>NC_135545.1:17123766-17423766 GCF_045843805.1 Urocitellus parryii | reverse complement strand
GTGGACTGAATTCCAGATGTGCTGGAATCAGACTCCGCCAGCAGCTGTAGGAATTCCGGAGAGATGGGCAGTGGAAGGTTATCTCCTGGCCTCCCTTCTCAGGGATCACTGACTGCCTTGTTTGCTGTTGTGGGTCTGAGAGTCACTGTTCATATAAGGAGCCTGTTTGGTTTACAGTCAAAGTCGGAGGGGAAGCTGGACACCGTGGTGCACGCCTGTAATCCCAGTAGCTTGGAGTTCAAAGCCAGCCTCAGCAACTCAGCCAGACACTGTCTTTAAAGAAAATACAGAAAAGGGGCTGGGGATGTGGCTCAGTGCTTAAGAGCCCCTGGGGTCCTTCCCTGGTGCCAAAAAAAAAAAAAAAAAAGTTTGGAGGGGAAATCCAATTCTTATCACTCTGCCACAGGGGAAGGGGAGCTTGTCAAGGGAACACGTGGCACTGGAAGCTGGGGAACAGATGAGGCCTTCCAGGGAGGGTTGTAGAGGGAGGAGAAAACCCCAGGAATACTGGTATTAAGGGGCGGGAAAGGGAGGACAGAGGAGTGGTAGGAAACCAAGGAGAGTACGTTGGTTACAGAGTCCCAAGGAGAGAAGGGGGGTCTGCAGTAGGAACAGTGAGGTGTTTGGTGGGGGCAGATGGCCCAGTGGGAGCAGAGTCCTGCTGGGGGACCCAGGAAGGAGGAGGAGGAGAGCTGTAGTCTCTAGAGGGGCCATGGCTTCCCCTCCAGCACTAACAGGGCCTCAGTGCCCCTCTGCCTGCTTAGCCATCCCAGGGGATGACCACAGTCCTTGGCCAGTGGCTGAAGCCCAACAGGCTGCTGGGGCCTGTTGCCCCTGCCCCAGGCTGTGGGTGGAGCTAGGGGTCCAGCCTCCCTTCCTCCTCCCCTCTGGTGGGCAGGGGCAAGTAGCAGGACAAGGTAGGGGTGTGAGGAAGGATAGGAGAAGACCTGCAGCAGGAGTGACTTGGGACCTGGGGCTGTGACTTCATGGCGGCAGCCCAGCCCTACGGTGGGAGTGGGGCAGGCTGGGTCTCAGAGGCTTTGTGTCACGTTACCCCTCCCCCCTCTGGTGGGGCTCTAACCCAGGTCCCCTTCTTGCACACTAGGCTATGGGACATACTCCAGCCCTGCACCATACCCCCAGTCCCCCTAAGGTCGCTCTTGAAGCCGCTTGGGTCAGACATTCCGCTCCCCTGATGTGGAGCACTTCCTGCACACTGGCCGCCCCTCCTCCCCGGCCCCCTCCCTGTCCCCAGGACCCACCGGGTTTGGTTTTCCTCGCTTGCATTTTCTCCTCCGGTCTCTTTTGCCTCTTCCTCTTCCAAGGCTCAGCTTTTTGTCCCCTCCCTCCGGGCCCACATCGGTGCCTTACTCTTGGTGTCCAAGAGGCACCTCCAGTGCGCACAGGGGTCCTTGTTCTGCCCCTGGCAGAGTGCCAGCCGTGTTGTCCAGAGCCTACCGATCTGTCCCCACTCCCTGACCTCCGATTATCCTGGTTGTGCCCCCTCCCCTCTTACTCTGGTGTCCCCGCCTGTGTTCTTTCCTAGGACTGCGGGTTGCAGCTGAGCGGAGAGGACGGACGCCGCTGTTATCCCCTGGAGGGCCACCTGCTGTGCCGACGTTGCCACCTGCGGCGCCTCGGGCACGGCCCACTTCCCTCCCCCGCTGTGCACGTCACTGAGCTCTGAGCTGGGGTGGGGTGGGCGTGGACGTGGGAGGAGGGAGGGTGGCCCTGGTCAGTGTCCCGTGGGCCCTGCCGCCGCTTCCACCCACTCCATCCAACACCTACCTAGCTGCTGGCCTGCCGCAGGGGCCGGACCCCCGCGTTGAAGCTACTTCTATTTATTCACCGTCTGTGCCTCCCCAAGCCACTTCCCTCGGGTGCCCTGCTGCCTCCCACCTGCCCACTCACCAGCTTTCGGTTCCAGGACTCCCTGTGCCCCTGCAGCCTCCTGGGCTGTGGGTCGCTGGGCGGGAAAGGTGGAGAGGTCCTCCTTCCTTGGCGGGGACTCTCCACGGGGTGCCACTTTCCTTGGTTCGGAAGGCGCCTGGGACCCTCTCCAAGCGTGCGCCCTGGGGTCGCGGAGGGCACAGGTCGGCTTGTGTTTCCTAAGTGCCTTGCCCGCTGGTGGGTGAGGAGGGTGTCTTGTTTTTGTGGGAACATTGTGGGATTTGGCCATGGGGGCTCGAGGGTGTTTTCAGCCACAGTTTCCCCTGCCCTGGCCCCTGGCTTGGGCCTTGCCCCTCCCCACCATCCTCAGCCCCCGGCCAGGACCTCGCTCCCAGCTCCAGCCGCAGGTGGGGGCGAGGAGCGGCCGCGAGCGGGCGCACTGCGCGCCGGCCCGGGAAGCCCCTGTGCGCGCGCGCTGTGTACCAGGCTCCACTACAAACGGATGTGATTTGACTTAAATTAAGTTTTTCCTTTGAGGATATTTTCATTTTCTTTAAAAGAATATAGTTTTCTTGTAAGAACTTGGACTGGGGTGGTTATTTCTTAAAATTACAGCAGACTCACAGAGGTCTTATTGTATACCACACAGCTGGATTTGGGGTGGTAACAACATTGTCCCTTAACTATTTTTGTGTAAATTCCTCCAAAACCTCACAAGGTGTACCTGCATTTCAGAACTTAGTGGGCAAAGGAGGGTGTTGTGTGTCACTGTCGTAAGAGCTGTGACCTCATAAACTGTGTTTTGGGGAATGTAGATTCGATTTTTTTCTTTGAAACACACATGAGCATTGGGGCCCAGATTTTTCACTGACCCGTGATGTTGGATTTACACTTGGAGGGGGTGGGGAGTGGGGGGGCTTTGGTCATGACCAACTGTGGTTGGTTTTCATGGACTGTTTTGAATGAATGAAAGCACCACCACCTCCTCTTGGCTGCTGTTCTTGCGCGCGTGCGCGCACACACACACACACACACACACACACACATACACACACACACACACACACACACACACACACACACCATTACAGGGGAGGTCTCCTTGCTTGTAGAATCATTAATCTGCCAAGATCAAGGTGCTAGGAATCCCAACCGGGTGCACGGGAGAGGACAGCAGGACAGTGACTTCCAGTCCCTGAGGCCTGGAGCTGGGAGGCCCCCTGGTGGGCGGGAGAAGCAAGTACATGGAAGTTTGATGGTGGCTAATAAATTACTTAATGCAATAATTAAGTTATGAGATACGGGAGGTGTTCCTCCAGAGAAGGGGACTTCATCAAAACCAGAAGACTGAATCCCAGGAGTGCGAGGCTCCGTTTCTGGTCTTTGCTTCTTTTGGAGCCGGGTGCTTTGCTTTCTAGCCAGTTCATTGCAAAGCTTTCTTCTGAGTGCCCTTCTTTGCTTCCCATTTCAAACCTGCTTTGGCCGTGGTTTCTCCTTGTCGCAAACTCAGTCCAACTCTCTTCCTCTGTCTGCGGTGGAGGTGGCCCCTGCTCTCTGGCGGTGGGGGTCACCACTGCCCTCCATGCCCCTCCATCTTGGTTCCATGCTCCCCTGACCCAGGTGGACTGAGTCCCCACCGTCTGGAGCCCCCATACTTTATCAGGATCAGAACCAAGGATATGCCTCATTTCAGGGCACCCTGCCCTTTCTCTCTGGGCCCCATATGGCCTTATGTCAGGACTGGTGACAGCCACTGTACCCTACTGCAGAGCCACTACCTGTGCAGTTCCCCCTGCCTGGAGCCACTGTGCCCAGTGCTCTCATTTCTCATCACATCCTTCAGATCTCAGACACCCTGAAGTCAGGCTCCATTACTACACTCCAGTGACACTTAGAATTTTGGGCCCCTCCAAGTTTATTTAATAAGAGCAGCATCTCCAGTCCATTTCCAGGAGTTACATTGATCTGGGACTGAGGGAATAGTGTGAGAGCCTGGAAGATGGGCTGGACCCTCCCAGACCCACCTGTCCCTAGGATATCTCCCTGGCAACACCTCCAGCTGTGCCTTTGTTCACACGTACTTTCATGTATCTGAGCAATAATTCTCTTGACATCCTTCTCCCCATTAGGTAGTGAGCCACAGACAGACAGGCTCCGTCTTGGCCACGTTTGTCTCTGCAGTACCTGGTGTGGGGCTGGTACTGTGGCCAGAGCCAGAGGTGCTCTGCTTAGCCCTGCCCCCTTTGATTAGCATGCCCAAATTTAGTCTGAACTATCCAGTGAAGGAGCCATAGGCAGCCTACAAAGGCCCAGGAGCAAGGGTTTACACAAATACTATGCACACATGCACATAAAATTTGTGCCCGTTTGCCACATGCAATATGTGTACAAAGGTGCCTTAACATGGGGCCTCTGTTCAGCACTCATGCCCAGGGGACAGACCCTTGGGTGCTGGGTCTGCTGCTGCTGCTCTGTGTATATATATGAGTGTGTGTGTGTGTGTGTGTGTGTGTGTGTGTGCGCGCGCGCATGAAGGTGGGGAGAAAGAAAGAGAGAAGGAGAAAGATTGAATATTTGAGACAAAAATGAGAGGCTGTGAGGGAGCGGTCAGGAGATTGGGGGAGAGGATAGGAGACGGAGACGGAGAAGGAGAGGTGGAGAGGGAGTCTGGGTGTTGGAGAGAATGGTGTGGAGGCGGATGGAGGGAAAGGGAGACTGAACTCCTGCAGCGAGGCCAACAGAGCCTGGAAGCCACCCCCTTCCTAAGGGGTGGGGTTCCCCAGAGCCAGGAGATTTGGAAATATTTGGATGGGTTCTCGGCCTTAGTCGCTCTGCTCAGGAATCTTCTGCAAATGGAAAAGGCCACCTCCTCTAAGTGACCAGAGCTATGGGGTGTGTATGTGTGTGTGTGGTGGCTGGGTCAACGGTGGGCTCTTGGAGCATCCTGGGTCTTGGGCATAAGGGGTCCTCACAGTCCCAGGGTGGGCAGGGTAGTTCTGCCCTCTGAATACACAACTCTCCCACAGATTCTACATTCACCTGCCTGCAGTTACCTCTCCCACCCACCTGTTGTGGTCACCTGTTGAACAGCCAGGTTGCTCCCCTCCCTGTGCCTGCACCTGGGCTCCTCCTTGCTCGGTCAGCCCTGCAGACCCTGGGCTCCAAGCAGAGAGAGGCCTGACATTCACTTACCCTCTTTGCTCTGGGGTCCCCATGTTCCAGTCGAGGTAGCCATGCCAGTGAGGGTTTCCAGCTACCTTCAGCCAGGCTCCCTGCCTAGCCCCCTGCCGGGTATTGCCACATGACTCAACTGCATGAGCCTGAGCCAGAATGTGTCCCTGTGGCCAGAGTGGGGCCTTGAGTCTCAGCTTGTTCCTGAACCACACTTTCCCACAGCCCTGCCCACTTAGCCTCCTCTTTCCACCTCCAACAACTTGTCCAGTCTGACCCTGGGAACTGGGGGGGCTCTATGTGGGGGACAGCTCTCGTGGGCGGATGTGAGGGACCCCATGGCCAGGTACAGAGCTGGGAACAGAGTCTCCTTCAGAGCGCAGCAGTCGGGGCTGCCTGTGCACATGGACTGGAAGACCTGTGCCTGCTGACCCAGTGCATGCAGGGGTCAGGAGCCATCAATGGGGTCGGGGCGGAGAGGCCACAAAGCCTTGAGAGAAGACAGCAGAATCCCTGGGGAAGCCTCATTGCTAGGGTCAGTGGGGAAGGGTGGCACTGACCTGTGGTTTGGACAGCTCCTTCCTTCCCACCCCCACTTCCCTTCCTCCTTCCTTCTCTGTTCTTGTTTACAAAAACATGAAGGCTCTATTATACTTGGTCTGAGCAACTGGGTGATATGTGGGAGTGTGAACCTACAATTCTGGTTTGTGGAGGAGACAGGCGGCACGAGGAGTGGGCAGTGGGAGACGTCAGTCCGGAGCTTAAGGGAGAGTCAGGGCCGAGACAGCATCAGGGAAGGCAGCTGTGGCTAGAAGCATTTGAAGTTGAGAATGAGATCACATGGGTCGAGTGTGAGACCAGAGGTGCCACGGAGGGCCGAGGGGACAGTGAGGCTGGGTGGCAGGGAGTGAAGGTCGAGTAAGGAAGTGTGAGATGAAGAGGGCTCAGGAAGGAAGGCGGCGGTCAGTCATGGGGCTGCTGAGAGAGGAGGAGCAGGGTGAGCAATGGTGTTGGAAAGACGCAGGTCACGGGCCACCATGAATCTGTGACAGCTGCTTCAGTGCAATAATGGCGAAGTAGATCAGAGGCCACTGAGATAAGGGGAGAGAAGGAAGTGGGGGAGAAACTGATTATTCTTGAGCATGTTGGGGAGAAGTACAGCTGCCGATGGGGGCTTTGGGGTTGGGTGAATTCTTTTAGGATATTGTGTTCATCAGTTTTCTGTTACTGTGACAAATATCTGATGTAATCAACTTATAAAGAGGAAAAGTTAACTGGGCATGATGTGTGCCCTTATAATTCCAGTGACTCTGGAGGCTGAGGCAGGAGGACTGCAAGTTCAAAGTCAGCCTCAGCAACTTAGTGAGGCCCTAAGCAACTTAGAGAGACCCTGTCTCAAAATAAAAAATAAAAAGGGCTGAAGGATGTGGCTTAGTGGTAAAGTGCCTCTGGGTTCAGTCCCTAGTACCCCCCCCCCCACACACAAAAAAAATAGAAAAGTTAATTTTGATTCACAGCTTTGGGGTTTGGTCCATGATTGATTGGCCCCGTTGTTTGGGGGCTCACGGCAAGGTGGCACATCATGGGCACAGTGCAGGGCAGAACTGCTTGCCCCATGGCCAGAGAGCACAGAGAAAGAGGAATGTCTTACTATCTGCCGGGTTTCTGTTCTCGAGACTAAAAGGCTCAGGGGTCACTCCAGGGGAACTGGGCTGACTGGGCTGCACGAAATAACCACACAAGAGACACAAATACCTTTTTCTTTGGGGTTGCTGTGACGGCTCCTCTGACCTTAAGGGTCCACAGAAGAGAGAGAGAGAGCACACGCTGACCCCTTTTATTGAGGAGAAGCTATTCAAATGAGGCAAGGGGTCAGGTTTCAGGGGCTGAGTCTATCTTCATGATGTCCACTGTCAGCAGGTTGACTGACACCTGGGTAGGCCACACCCAAGGGCACAGTAAGAGAAGGGGACACACTCAAGGCACTTCCACGGAAGATTCTATCCTAAACAGGGCAAGGGGTTATATTACAAAGGAACAGGTGAGCGTAGCTCCACCCATGGGGCTGTAGGAAGGCACACCCATGCACGAGACACCAACCCTCGAACCCAAGAAGGGTGCCACATTTCTGTGTCTGAGAGCCTCAGCACCCAGCCGGGAGTGTAACTCAGTCACGTGTGAGGTTGGCCTCCCACAACTATCCCCTCCAGGGGCACATCCCCAGTGACCTGAAGATGTCCTGCTAGGCTCCACTATTTTTTCTCCCCAGTTCTGGAGATCAAGCCCAAGGGCTTGTAAGTATTGGGCAAGTGCTCTACCATGGAGCTACAGCCCAGCTCTTTTAAAAAAATATTTTTTAAAATTTGAGACAGGGTATCGGTAAGTTATCCACACTGGTCTCAAAGTTTCGATCCTTCTGCTTCAGCCCTCTGGGTTGCTGGGATCATAGGTGTGTGCCACAGGGCCTGGCCTAGGCACCATGTCTTCAAGGTTCTACCATCTCAAATAGCACCAGGCTGGAGACCCAGTCTTTTATATACATATAATATATTATATATATACACATAATATATTTATATAATATAAATGTATTATATTTATATATTATATATAATATATTTATTTATTTATTTTCATGTGGTGCTAAGAATCAAACCTAGCGCCTCACACATGCTAGGCAAGCGCTCTACCACTGAGCTACAACCTCAGCCCCGAGACTCAGTCTTTTAACACGTGGGCCTTTCAGATTCCAACTAGAGAAGATGTTGAGTTCTGTGTGAGGCTCTCTGCCCATGTCTGTGATTATACCCTGCAACTTTGCCTTCCCACCGGACCGTCTTCTCTGTAGGGACAAGGTCTTTGACTGCAGCCTCTTCCCAGCATCTGACCCCTACAGGGTGGGTGAATGGTGGCTAAATGACCGGGTTTCTCCAGGTCAACATCTTGGAATACTGACAAATACATAACAAATGCTCGGGGCAGGTTGCTGCTATTGCTTAGGTGAATGAATGTGGAATAAGGTATTTCTGCAGTCTGTATGTGGGTCCCTGAGTGTGACTGGTCTGTGCCTCTTCAATAGAATGTGTGCTGGCAGGGACACTTGACTCAGCAATGGGAACCTATGTGAAACCACCATGCAGCTGCCTTCATGGTCCCTGCTGGGTGGTCTGATGTCTGGTCTTGAGGTCACAGCACTGTTCCTGCCTGACTCAGCCTGATCACTAGAGGGAGCCCACGAGCAAGCTGTAAGCCCTCAGCCGGTGCCCCCAGGGCCATGTCTGTGCTGGAGGTGGAGATTTGGGTCCAGGGCCCTCTGGGGAGCCTTCTCTGCAAGTCCTCCCTGGGGTTCACTGCTTTCTTTTCTGCTCACCTGCCCCCGCGTGCTGCAGGAGCTCATCTTTCCCATCAGTGCTGCCCTCGACCTCCTTTTCCTGTCCCTAAAGCCTCACCTGCCCAACTCTGCTCAGGGTTGGGGCAAGACCCTTCCCCCTGCCTTGAGCCAGGGGAAATGAGGTTTGGTTCCTTTATTTATTTATTTTGGTACCAGGGATGCTTAACCACTGAGCCCAGCCCTTTTTATTTCTTATTAGAGACAGGGGCTCCCTAATTTGCTAAGTTCTGAGGCTGGTTTTGAACTGGCCTCCTGCCTCAGCCTCCCTAGCTGCCAGGATTACAGGTGAGTGCCACCAGGCCCGCTGGCTCCTCTTTTTCCTTCTCAAACATAAACTCATTGACCTGCAGCAGTCCTGGCCTCCTCCCCGCTGCCCTCACAGGAAGAGTGACTCTTGGGCACATTCCAGCTTCCTCCACTCCAGACCCTCCCTCGACTCAGACCCTGTCCTTCAGGAGTCAGCTTGGAGTCATGGTTTTACCTTTCTTTTCCATTTTCTCCCTTCCCTTTCCCTCTTTCCTCTCCTCTTCTCCTCCTCCTTCTTCTTTCTTGTTCTGTTGGTGCAGAGGATTGAACCCAGGGCCTTATGTGTGCCAAGCAAATGATCTATCATTTAGAGATACCCGCAGCCCCTTTTTCTGTGTAAGAATGCTCCACATATACTAAGGCTAGCAATTCTACATGTACAAGTTAAAGGAAACAAGAACATGCCCTGGGTCTACTTCCAGATTGAGAAATAGCACTTAACTCTTCGCCCCAGTGTGCCCTGTTCTGATCACATCCTTTCCGTGAGGACCTACTGTATTGCTGAGTCTTGGCGATCTTTCCTGTGCTTCTCTGTATAGTTCTACCACCCCTGTGCGTATCCTTAAACAATTTATTGTTTAGTATTGAGTGTTTGAGGACTTTATGTTAATTGAAACATCCTATGTGTTTTCATTTTTCCCTTAATTTTTATTGGTGCATTATAGTTGCACATAATGATGGGATTCATTGTTACCTATTCATACATGCACACAATATAGTATTGTAATTTTTCCAATATTTCCCCCTTTCCTTCCCTCCTTCCTTCTCTGTTCCCTTACTTCTACTCTACTGATCTTCCTTCAATTTTTTATTTGTTCTTTTTATATACATATGACAGTTGTATTTTGACATATTATACATATATGTAATATAACTTATTCTAATTAGGACCCCATTGAGGCTGTACATGATGTGGAGTTGCACTGGGCATATATTCATATATGGACCTAAGAAAGTTATGTCCGATTAATTCTACCCTTTCCTATTCCTATCCCTCTTCCTTTCCCTTCATTCCCCTTTAATCCACTGAACTTCTGTTCTTCCCTCCTGACCCCTCTGTGGTGTGTTAGCATCCACATATCAGAGAAAACATTCGACCTTTGGCTTTTTGGGGATGGCTTATTTCACTTAGCATGATAGTCTCCAGATCCATCTCTTCCTTCAGCTTTTAGGAAATACCCCCAAACTTACTTTTTTCTTTTTCCTCTCTAGCTTACACATATCAGGGAAAACCTATGGCCCTTTGCTTTCCGAGTTTGGCTTATTTCACTTACCATCATGTCCTCAGTTTCCATCCATTTTCCTGCAAATGATACAATTTCATTCTTATTTATGGATGCATAAAACTCCATTGTGTATATATCTGTTTTCTTTATCCATTTATCTGTTCGAAGACACCTACACTGGCTCTACAGCTTGGCCATTGTGAATTGTGCTGCTATAGGCAGTCATATGCATGTATTGCTATAGTAGCTGACTGTTCTTCTTTAGGATTCAGACCGAGGAGTGGTATAGCTAGTGGTATAGTTGGGAACCTCCAAATTGATTTCCATAGTGGTTTTGTCCTAATTTACAGTCCCAACAACAACGTAAAAGTATTCCTTTTTATTCACATCATCCCCAGGATTTGTTAGTTTTCTTTGTATGCTTGATGGCTGCCATTCTACCTGGAATAAGATGAAATCTCAGTGCCATCTTGATTTGCATTTCTCTAATTGCTAATTATGTTGAACATTCAAAAAAACTATATTTGTTGGCTATTTGTATTTATTCTTTTGAGAAGTGTCTGTTTAGTTCATTTTCCCATTTATTAATTGGGTTATTTTGTGTGTGTGTGTGTGTGTGTGTGAAATTTTTTGAGTTTGTAATAGGTTCTGAATATTAATTCTGTCAGAAAAGAAGTCAGCAAAGATTCTCTTCCATTCTCTAGGTTTTCTTTTCACCTTCTTATTGTTCTATTTGCTGTGCAGAAGCTTTTTAATTTGATGCCATCCCTTTATTAACTCTTGACATTTTTTCCTGAGCTTTAGGGGTCCTATTGAGAAAGTGGTTGCCTGTGCCTATATATTTGAGTGTTGACTCTTCATTTTCTTCTAGGAGTTGCATAGATTTTGGTCTAATTCCTATGTTTTTGATCCATTTTAGTTTCTGTGTAGGGTGAGAGATCAGAGTCTAGTCTCATTCTTCTATATATGGATAACCACCATTTGTTTAAAAGGCTGTCTTTTCTCCAACTTATGTTTGGGGGACCTTGTCAAAGATCAAGTGACTGTATCTGTGTGGGTTTATCTCCGTGTCTCCTATTCTGGACCATTCATCTATGTGTCTGTTTTTCTGCCAAAACCATGCTGTTTTTGTTACTCTAGCTCTGTCGTATAAGTTGAAATCTGGATTGTGACGTCTCTGATTCTTTTTGCTCAGAATTGCTGTAGAGAGTCTTTTGTTCTTCCAAATGAATTTTACGACTGTTTTTTCTAGTTCTGTGAAGAATGTCATTGGTAATTTAATGGAGATTGCCTTGAATCTGTATATTGCTTTTGATAGTATGGACATTTCAACAATATTAGTTCTGCCTGCCCATGAACATGGTGGGGAGGGTCTTTTCATCTTCTGAGGTCTTCGATTTCTTTCTTCAATGTTCTATAGTTTTCATTGTGGAGGCAGTTCACCTTCTTGGTTAGATTTATTCCTGGGTATTTTCTTTTTTAGGCTGTTGTAAATGGAATTGTTTTCCTGATTTCTTTCTCAACAGATTCATTATTAGTACACAGGAAAGCTGTTGGTTGGTTTTGTAACTTGCTGCTTTGCTGATTTTGTTATGAGTTCTAGCCGTCTTCTGGTAGAGTGTTTTGGATCTTCTAAGTATGAGATCACATCATCTGCAAACAGTGATAACTGGCTTCTTCCTTTCCTATTTTTATCATTTCATTTCCCTTCTTTTCCCTAATTGCTCTGGCTGGAATTTCTAGTACTATATTGAATGTGAGTGGTGAGAGTAGACATCCTTTTCTTGTTCCATATTTTAAAGGAAAAGCTTTTAGTTTTTCCCCATGTACTATGAGGTCGGCTTTGGGTTTTTAGTATGTAGCCTTCATGATGTTGAGGTAGGTTCCTTCTATCCCTAGTTTCTTCTGTGTGTTTTTTTTTTTAAATCACAAATAGGTGCTTAAATTTTGTTGCAAACCTTCTCTGCATCTATTGAGATAACTAAGTGATTTTTGTCCTTAATTCCAAGGTAAGGAATTACATTTATTGATTTGCATAATTAAGCTATCTTTGCATCTCTGGGATAAAATCAACTTGATCATAATGTGCAATATTCTTTTTTGAATTTTTTTTTAGTTGTAGATGGACACAATACCTTTATTTTATTCATTCATTTTTATGTGGTGCTGAGGACGGAACCCAGTGCTTCACATGTGCAAGGCGAGTGCTCCACTGCTGAGCCACAACCCTAGCCCATGATGTACAATATTCTTAATATGTTGTCGAATACAATTTGCTAATAATTCATTAGGGATTTTTGTATCTAAGCTCATCAGGAATATTAGTCTGTCATTTTATTTTCTGGATGTGACTTTGTCTGATTTTGGTATGAGGGTGATACTGACTTCATAGAATAGATTTGGACATATAGGTTCCTATTCCTGGAGTAATTTGAGGAGCATTTGCATTAGTTTTTCTTTCAAGGTCTGGTAGAATTCAGCTGAGGCTCCGTCTGGTCCTGGGCTTTTCTTTCACTGCTTCTCATTGCTAGTTTCTTGGAGAAACTTTTTGGAATTGGCAGCACCTGGGACTCTATCTTCTCCTGGATGAGTGCAGTCAAGGGTGAACTTTGGAATCTGCTTCTTTTTATTTTCTTTCCCCTTCGATTCATGCTTTTCCACAGGTGAATGGTAAGGGTCACACCCCAGGGGCAGCGGCAGCAAAGGCACCAGAGTAGGAAGTTCCGACTCTGGGCTGCCTGAGCTCTGGAGAGACAGGAGGGCAATCCTGCCTGGACAGGGCAACCCCAATCAAACCTCTGGACATGGGGGCTGGGTGCAGCCTCCGGGTGATCTCAAGGAGGGAACATGGACACTGACACAGAAGCTCGGTCCTTTTTTTCCAGACCAACCTGTGAGTATAGTCATTCTCTGGACGTCCTAGAAGTCCTTATCCACTTTCTTGACTCTGTGAGTCGTTCTGATGAATAATCAAACATGAAGGGGTTGTGGGAACCCCAAGATCTGTAGCTAGTTTGTCAGGGGTGTGGGTGGGCTGGGTCTCCAGGTGTGGCTGGAGTGAGGGGAGGTCTCGTGGAAGATTTTGTTCTTAAGTGTGCTCTTATCTGTGGGGTGTGGCACTAACTCCATGTAGTTAGGGTCAGGATAAGATTTCAGGACCCCAGTTGGGGGAGAAATAGGGCACATTATGTGTATAACCGTCACTGTGTGTGCTGGGGTGAGAGGCTTGGGGTGTGTGTGTGTGTGTGTGTGTGTGAGCACCGGAGGTGTGTGAGTGTGTGGGTCGGATACCCTGAGGGGCATATGTGCCATTGTGAGTTTGATGGGGCCCATGGGACTTAGGAGCCTGTGAAGCTGTGTTTAGAGTCGCTGTGGTTTTATGAGTGTGATTGTGTGATTGTGTGGTTGTGTGGTGGTGTGGTTGTGAATGACTGTCTGCCTGACTCTGCCGGTGTGTGTGTGCCAGGGCTGAACATGGGAAGGTGGAGATCTGCGGGAGGTGGGTGACATGGTGCTGAATGGTGGGAAAGAGCCTTCAGGGCTGGGGGACTCTTCCTGACATTGCATGATTTGG
This sequence comes from Urocitellus parryii, assembly GCF_045843805.1. Classification (NCBI taxonomy): domain Eukaryota; kingdom Metazoa; phylum Chordata; class Mammalia; order Rodentia; family Sciuridae; genus Urocitellus; species Urocitellus parryii. The sequence goes on along the minus strand of NC_135545.1, from coordinate 17,410,208 downwards.
TGACAGTCTCCAGGGACATTCACCTAAACCAGACTCTTGGCATGACAGGTCTGAGGGATGGTTGGAGGGAAGAAGCACTCACTACATGAGTGCATCCTGGGGACAGAGAACTGTGGAGGACGACAGATGAAAGGGGTCGGGCCCATGAGCGTGGCCAGGTGGGCCCAGGTGAGTGAGCACGGGCCAGGGAAGCTGGACAGCTGCCCCACGCCACTTGTCTATCTTCCTGCTCTGGGCCCCAGAGCATGGCGGGCATCTTCCCCAGGCCCTCCACAGAGGGGAGGGTCCTCTGAGGGTACAGAGGGCTGGGAGGCTCCCTGAGGACACTTTGGCACCCTGAGGCTTGGAGGTGTGTGCTCAGAGTGGTCTTTGTGTACCTGTCCCATAATAATTTGTGATGAACACTCGCCTGTCCCTTCCCGTGGCCAGCCGACTCCATTTCTGGGTTCCAAGGTGAGGCAGCACATGGTGGCAGGAGGGCCTGAGGGAAGGGCGCGGCTCGTGGCAGCAGGAGGCAGAGAGAGCAGGTGAAGGGGCCACAGAGAAAATGAACCCTTGTAGAGTGTACTGCCAGGGCCACCTCCTCGGCCCTGTCCCCTGCCTGTATGACCACCTCTCAGTCCATTCAAACCAGGATGGACTATTGGTGACAGCTCTCATAATCCAATCATTTCAGCTCCAGACATTTCTGCGTGAACACAGGAGCTCTGGGGGACACCTCATATCCCAACCATGAGGCTGGCCTGGTCCAGCTCTTCAGTAGAGGTGGACGTGGGCCTGAGGGATGGTCACATGGCCCAGCTGTGTGGGTCTCAGCCAGGAACTGTTGTCCCAAGGCCACTCTGGAACGCAGATCCTGCCACACAGACTCGGGCTCCTTCCCTTCTACTTCCTCTGAGCTGTCCCCGCTCAGCCCAGCTCTCCTCTCGCGTCCCCCACTGCTGTGTTGTTCTTGGCTTGCGAGGTAGAAAAGTCACACTGACCTTGGGGAGCAGGGCTCCATTGGCTGGGCTGCTAGTGGGAGGGACGGGTTTTCCAAGACACAGACACGGTGGTAAGCTGGGCAGTGGCTCCTGGGGACCCTGGAGCAATGTCCCCCAGCATTTGGTTGGTGCTGGAAGTCAGTCAGCTGGAAGAGGTGTGATGGCACTTCCTGGGGGGCAGCATTTTTCCTTTCTGTCCCTGCAACTCTGGGATCTAGAAGCCTTAGTTCATGAGATACTTCCACCAAGGGACACGGAAACGATTCTGTTGAAATCGAAGTTGAGAGCACTTCCTGGCCATGTCCTCACCCCAGTGGGCAGGCAGAGAATCTGTTGTCATGACTGGCGTGACTAACCTTGTTCATCAAGAGGAAAGAGGTGACTACCGCACAATGGGGACAAGAAGGATATGTCTGGAGTGTCAGAGAACTCCCTTAACCTGTGGCGATGTTAATGGAAAGCTGAGACTCTCCACTGCAGACAGGACTGGTAATGGCCCCCTCCTTCTGGGATAAAGGTTCGGTCTCTCCTTCAGGGAGGGGTCTAGGGAGTTGTGTTTGCTCTGGGAAAAGAGGATATGAAATGGGATAGTGGAAAAGGCAGTAGGAAATATGATCCTAAGTGCTAGCTATGGCATATGAGGATTTGTAGAAGTGGGCTGTAGTGGTTATGAGTATTTCTTTCTTATTTTAACATGTATATGTTTGTGTATTTTTTAACTATTGTTCCCTTCTCTCTTTCTTTTACCATTCTCTATAAGATATGTAATAGTGCCAGGTGTGGTGGTACACGCCTATAATACCAGTGACTCGGGAGGCTGAGGCAGGAGGATCTCGAGTTCAAAGCCAGCCTCAGCAACTTAGTGAGATCCTATCTCTAAGTAAAATATTAAAAAGGGCTCAGGATGTGACTCAGTGGTTAAGTGCCCCTGAGGTTCAATCCCTAATACCAAGAGAAAAAAAAAAGATATGTAATAGTATATAATTTTTTCCCCTTTTCTTGGTGCTGGGGATTAAACCCAGGGCCTTGGCTACGCTAGGCAACACTCTGTCACTGAGCTATATCCCCCAGGTCCCTGGTTGATCTTTTTTTTGGACAGGATCTCCAGGCTGACCTTGAACTCTGCCAGAAGCCAAGCTGAGACATTGGCACTTGGCTTCTGGCAGAACTCCCAGGCTCAAGCAATCTTTTTGCCTTAGCCTCCTGAGTAGCTGGATCTACAGTCATGTGTCACATGCCCAGTCCCTAGTTAATCTCATATCTCAGTAGGTAATAGGGTATCAAGGATGTGAATCATTAAGGAGAATGGACATCATTCATCAATGGATAAACGGACTTGGCACCCCATTTGGTGACTTAGTGCATTTTCATTTCTACAAAAGACAGTTGCATCCTGAAGGTGGAAGCATAATTAATGGGGTCTCTGGAAGCTAAGCATGTTTGCAGGAGGTGTATTCGAAGGCCAGATTGTCAAGAGTGGCCTGTGGTGGACTTGTGCTGGGCTGGACCTCCTTGCAAAATTCTTTTCTTTTTTTTTTTTTTGATAATGGGGATTGAACTCAGGGGCTCTTGACCCACTGAGCCACATCCCCAGCCCTATTTGGTATTTTATTTAGAGATCGGGTCTCACTGAGTTGCTTAGTACCTCACTTTTGCTGAGGCTGGCTTTGAACTTGCGATCCTCCTGCCTCAGCCTCCCAAGCTGTTGGGATTATAGGTGTGCACCAGCCATGCATAGTTCTTGACTGGTGTCCATCACATATCCTCATGTGAGATTCAGAAGCCAAGCGTGGAGCAGCAGCCACATTTCTGTGCTCGGAAGGTTGGTGCTGGGCACTGCACTGTGGCTCCTCCTCTGTCTCACTCGATGTTAAGACAGCCTAGTCTCCAGCTCCTCTGGTGCCTGCTAGATCTCCTCCTTCAGCTTCCCCCAGCCCTCACCCCGACCACCTGCCTGCTGACCGCAGACCCAGCACCAGAGGCAGAAGCAGCAGCCTCACATGGACTGGATAAGCAGTTGTCACCGTGGCACCAGGGTGAATCCTGTAATAAATACCTCGTTCTGTGTCATTCCTAGAGATTCTGTTTCACCGATCAGCCCAGGAAGATGTGGTTCCTGATCCTGAGAGAAGTGGGTGTGAAGAAGATAACAGCTTCCCTTGGAGCCGACTGAGGGGATAGCAGGCCCTACAGGAAGGATGCTGTAGTTTAAATGTGGGTCCCTTGCGCAGTGCTTGATGAGGCTTAACTGCCACTGTACAGTGTTTAGAGGCGGGACCTTGAAGAGGTGTTTAGGTCTTGAGGGTGCTGCTCTTATGAATGTATCAGGACCATTGTTAGGGGAATATTAAAAAAAATTAATTTATTTTTTATTGTGGGACTGGGTTTTCTCCTCTTTCACTTTCTCTATTGGTTTTGCTCCTGCCATGCGATGCCTTCTGCCATGTATTAATGCAGCAAGAAGGCCATTGTCAGATGATGGCACCTTGATAACAGGACACTCAACCTCAGAACTGTGAGCCAGGGTTTTTTTTTTCTCCCAGAGAGGCACAAGAAAGAGGAATTAGTCATGTTATTCTCCATCAAAAAGGTGATCAGCGCCATAACAGACGGAGGGGACATTTTTCCCTATAGCCCAGCAGTGTTGGCCAACAGGACATTTACACCTTGGGCAGACAGTCATGGGTCCTTCTAGCAGACAGATTGTACCAGGAGGGGCAGCAGCAAAAGCTAAACAAGCTCTTACAAACATGGGTGAAGTTTTGAAATCTGCATGCTGTGACTTCAGTAATGTGTTCAAACAATCTGTTTTGCTGGCTGACATAAATGACTTCCAATATATTTCAAGAGCCATTTTCCTGAGCTCCCTACTCCTTTTTTTTTCTCTAGCTTCCACACGTGAGAGAAAGCATATGGCCTCAGACTCTCTGAATCTGACTTATTTTGCTTTAACACGATGTTCTCCAGTTCCATTCATTTTCCTGCAAATGTCATAATTTCATCCTTCTTTAAGGCTGAATAAAACTCAATTGTGTGTCTAGATCACATTTTCACTACCCATTCATTTCTTGATAGACAACTCGGCTGGTTTCATAGCTTGGCTATTGTGAATCGTGCTGCTATAAACCTGGATGTGTGTGTATTGCTATGGTATATGCCGACTTTAATTCTTTTAGGTAAATACGGAGGACAACCAATAAATTTCTGTTCCTTATGAATTACCCTGTCTCAGGTGTTATGTTGTAGCAGCACAAAACACACTAAGGCAAAGGTCAAGTTCAACTATAACAGGAAGGGGAAGGAAATGTCCCCAGAACAAGCTAGAGGACATTTTGCTGATGGTAGCCTCATTTCTGGAAGATGTAGTAGAAGTATTTTGAAGGTTTTGAGAAGGTTAGGGTCAGAAGAGAGGATGTGAACTAATAGGAGGGGTAGGTCAGAAATCTAGCCACCGTGAGTGAGCCTGGGAACTGTCTAAGGTGACCAAAGACAACCATGGATATGGGGGTGAGTATTCCTGGAAGAGGAGCCTTGGCACTTCTTGGGATGCAGCTCCCCAGAGCTGAGCAACGGGGTAAGTTGTGTATGTCCCCACTCTCTCCAGCTGTCTTCAGCCCTTCTTTTGGTAAGGGGCTGCTTAGTGTGTGGGTGGAGAGTGGTAGGACTGAGTGCAGAAGGGAGACATTCTTCCTGCACCCCCATCATGGCTGATCTCAGAACTGACATTCTAGGAGGAGAATAGCAATTCTGGGGGTTTCTCCTTGTGACCAGCAGCACAGAAAAAGGCCCAGAGAAGATCCAGGACCAGAGAGCATCCCGTGCTGCAGCAAAGAGACCATCAAGAAGGAGCTGTAATAAAGAGCTAGTGTGAGGTCATCCCGTGTGTCAAATATTTGAACAGGAGGTGGTGCTGGAGCTGTGGAGGGACTGAGAGAGGATTTAGCGCAATACCCCGTTGCTGTTAGAAAGGTGTGTGCTGGAGGATAGAGAGGGAGGAGTGGTTGGAGAGATGGCTCCTGCTGGGGGCTGGTCTCAAAGTGAGGGTGATCAGGGACAGGTAAGTGGCAGAGGAGTCCGTGTGAAGAGCAAGCAGGATGAGCCAGAGGAAAGATGCATCAGGGATACAGGCCTTGCTGAAGACTGACAAGTGTCTGGGCACTCCTGAGAATCCAGGTCCCTAGAACTCCCAGACATGAGGTTTGCAAGAACAATGAAAGACAGCTGAGCATGGTGGCATTCAACTGTAATCCCAGAGACTTGGGAGACTGAGGTAGGAGGATCTCAAGGTGGAGGCCAGCCTTGGTGAGACACTGTCTCAAAATAAATAAAAAGGATTGGGGATGTAGCTCAATGGTAAAGTGCCCATGGGTTCAATCCTCGATACCAAAACAAAACAAAACAAAACCAATAAAAGACAATGCAATATGACGTGACAATGCAATACGACATGACACAATAGAGCAGAACCCAGCGTTATTCGATGAAAGTCTGTTCAGTAGAGAGAGTCATGGGGCAGGCTGACTAAATCTGCTTCCCTCAACCACATCACTAGATATCTAGCCTTTAGACACCCATGTTTTTGTGATAGACCAAACCCTGATCTCCCTGGGGCTGAATTTAGGGTTGGGGCTGGGATTGGAATTTAGGGTGAGATATGACATTAAGCTTCCTGCCACTAATCCCCAGCCCTTTGAGGAACTTGACAGTCTTCCAGCTGAGCTGAGGTTCTGATGGATATTTCTGGGCACACTCAACCGGGCCTTCTGCCCATCTGGCCAGCCTGGCTCCCACATGAATCTGGCTGTGGCCTGAGAGGTGATCAAATATATGTATTTTCTGAATTGAACTTATTTATTTATTTAGAGGTGTGGGCTCACTGTGTTGTTAAGGCCAGTCTTGAACTTCTCAGCCCAGAAATTTTTTTTGTTGTAAATATTAAAAGTGTATCACCGGATAGCTATCTATCTCAGATTTCATAGTTTAGTCGCAGCGCTAAACTCAGCCCCTGGGTCTATCACAAGAAAGATGTCAGATTTTAGTCACTGTGATCCAAATACCTGACAAAAACTTGGAGGAGGAAAGATTCATTTTGGCTCATGGTTTCAGAGGTCTCAGTTCCTGGTTCACGGACTCCGGTGGAAAGGTATGGGAGCCAGCAAGGAGTGGGAGAGAAAGAGGGAGAGAAAGGAGGGGCCAGATAGATAGTGTATATACAGTGCCCACAGCCTCACCCCAGCCATGCCCTGCCTGCCTATAGCCACCACCCAGGAGTCTGTTCAAATTAAGAATCATCAAATGGATTCATTCACTGATGAGATCAGAGTTCTCACAGCCAAATCTTTTTAGCTCTGAACATGACACATCAACAATTTGGAGGACATTCTAGATCCAAACCATAACATTTTGCCCCTGGACCCTAAAAGCTCATGTCCATCTCACAATGCAAAATGCACTTAGTCCATTGTTAAGAGTCCTCAGAGTCTTAACAGTTCCAACGTGGCTCAAATGTCCAAGTCCAAAGTCTCTTAGGACACTCAAGACAGATTCGTAGCTGTGATCCTCCGTAAAAATCAAAAGCGAGTCCATAAACAATGGCGTGCAGTAAACATTCCCATTCAAAAGGGAGGGCTGGGGCATAGAAAGGAGGAACGGAACCAAAGCAAGACTGAAACCCAGGCGGGAAGACAAGTCCTGTAGCTCCACCTCCATCTGCCACTTGGGACATAAAAGGTAGTGAGATAAGAGCTACAAAAGCCTTGCTGTGAAATATTTAGTTCTCATGTTAGATATGAGAACTCTTGGGCCTTGCTGGCTGCAACCCACGTGGCCTCCCTCTTAGGCTGAGTTTGCTTGAAGCCTGTGCATTTCCTCAGCAGCAGGTCCGTGGTTTGTCACCTCCTAATCCTGGGGTTGTCCACTGCAGCTTCAGCTTTGTTCTCACAGCTTCCTGTATTGCCCCCCAGGGGCGGCCCACAAGGGATTCCAACCCTCTACACTTTTCCTGGCCTCCAGGCCTCTCTTTCAAATCTCAGGGGAAGCCTGGGTGACTGTGTGATTCCATGGTTCCTGCATTCCTACAGAGCCATCCACGTGGCAGTGGGTGACCCCAAGCTCTGCTGTCAGCTTCAGCAGGCTGGGTCTCCTGGGACTATGGCTGTCCAGCCTCTGAGGGCGTCTATAAGAGCACCCCCAGAACTTGAGCTTGCTTCTCAAAGCAACAGTTTTCAAATACACTCTCAGCTTGGCACATCTGAGCTCACGAAGGGTGTGATATTTTTTTGAATATGGAGGCTGATCACAGGAGTGCTCTGCCACTGGGCCCTACATCCACCCCAGCTTTATTTTATTTTTAGGCAGGTTCTCACTAAGTTGCTGAGGCTGGCCTCAAACTTGTGATCCTCTTGCCTCAGACTTCTAAGTCACTGAGATAACAGGTGTGTAACATGGTGTCTGGCTCCAGTCTCACAGAAACTCTTGGGATGTGGACAAAACGTAGACAGATTCTTTGCCAGAATGTAACATGAATGGCTTCTAAACCAATTCCCAATAGAGTCCTCATTCAAATCTGAAACCTCAGGAGCATATTATTTACCACATTTCTGTTGGTACTCTGGTCTGCTGAACTCCCATCAAAATTTCCCATTAATTTCTGCTTACAACGTTCTTTTTTGTTTTTCGGTGGTGCTGGGGATTGAACCCAGGGCTTTGTGCATGCTAGGCAAGCACTCTACCAACTGAGCTGTTTCCCCAGCCCCTCTGCTTATAATATTCTTTAGTTTGCATCTTCAAATTTCAAATTTCTGCAAACCAGTTCCAAAGGCTTCTGAACCACTTGGTTAGGTGTAGTCGCCAATGACCACGGTTTCTGTGTGAGTACCAATTTCTGTGTCAGTCAGCTTTTGGTTTTTGTGATCAAATATCTGACAAGAACAACTTACCTAGAGGAGGAAAAAATTATTTTTGCTCATGGTTTTAGAAGTTTCAGTTCATGCTCAACCAACTTCATTTCAGAAACATGGTGGAGGGTGTGGTGAAGGGAAACTGCCCAGGTCCTGGCAGCTGAGAAGGAGAGAGAGAGAGAGAAGAAGAAGAAGAGGAAGAGGAGAAGGAGGAGGAGGAGGAGGGGGAAGAGTAAAGAGAAGAGAAAGGAAGGGGCCAGGGACAGATATAGTCCTCAAGGCCCGTTTCCTCTGGTCATCCCTGCCCCCAACACAGTGACCACCCAGTGGTCTATTCAAATTATGGATCCATCAAATGGATTAACCCCCTGAAGAGGTCAGAGCCCTTACAGTCCAGTCTTCTCACCTCCAGACATGGCTGCACAGCCTACCACATGAGTTTTTGAGGGGACCTTCCAGATCCAAGCCATAACAATATTATAGTGAAATAATTACAACAGTCAAACAAGTTTCCCTATCCATTCATTACCTTCATTCCTAGAGACAGTTTGGATTCTGGGACAGTATTCCATCAGCCGGTGAATTGTGACAGAAGATGGAGTCCTTGAACGATCCACAAGGAGTCCAAATTTCATTCTGAGAAAGAACAACCAAGAGTCCTTGAGGACTTTGAGGACAGAGTATTCAGATGGAGCCTGGTGGGTGAGTGGCTCATAGGGACTAAGCCTGGAGCGGGGATTAGTTGTTATCATCCAGGTCAGAGTCAATAGGATGTAAAATAGTTTGCCCATTGTTTGCTCATTTCTTCACGAAAAATTCAAGAGTGTCCTTGGATGCAAGGCTTGTGGGCACTTGGGAATGTAGGCAAAATTTCACTATGATGCTAAAAGTGACTTTGAAGAAGATTATTCGTAGATCATACCACAAGGACATGACCTGCCATTTACATTCACATAACTCAAAAGTCATAAGGACAGAGTTCCTGCCCTCAAAGTCCTGCACCAAGCAAGAGCACAGAGCTTGGATGAGGTCCCACGTGTCCTTAATTCTTACCTTTCTCTGTTTCAAATTAACATGAACCTTGGGCTGGAGGTAGAACTCAGTTGGTAGAGTGTTTGTCTAGCATGCACAAGGCCCTGGGTTCGATCCCCAGCACCACAAAAAAATAAAATAAAATAAAAAATGAACCTTAGCTGTGACTCTATCATCCCTCCCTCCATCCACCATCCATCCTTGCTGTCCACCTATTCATCTATCCTGCTGTCTTTTCAGCTATTTAAAGTCTATAGCATACAATTAAGCTGCGACCAGTGAAATAAAATTTCTTCCCCCACTCCATCTCTCTAGATCAGTGTTTTGCCAACATTTGTTTTCGTCTCAAGAATCCTTTATTCTCTGAAAAGTGATTGAGAATCCAAACAAAATCAATATTCAAATAGTTTTTGATCTCATGGGACCCCAGAAAAAAATCTTGGGGACCCTTCAAGGACCATGCAAAACACTTTGAGAACTATTGGCTTATAAGATACACAAATTAAAGTAATCTTATACAATTAAAAAAAAAGTTTCTTCTGTAATTTCCGTTTATTTCTAAGGATGCCATCCATACGATGTGGAAAAACTTGTTTCTCTAACCTTAGCAGAATCCACTCCCATGTTCTATATTGGTTTTGTCAATCATAGGATTAGTGAAACTGCTGCATGTCGAGTTCTCTAGGAAGCCAACTGTGAAAGGAGCTTAGTGTCCAAGGTGTTTATTCAGGAAGGACTACCCTTGGGAGCAACACCTGGGCAAAGTAGTAAGCAGTGAGTAGCATTTGGTAGAGAAAGAAGTCAAGTTCCAGTGTAGGCCCCAAAGATGCTACTGACTCCACAAAGAGATCTGGAGCTGGTCACCACATGTGTCCATTGACGATTACAAACAAACCAGGGATGCCCAAGGGAAATATGTGGGAGCCAAGCACATTCTTCTGCCTCCATTGAGTAAAAGCAATCCTTCCTCTCTCCCCCTGATGATCAGGGTCAATTGGTCCTCAAAGCTGGTTCTTCTTTCCTGGGTTCCCAGATATTGGAGAGCAGAATGCCCAGGCAGCAACTCTAAGGTTTTACACTTGACCTTATCCAAAAGGATGATAAGTGACTCAGCCATAGCTTTGAATTTAATGAAATTCTTTTTAAAATATTTTAAATTTGTTCTTTTTAGTTACAGGTGACAGTAGAATGTATTTTGACACATCATACATACATGGAGTATAACTTTCTATTCTTGTGGTTGTACGTGATGTGGAGTTTCACTGGTCGTGTGTTCATATATAAACATAGGAAAGTTATGTCTGATTCATTCTACTGTCTTTCCCATTGCCATCCCCTTCCTTTCTCCCCACTCTCCCCTGTCCAATCAAGCGAACCTCCACTTCTCCCTGCCCCCCACCTATTGTGACTCAGCATCCGCATAGAAGAGAGAACATTGGGCCTTTAGTTTTTTTTACGATTGGCTTCTATTACTTAGCACGATATTCTCCAGTTCCATTTATTTACCTGCAAATGCCATAATTTCATTCTTCTTTAAAGCTGAGTAATATTCCATTGTGTATAGTACCACATTTTCTCTATCCATTCTTCTGTTGAAGGGCACAAAGTTTGGTTCCATAGCTTAGTTATTGTGAGTTGAGCTGCTATAAACACTGATGGGGCTGTTTTACTGTAGTATGCTGATTTTAAGACCTTTGGGTATATACTGAGGAGTGGGATAAATAGGTCAAATGGTGGTTCCATTCCAAGTTTTCTGAGAAATCTTCACATTATTTTCCATAGTGATTGTACCAATTTGCAGTCCCACCAGCAATGCATGAGTGTACCTTTTTCCCCATGTCCTCACCAACATTTATTGTTGCTTGTATCCTTGATAATTGCCATTCTGACTGAACTGAGATAAAATTTTAGAGTAGTTTTGATTTGCATTTTTCTAATTGCTAGAGATGTTGAAACTTTTTTTTCATATATTTGTTGATTGATTGTATATCATCTTCTGAGAAGTGTTCGTTCAGTTCCTCGGCCCATTTGTTGATTGGATTATTTGTGTGTGTGCATGTGTTAAGTTTTCTGAGCTCTTTATATATAAAGATATTATATATCCTCTATCTGAAGTGCGTGTGGTAAAGATTTTCTCCTATTCTGTAGGATCTCTCTTCACATTCTTGTTTCCTTTGCTGAGAAGAAGCAGCTTTCTAGTTCGAATCCATCCCATTTATTGATTCTTGATTTTAATTCTTGCATTATAGGAGTCTTATTAAGGAAGTTGGGGCGTAATCCGACATGATGGAGATCTGGGCCTATTTTTTCTCTATTAGGCTCAGGGTCTCTGTTCTAGTGCCTAAGTTTTTGATCCCCTTTGAGTTGCGTTTCATGCAGGGTGAGAAATAGGGGTTTAACTTCATTTTGCTACATATGGATTTCCCATTTTCCCAGCACCATTTGTTGAAGAGACAATCCTTTCTTTTGGCGAAGAGACAATCCTTTCTTTTGGCACATTTGTCTCGTATGAGATGACTGTATTTGTGAGGGTTTGTTTCTGTGTCTTCTATTCTGTATCGTGGGTCTACATGTCTATTTTGGAGCCAAGACCTTGCCTTTTTTGTGACTATGGCTCTGAAGTGTAGTTTAAGGTTGGTGTTGTGATATCTCTGGCTTCACTCTTTTTGCTGAGGATTGCTCTGGTTATTCTGGGTCTCTTATTTTTCCAAATGAATTTCATGATTGCCTTTTCTAGTTCTATGAAGATTGTCATTGAGATTTTAGTAGGAATTGCATTAAATTGTTATCATGCTTTTGGTAGCCTGGCCATTCTGACAATATTAATTCTTCCTATCCAAGAGCATGGGAGATCTTTCCATCTTCTAAGGTCTTCTTTAATTTCTTTAGTGTTCTGTAGTTTTTATTGTAGAGGTCTTTCACCTCTATTGTTAGATTGACTTCCAAGTATTTATTTTCATTTTTAATTTTTTTGAGGCTATTGTGAATGGGGTAGTTTTCCTAATTTCTCTTTTGGTGGATTCATCACTGATGTATAAGAATGCATTTAATTTATGGGTTTTGATTTTATATCCTGCTACTTTGCTGAATTTATTTATGAGTCCTATAAGTTTTCAGATGGAGTTTTTTTTTGATCTTCTAAATAAAGAATTATGTCATCAGCAAATAGTGACAGTTTGAGTTCTTCTTTTCCTATTTGTATCCCTTTAATTTCTTTCTTGTCTAATTGCTCTGGCTAGGATTTCAAGGATGATGCTAAATAGAAGTGGTGAAAGAGGACTTCCTTGTCTTGTTTCAGTGACTAACGCTGTTCTAAGTGACCACTTGGTGTTTGTGTATGAGTCAGTCAGTTGACCCCCTGACTGTGGACCCTGTGTGCCTGGTCCCCTGAAGGGCAACAGGCAGAGATGCTCCCCTCCAGGATTCCACCTCTGGGTCATGATCTGGAAGAGGCGAGGCTGAAGTGAGTGGGAGTTTTGTATGGTCCTGGCATCCTGGGATGTGGTATTTTGCTCAGAATGTGGGGAGAGGGAAAGAAAGGCACCTCCCGGGCTACACGCCCTGGGACTTGAGGAGGTACAGCGTGTGCAGATCTTTCAAGGATGTACTCAACATCAGCCTTCTATTCACGAGCCTTTGCTTCTCCAAGTCATTGGCATAAAACGGCTGGAGCTTGAGTTTGCACAGTTAACAAGTCGGGCTGGTGTTTGGCAGACTCTCATGCAATATGCACAAATAATTGACAGAAACCCAGGCAAGCATCTGCTGTGGCTGATGAGAGAGACAGAAAAGCCACGAGGTCAGAGTTCAAGGAAACCCCCCTTTGCAAACGTCTGGAGCTGGGAAAGGGAGGGCAGCAAGAGGGAAGGGTGGGGCCACCCTCCTTTCCCAATGTTGCTCTCCTCTTAGTCGGGCTCAACAAATATTTTCTAGATGAGTTTGTCCTGATGTGACAAACCTGGGAGTGTGCTGTCTCTTTCCGTAGGCATTTCCTGTAGGCGTTTGGGTCCATGTGGGTGCTTCTCTGTGTCAGGCAGGGGAGCTGACATCTGTGCCCCAGGGTGCCAGGGCTGCTTCCCATCGTGCTTTTGGGCGCCTACTTTTATCAAGGATGGTTCTGGCTGGACGGACCGAAGGGACTTGAGCCAGTACTAAAGATACTCAGTGAGCTGCCGGGAAGTTTCCTCTGGCAACTCCTAGATTCGGCCAGGCCACCTAACCTGATGGGGTTGCCTGGAAGGGGCATCAGCTGTCTCTTTGGGAATCCAGAAATTTCTTAGCAGTGCCCAGGAGATGAGCCTCTCTAAGGACTTCCAAGACCAAGTGGTGGTAAATTAGAACCTACCAAGATGGTTGCAGGGTCCTTGAAACACCCCGACCTTTCAGTTGTTCATGTTTGCACATGATCTTGTCCTTCCTGACCTCCCTCATCTCTCTGGCCCTCCGCACCCTGGGGTAAGCCTTGTCTCAGGCTGTTTCTTTGGGTACTGCTGACAACCCCTGTATCAGGAAAAATGAATCATACCATTCCCGTTGAGCTGGAGCATTGTTACAAAAATGTCAAAAAAACTAGTGTATAACTTCAAATACATGTTGATGATACATAACCTCAGCTTACTTCACTTCTCCTCAACCATTAAAAATAAAATCCTTGTGCATTGCTCTATCTCACCCATTTCCAACTCTCAGCTTCCAGTGCAGATGCACATTTGATCATAAAGCTAATGAAGCATCCATTTAGGTGCCCTGACTCTCTCGGAGGACAATTCAGTTGCCAGAAAGGGACACAACAATATGTTCACATAATCATATTTTTTTTTAAATTAAAAAATAAGATGTTTACACATAATCAGTTAAAATTTTCCCCTCTTCTCATTCTAAGTCGCTCTTCTTTACGTGTTATCTAGAAAGGTGTTGGAGTGTTTGCAGGCATGTGTAGTTTTAGTAGTGGAACAATGCATTTGTTGACAATTCATTTGTAGTTGAATGCACCCATTTTTTAGCACAGGCCTTGATGAGTTTTGAGACTCCTCTGGGTCTCTCTTAGTTTGGGTCTTCCCCTCAGATCTTAGGTCTTGCTCTGATGATTGGAGCCGACCTCAGGGTGGCGTGACTGTCCCGGGGCTTGCCCTCTCTCATGGGAGGGTGCCTTTCTTTGGCGTCTTGTGGTGGCCTATGCCAGCGTCTCTGCTGCTGCTGCCCACACCTGGGTTGTGGGTTTGCAGTTCCTTCAGTAAAGTGAGGAAGGAGATGATGAGTCTTCATGTTCTTTCTGTAGTGTCCATGAGATGTGAGCATATTTTTTTTTTAAATTTTTATTCTAATTTGTTATATACGACAGTGGAATGCATTACAATTCATATCACACACAGAGGGCACTAGATGTGAGTGTACTTCTGTTTTATTCAACTATTTCCTTTGCTGAGTCCCCTTGAGGACTCATGAAGTTCTGTGCCTTCCTGAGGAGGCCATCCTGGGGTACACAAAAGAACACCTGTCCCTTCCATGTGGTCTGATGGATCCAGCCTGATTCCCTCTTAAAATTGGGAGCCATCTCGCCACAAAGCCATGAAAAGCTACTTTCAGCTTTACTATAACTTACTGCGAATTCTGAACCTGCTTGGAACGCCTGCCCGTGCCTTGAACTCACCCCTGCCTGGCTCTCTGACCAGAGAGCAGCCCTCTCTGAAACTTTAGTGACTCCTCACAAATCTTGGCCTTCGCTGGCCAGATAACGACCCTCTCTGAGGCTCTAATGACCTTCATGAATTCTGATATCGGGGCCAGCAAAAATGTAAACTAGCCTTTGTGTGATGCTCATCAGAGTTTTGTTATCTGTAACCCCCTTTGTGTAACTTTCTGGGCTATAAAGCTGGGCTGCTGGAAAGCTGTGGGGCTGTCTTGTTCCCTTGGGTTTTGTTGGGAGAGGCAGCCCAGCCGGTCGAAATAGTAAGCTTGCTTTAATTTGATCTTAGTTGGAGTCAGTGGTCCTTTCTTGCATCCTGGTCTAACAGTCCTTTTCAGAGACTGGATTTGAGGATTGAGCCAGGTTTCCTGACTCCTGGGTCTGCTAGCACTGCAGACTGAGGATGCGTGGAAATACGTTATAATTTTGAAACATGAGTCAGTGCTATATAATTTTTTATACCTTTATTTTATTTATTTATTTTTATGTGGTGCTGTGGATCAAACCCAGGGCCTTGCACATGCTAGGTGAGCCACTACTGCTGAGCCACAATCTCAGCCCCTAATTAAAAAAAAAAAAAAAAATATATATATATATATTGTTATAGTTGGATACAGTATCTTCATTTTGTTTGTTTATTTATTTATTTTTTGGTACTAGGGATTGAACTCAGGGGCACTCGACCACTGAGTCACATCCCCCGCCTTATTTTTGTTTTATTTAGAGACAGGGTCTCCCTGAGTTACTTAGGGCCTCACTTTTGCTCACATGAAAATGGGGCTGGCTTTGAACTTGCCATCCTCCTGTCACAGCCTCCAGAGCTGCTGGGATTACAGGCATGAGCCACCGTGCCCGGGTTGTTTATTTATTTTTGTGTGGTGCTGAGGATCAAACCCAGTGCCTCACATGTGAGAGGCAAGCGCTCCGCCACTGAGCTACAACCCCATCTCCCAGCCCCTAATTTTTAAGAAAAGAAAGCAAAGAGAAATTTCCTGCTAAGGTGGTGACAACCAAGGAGTGCATTCACCAATGCAGAACTTCACTGCAGCCATGGAGGCAATCCTGCTGTGTGCTGGATCTGGGGTCTCTCCCTCTTTGGTGGGAATCTCAGTCCCGTACCCAGAGTTTGCTTCCTTGGCTCTGTCTTTTCCTGGATTCCAGGCCTTGACCCGTAGAGAAGTCTATACTTCTGCCAGGAATCCCTAGGAGTCCCCTGAGCAGGGGTCAGGGGGTGCACCACTGCAGTGTGTAGGAGGTTTGGGAATATCCCGGGATACAAGGTCCCTAGAGAAGGACGTGGCGAGAGGGCATCTTCCCATCCCTCCTTATTATGGCAGAGGACGAAGCCTCTGAAGAGCCAACCAGAAGACCCCAACTCCCTTCCTCCTGCTGCCCTCTTTGAACCTCTTCTGTTTGGTCACCTTTCCTTCCTGAGTAGGTCGACGAACGTGGGTCCCAGGGTTAATTTGTGTTCCCATCAAAAGAGTCCCAGACACAAAGACTTGGGAGCAGACAGTTTATTGGGAGGTGATCTCAGGGTGCTCACATGAAAATGAAACTGAAAAATGAGGAGAGACATGGGACGGGCAACTAGGGACTCATGCCAGAGCCAGTCCTCCAGAAGCCAAGGGGCCTGGGGTCTGCCTCCTTTGAGGGTGGCCCCGTGGACATTAACTCCTCATACTTTCAGAGGGAGCCTAACAGGTTCCCAGGTGCTGGAGACAGCAGTGGACCGAGATCTGCCTGTAGGGGACAGTCCGCCACAGCTGCAGGTGGCCCAGGTAGGTGGGGGTGGAAATGAGGGGGGACTTCAATGACTCTGGAGGAAATGTCCCGTTAGAATAAGAGATCAAAACCCATAAACTTTTGACAATGTCATCTAAACCCTAGGTTTGGATGTCAGACAGAAAGATTTGGCCGGACATCTGATCCTCACCCCACTCACCCCCCACTCCCCATCACAGGTAATCCAAAGATTCGACAGGTTGGAGAAAGGGACGAGAGGGGAGAGAGCACATGGACAATATCAAGATGTCCCTTTGGTGTCCAGGAGTCCCCAGGGACTGGGGAAGTTGAGCTGTAGCCCAAGGACCGTGTTCTACCCGAGGACAAACTCCTTATCACTCATCTCTCCTCATCTTTAGATAGGGCACCTGCCACACCTCCAAACTCAGGTGCCCAAGACAACGGAGATCCAGCCCCCTCCACTCATCTGGGTGGCAGCTCTCCTTCTGAAGCCCTGGAGCTTTTTATTTCAGTGTTGGGGACAAACCCTGAACCTTGCACACGCTCAGCAAACACTCTACCATTGAGCTGCACCCCAGTTCTTAGACGCCCTGGAGCTTTTAACTCTGTAGAGTGGGGGAGCGGTGGGATACACCTCCTGGGTCCCACATGTGGGGGGATTAGAAGGTCTCTGCCCCACAGTCTTCTCGTGTCTCCTAAACTCCCCTGGGTCCTTCAGAGGCAGGAACCCCCTATTTCACAAGCAGCCTCCAGCCAGACCCTCAAGAACTAGATTAGTGGGTCGCTGACAGCCAGGCCTCACTCTGGGCAAGGTGGTCTTCTCCTGTGATATCTGGGCTGAATACGGTTTGAGTGTATCCCCCAAGGGTTCAGGAGCTTGAGCCCCAGTGTGGCGAGGTGAAGGGTGGTGGAACCGTCAAGAGGTGAGGTAAGTGGGAGGTGTTAGGTCCTGGGGATGCTGCTCTGGGAAGGGATTAATGTTGGTCTCTCAGAGTAAGTTAGTTCTCCTGAGTGAGAGGTTATTCAGTGAGGCCACCCCACATGCTTGGCCCTGTGCCCAGTTCCCTTTCTGTTTGTTATTTCATCATGTTGGGAGAGCCAAGGTGTCTCTCATCAGGGGACAAACAGATAGGGCCACCTGGTCTTGGACTTTCAGTCTCTAAAATGGTGAGCTAAGAAAAACCTCTTTTCTCTATAAGTACTCAGCTTCAGGCATTTTATTATAGTAACAGGAAACAAACTAACATATCCTACTACCCTCAAGTCATGCCCCACATGGAGAGAAGAGGTGCTCTCAGGATCACCCTTTGTGGCCTTCTGTAAGGCTCTTTATTGTGAGGACCCCTCCTGGGCAAAGCCCTGTGGTGTGTGTCCAGCACACTTTAATCTGTGCAACTCTCAGTGGGTTGTGATGGAGTTGTAAAGGAGGTGGCAGAGGCCAGGACACAGGAGCCTGATAGGAGACAGCAAGGCCTGAGAAAGGCTCCAGGATCATGACAGAGAATCATGGGAGGAGCTCTGACACTCTAGGACCCTGGATCCCCACTCTGTGCGTAAGACACAGCTTGTAATGTGATCATAGGAGGAAGCTGATCCCACAGTTTGGTGGTTTGCATTAGGATAAACTGGGGCGTGAGAGTTGATTTCCTGGTCCTGGCTAGGATCAGTACTTCACCTCAACCCTCTGGCTCTTTCTCCCCTGTTAGATACTTAAATAAGGGGCCCCTTCTCGACCATTATTTTACTTTGGCCTCACCACAGCTGTGGAGAGAGGAGGTATTATTGAATCAGGCTCAGGGAAGTACTATTGGACATGCATAGCTACACAGTGAGCCTGGGTCCCCCCCAGCAGTGGCTAGAGGGGGTCTGCTGCCCAGAACTTACATGGTCTTCAGCAGATACATTACTTCTCTGAGGCCTGAGTTCCCTCACCTGCAAGACTAAGATTACTCTCATCTCTCAAGGTTTCTGGGAGGCTAAAACTTGGTAGATTATGCATGTGACCTAAGGATCCAGTCCACAGAAATGATTAGACAACTCTGGCTGTTGGAAATTGTTACCTCGACAAATCTATTAAATCCAGTGGAGGAACAACCTCTCACAGCACTCAAATCCAGCTGCAGGTGGAAGTCACACTAGTTGTCCCTGCTGTGCCATGTCCCATCTCCCACCGGAAGGCCTTATCATGCTTCCAAGGACTAAGGACTCTTTCATGCATTGCAAGGAATTTATTGCTGGAATCTTTAGTCAGGCACCTGGACAGGGTGGATTGCTGGGACTACATAGTGATCGGGCAAATGGCTTCCTTGGGTCTCCTGGGAAAGATGGCTCCCTCAACACAGATCGCTTGCGTATATTTTATCCTGCAAAGAGAATGTCAGGAAGCCTGAGGAGGCGTCAGGGGTGAAAGACATCAGGCCACAGGGCACATTCTGCTGGGTACTTCCAGGCAGAGCCTGCAGCCTTGTCTGGAGCATGGCTCTTGGATCTGAGCAGATAAAGGAAGATGTTTTTTTTTCCCCAAATCTCCTGCATCACCAGAGCATCCCAAGGGGTGCCTGAGAAGCTCTTATAAAACTCCTGCCCATACAGCAAAGAGGAGGGGAGGGTCCGCCCTGCTGGGGTGAGGGTGGGAGCAGAGTCTGGGACAGAAGGGAAAGAGGCTTGAGGGGATATGGCAGAGTTTAGGGGAGCTGGAGTCAGGGAGACCAGAGTCAAGGTTCTGACACAGGAGCCACGTGGTGCCTTGCAGACAGAGGATCCTGGACGTTCTCAGGTGGGTCCAGCAAACTGAATAGCCAGGGCCCATCCCATCGATCCGGGGTACCCCGAGTTCCCCTGGTCCTCCCCCCCACTGCAGGTGTCTGTCCCACCGCCCCTACCCCATCATCCACAAGGAGTTTTTCCTTTCAGATTCCTAGGGAGGAGCCATGACAGGGACGAGAATGAGTGCCCCCACCCACTGCATGGGGATGAGCAGATGTCCCCGCCAGCACAGAGGCCCAGACACGTTCAGTAGACTCACCAGCCCACTGAGCACCAGATCCTTATCCTCTTCTGTCAGTTTGGCATCAATGCATTGCTTTAGTATTTTAGCGTTGTTCAATACTAAAGGGTTACTTTGGAATCTTGACACGTATGCAACATATTCTTCGAGAGTACCCTTCATGAAAATCTCAACATCCTTTTTCACAGCCGGGCAAATATCACAATCTGGAACACAAAGACAAGCTGAGCTTCCCTTGAAAGACACACATCAGAACACATTCACCACCCCACCCCGCTCCATCCAGCATGATCAAAACTGCCCTGGGAAGGTGTCAGAACCCCTCAGAAACCCACATCCCCAGGCATCTGGGGTGGTGACCCAGGCACCCACTTGCACCCAAGATCAGGAGGAGAGCAGTGCCCAGCAGCACAAGAGCACTAGCTGGCTTCATGGTGCAGGTGGCAGATGCATCCTGCCAAGCCCAGGGCCCTTTTATACCTGCTCTGGGTGCCACAGGAGGACAGGGAAGGGCCTGTGTCTGAGGACTCTTCCCCCTCTCCCAGGCCACAGCTTGGAAGTGCCAGGTGCTGTGGAAGGAGGAGATGTGTGTTTTGGAAGAAGACTAGCTCCTGAGTCAACAGAGGCCCTTGGCTCGGCCTTCTAGTATTTGTTGTTTGTCCTTCACTCTCTTAGGAGAGCAAGGGCTTCGCTGTGTGTCTTAGGACTAGGACAGAATCCAACACATGGTAGGTGCTCCCTCAAGGGAGCTGGCACATAGCTCTTTGTAGGGCACTTGCCTGTCATGCACAGGTCCTGGGTCCCATCCCCAGCACTGAGAAGAAAGAAAGAAAAGAAAAAAAAAAGATGTGTGTTAGATGAATTGAAGGGCTATCTCTCTCTCTCTGGAGTCTATATCCAATCATATACTTGATATATATGTATTTATGAAGTTGGCTGGTATTAATTTTTAAAAACAAAAGTTTAAAGTATTTTGATAAGTCAGAATTAGGCATTTTTTTTCCTGGAAGTACTTGATTCATCTTTTCTGTAATCAATAGTGACAGAATAAGGTTTGCTGCAGCCTCAGAGCAGTAGAATAAAAGCTTTTTGATCCCAATCACTCCAGTTAGAATAGCAAGTATCAAGAATATAACGGACAAGGGGCTGGGGTTGTGGCTCAGTGGTAGAGCCCTTGCCTAGCATAGGTGAGGCACTGGGTTCTATCCTCAGCACCACATAAAAATAAATAAAATAAAGATGTTGTGTCCAGTTACAATCAAAATATATAATACTACTAATAATAAAAGAATACGACAGGGCTGGGATTGTGACTCAGTGGTAGAGAATTTGCCTAGCACACGTGAGGCACTGGGTTTGGTCCTCAGCACCACATATTAATAAATAAATTAAATTAAGATTTTGTGTTTATCTACAACTAAAAAGATATTTTCAAAAGGAATATGACTAACAACAAATGCTTGAAATAAGGTGGGAATGTAAATGAATACAGCCACTATGGAAATCAGTGTGGAGTTTCCTCAAAAGCTAAAAGTAGATATATCACATGATCCAGCTATACTGTTATGGGCCAGGCTATATGGGCAATGACCAAACAGACTCCATTTTGCCTGAGACTCCATATCATGTAAGAAATCCTTCTCCCAGGGAAAGCCCCACCTCTTCACCCAACAATAGTTGCTTAGCATAGCATATTTGGCAACACAAAATGGCAATTCTTATACAATATAAAAGTATTATCTCTTTGGTTCCCATTTTTCTTGGACAATGACCCTGTCAGAGAGTGATTGTCTAGATGTTAGTAACCATTCTTTAACTTGTACACAACTAGGGATGTTGTGGCCCATTCTTTTTTCTGTTTATGATTTTAAATCTCATGATGTTTGTTTATGGTTTTGAATCATAGCAACAGCCATTTATGCCTTAATATGGTTTTTAATATGGTACTCAAACCCTGGAAGTGGGTCAAAGTCTATAGACTGCAGCTTACCCCTTGGCCTGCCAGCTATTGGATCCGGACCACAGACTGGTGAATAAAGTTTCCATCTCCTGCTTTAAAGTCGACTCGGTGATTTATTGCAATCTGGCCTTAACCATACAACTCCTTAGTATTTATCCAAAAGAATTAAAGTATATTTTAGAGATAAATGTGTATCCATGTGTGTTATTATAGCACAATTCCCATAGCCAAATTATGGAACCAGCTCAGGTGCCTATCAACAGAGATGCATGGATAAAGAAAATGTGGTATATACACTAAGGCACATTATTAAGAAAATATCTAACATACAGAATAAGGATAGAATTTTAAAGTCTTCTAAACAAAAACGGCAGATAATATTTAGAGGGAAACCAATCCGAATCTCAGCTGATTTCTCAACCTAGACCCTCAGAGCTAGAAGGTCTTGGAATAATATATACCAAGCTCTGAAAGAAAATGGATGCCAGCCAAGAATACCAGCCAGAATACCAGACTCACCAAAATTAAGCTTCAGAATTGATGAAATAAAAGCCTTCCATGATAAACAAAAGTTAAAAGAATTTACAACTAGAAAGCCTGCACAACAGAACAAATAAAGTATTTTTATGAAGAAGAAATGAAAAATAAAAGTGAAAACCAACAAAGGGAGGAACAAAACTAGAAGAATAGTAAATGAAAGGAGAAACTACTTCAAAATAAAAACCAGAAATCAAAATGGAAGGGAATAAAAATCATTTCTCAATAATTACATTGAATGTAAATGTACTAAACACATCAATCAAAAGACATAGCCTGAGCACTGGGTTCAATCTTCAGTACCACATAAAAATAGATAAATAAAATAAAGGTATTGTGTCCATCTACAAACTAAGAAATACATATATGAATTATTTTTCTTCTCTATTTAATATATGAAATATATATGTATTATATATTATATATGTATTATTTATTCTCTATTTCATATATTTCTATTTATATTTCATATATATGTACATATGTGTGTGTGTGTGTGTGTGTGTGTGTGTGTATATATATATATATATATATATATATATATTCTTAGTTTGTAGATTAAAAAAAAAGACATAGCCTGGCAGATTTGTTTAAAAAACAAGACCTAACAATATGGGGTCTCCAAGAGACTCACTTTATAGGCAAAGATATTCATGGTCTGAAAGTGAAAGAATGGGAAAAAACCACATTATTCACATGGATCTCATAAACAAGCAGGGATTTCTATCCTCATATCAGATAAGGTGGACATCAAGCCAAAGTTAATCAGAAGGGACAGGAAAACATTTCATACTGCTTAAGGGAATTATACTTCAAGAAGACAAAACAATCATAAATACTTATTCCTCAAACAATGGATCATCTATGTATATCAAAGAAACCCTTCTAGCTCCCAAGAATCAGATAGACCACAACAAAATAATACTAAGTGATTTTAACATGCCTCTGTCACCACTGCATAAAACTAAATAAAACAAAAACTAAATAAAGGGCTGGGGTTGTGGCTCAGTGGTAGAGCACTTGCCTAGCATGCATGAGGCACTGGGTTTGATCCTCAGCACCACATTTAAACAAAAGAAAAAAATTAAACAAAATGAAGGTATTGTGTCCATCTATAACTAAAAATATTTTTAAAAACTAAATGAAGAAGTCATAGAACTAAAAATACAATATATGATTTAGACTTTACAGACATATATAAAATATTTCATCCATCAATGTCTTTCTTTTTAGCAGCATGCAGATCCTTCTCTAATGTAGACCATGTTATGTAAGGTATCACATTTGTTGGCACGCAATTGTAATGCTACCTTCATATATTTTTAGCATCTATAGGGTTATTTTGATAGCTTCCTCTCCATTGATATAATTTTTGTGTTCTTTTTTCTTTATTAGACTTGTTTGATTTTTATCAACTTTTAGCTGTATTATTTCTTCTCTATTTCATATACTTCTTCTCCTACTCTTATTTTTTCCTTTCTATTACTTAATTTGAAAATAATTTGATTGTCAACCTAGCTTCTTTCTGATAGAGGTACTTTAGGATATAGATATTCATCTGATCACTGTTTCATTCCAGGGATTCTGATATTTTAGTTTTTGTGATCACTTCGTTCAAAGCACTTTTATTTTATTTATTTATTTATTTATTTATTTATCTATCTATTTATTTATTTATTTTCATTACATATTTTATTTGGAAATGTTTACACAAGTACAGGGAAACTAAGATTTTGAGACAGTGGATGTTATTAGATTATCATCAGTTTATTATAAAAGACACATGGAAATTATTTACATGATGAAAGATCTCAGAACTTCAGTGGAATGGGCAGCTTCATAGGATGCCATTTCAACAGTGATTTGTTTCAGTCTACATACTTTCCAAGAATGTCACCATCTCTAAATAAGAAATAATCCTTGTCATCTAGAACTACTTTGGTGCCTCCATACTCTGGGAGAAGAACTTTATCTCCAACTTTCACACTAACTGGCTGAATCTCTCCACCCTTTCCTTTAGAGCCTGATCCCACAGCTACTACTGTTGCTTGCAATATTTTTCCTTGAGATTTTTCTGGAAGCATAATGCCTCCTTTGGTTACAGTTTCGGCTGCACTCCTTTCGACCAATACTTGGTCAAAAAGTGGAAGAAACTTCCTAAATGCTTGTCCAGCCATGACTCGCGCCTCCAGAGCTCAGACTCTGCTCTCGTGCAGCCGCCGCAAAGAGACCCCGTTCAAAGCACTTTTAATTACTTTCCTTGTGCTTTCTTCCTTGACCTGTGAGATATCTGTAAATGTGCCATTTAATTTTGAAGTAGTTGACATGTGGGAATGGGGTTCTTCCATGACCAGTGCTGCCAATTTAGCCGGTTCTGACAAGGAGCAAATGGGGATAAGAAAAATAAAGACTCATGGATGCAGATTGTGAAGATATAGCT
Source organism: Urocitellus parryii (assembly GCF_045843805.1). NCBI lineage: Eukaryota > Metazoa > Chordata > Mammalia > Rodentia > Sciuridae > Urocitellus > Urocitellus parryii. The sequence continues at coordinate 17,385,918 of NC_135545.1, read as the reverse complement.
GGGTCAGATGGAGCGCTGCTCTCTGGTGGAGAAGCAGGTCTAAAGAATTACACCAGCAATCTTTATTTGTTTATGTCTCATTATCAGATTAAAGACTATGTAAGCATACAGAGTTAGCAACATTTTTAGCTTATACCACAATTACATTTTACAGTTGCAATGTGCAATGTTAGGAGCTATGTGTAGCTCTCAAGAAAGTCCATTGTTTAAAGCTACTGTTAGGGGGGCAGGTTCAGGAGGAAGCTGGCGAAACATTGTGTCACCTAGCAAGAAAATTCCTCTATTCCCAGGAGGTGTGTGCCTGAGATCAAGGTTTAAGCTGGTAAGACTCATCACAGAGCCTCCTCATGGAGGGAATTACCACAGTAGCTAGGCATCCTGCACCTTTGCATGGAAATTTTCTCAGGCACCAAGCATGCCATAGCCATGAAGTCATCAGAAACCCCAATCTAGGACACTGCTCTCCCATTCTCTGTCACAGCTCTCCACAGGGTTCTACATATCTTAAGGTGATTGATTTCATTCTTTTTTGAAAAATATTTTTTAGTTGTTGATAAACCTTTATTTATTATATGTGGTGCTGAGAATTGAACCCAGTGCCTCACACATGCTAGGCAAGTGTACTACCACTGAGCCACAACCCCAGCCCAAGGTAATTGATTTGTAATGTAATAAATCATGCAGGAAACACAGGCTGCATGATTAAATTTTTTCTTAAAAAAAGTTATGGAAATTCTTTTAATGTTGATTGTATTGGTTATATACCTGTCAAAATATGTCAAAACTGATCAAATTGCATACTTCAAATATGTGCATTTTATCGTCCTTCAATTTTACCTCAATAAAGCTATAAAAAAACAAAAGAAAAAGTGGTATATATACACAATGGAGCTTTATTCAGTCATAAAGAAGAACTAAACTATGTCATTTTCAGGAAAATGGATGGAATTGGAGACCACAATTTTGAACGAAATTGATTAGAGTTGGAGAGAAAAGTATCATATGTTTTCTCTCATATATAGAAGCTAGAAAAAAAATTATACTTTTGTGTATGCATGACTAGGCCACAACAAAACCCACCATTCATATAATTAATATGGACACTAAAATAAATAGGTTAAAAAAGAACACAGTGCCAAACAGGATTCACAACCGGTAACTGCCGTTGGTAAAGAGGTGCCAAGTGCTGAGCTCCATTTGTTAGCTGTCCTTTGGTCTGTGACAATTTCTCAATCTTTCTTTGTTTTTATGACCTTGGCAATCTCGAGGAGGTCTGGCCAGATATTGTAGAATGTGCTCGAAAACTGAAGTCTCTTCCTTTCTTCTTTTTCCTCCATCCTCTTCCCCCTCTGCCTCCCGTCCCTTGATCTCCTGGTCTTCTGCATGCTGGGCAAGCACTCTGTCCCTGAGTTACCTCCCCTGCCCCAAACTGAGTTTGTCTCTGTTTTCCTCATAAGTGGTTTTTGAGAAGACACCACAGAAGTCAGGTGCCCTTCTCACACTGGATCAGAGTACACATGATTCCATCACGTCTTCTCCTGGTTATCACTGGATCACTCGATTAACACTAACCAGGCTTCTTGACTGTTTCCCCTCTCTCCCTCCTTCCCTCCCTCCCTTCCTTCTCTCTCTCTCTCTTTCTCCTGGATTAAACCTGGGGTCTTGCTCTACCCCTGAGCCGCATCCCCCAGCCCTTTTTATTTTAATTGGAGACAGGGTCTCCCTAAATTGCTCACATTGGTCTTGAGCTTGCGATCCTCCTGCCTTAGCCTCTAGAGTAGCTGAGATTGCAGGTGTTTTCACCATCACGACTTGATGTTTTCCCCTTTTTCTATTCTTTCCTTTGGAGACATCTTGTCCATCCTCCAGGAGGGAGAAGAATCAAGCTCCACTCACTGTGGGGTAGGATCGACCTGCACTATTTGAAATTTCTTCTATAAGGAATATTTGCCTTCTCTTCCCCACTTATTTATTTATCCAATCATTTATTTTTATCAGCATGGTCTCACCTACATTATTTTATACTTGGGTTCCAGTCCAATACTATATTATTTACTTTGTTCCAGATTTGACTATGTTTTTTTTTTTTTTTCCAGGCTTTCATGAATAACCTCTCTCTCTCATGCTGGGACTCAAACCCAGGTCCTTGGGTATACTAGGCAAGTGCTCTACCACTGAGTGGCACCTCTAGCTCCGACAAGCTCATTTTATTTGTGACAACAACCTGCTTTCCTAAGGTAGGTTGGGCTGAGCTCTTGAGAGTCTGAGCAGATGGAGTAACACCTCTGGGTCAATCAGCTCTCTGGCCCGTAGAACTCCAGCCCTCAGGTCTACAGGGCTGAGGACAACTTAGGTCTCCAATGCAAGGAGATGAGTCCCTCTGCCGACTTCTCCCTGATGTTACTGGATGGCCTATGCAGCTCAAATCTCTCCTGCTGAAGGGGGAGACAGCTAGGAGAAGGGACCTGGCTGGAGCCATAGGAGATCAATAAGGGCCCTGGGAATTAGCTCCCTTAAGTGTGATAGGGAAGCTGTTGGAATGATCCAGTTGGTGAGTAAAACGAGAGCGTTGCCAGCCCCCAAGGATACCCACATGGCCACATGCTTTGGGACATCCTTAGCAGGGAGTGATTCAGAGCCACCTACCCTTGGAGGCCCAATCTGGAGACTGCAGCCGCTAAGATGTTCACGTGGCCCCAGTCAGGCCCAGGCCTACACATTTTTTCCACAAGTCTTAAACTTAGGCAAAATGTCAGTTTTCTGGAGGATGTTTGGGTTACCTATAGTGACACAGACCTGTCCTTGACTCCCGTGGTTTCATCTCTACATTTTGAGGGAGTTCTGCATGTTGGAGCCAGGAGAGGAGGGAGAAGGATGTAGCCAGGAAATAGAGGTAAAGTTGGGGCTGGGACAACAGAGCATTTGGCTCAGAATGGAGCCCAGGAGAAAGGTCAGGTCATGAGGATCTTTTGGCAAAGGTACTGCCACTTCTCTCCAAAAGCAGACAGCACCAAGATAAACATCTCCAGCAATTTGCTCCTCAGAGTGGGAGGGGCTTCCGTACTCAGGAACCCTGGGTGAACTGTGTGTACCAGGTCCCTGCCTATAGGCATTTGGATCTCTTGGGAGGGGTGAGGGCTGGGCTCAGGGAGCCAGTGGCTTATAAGGCAGTAGAAACCCTTCCCTGAGCAGAGCATTCCAGCAGCCTACACCATGAAGGGGATACTGCTTGTGCTGGCCTTGCTGGTGACCAGAGAGCTGGGCTTCCAGACTGGTGAGAGTGGGAAGGAGGGGACAGATGACCTTCCTGACCTTTGCCTACTCTGTCTCACTCCACCCTCCCAGGATGATCTCCAAACTGCTTCTAGGGAAGGATTCAGGGCACATCTGGGAAGTCAAAGAGTCCTGCAGAAAACCTCTAAAGCACTCTGTTTTCAAGTGGAGGGAGAGGTCTGGTGCTGGAAGGGCCATTTGTTGGAGATACAGTAAGGGAGAGTGAGTTGGGATGGGGGTGCTTATGTGAAGGCCAGAAGCAGGTGGGCTGGTAGGCCCTGGGCAGCAGGCTCTTTAGTCCTGGCTTCTCACACCTCCCGCTTCTGGAGTGCCTCAGGGACTCTGTGCTTTCTCTCTGGGATGGCAGTCCTGGGGGAGGGCAGGTCTCTGTGGAAGATGAGTCAGGAGACAACACTGGATAAAAACGGCGGAGAAACATGAAGCTCAACCTCTTCCCCCGGTAGCTCTTTTAACGAAGTGTTTTCCTGTTTGTGTTTTCAGCAGAAGCCTGCCCTCTTTTTTATGGAATCTTTTCTATAATAGCTATTGGAAGCAAGTCATTATTGGATGCTTCCCTTGAAGTGGCTAATTTTACCGAACCAGAAAAGGCAGCCATGGAAAAAATCCAGGATTGCTACAATGAAAATGGATTATCAGCCAAGGGCTTGGATTTGATTGCCATGGTAACGTGCTCTCTAAGTGCCCCGCTCCACCCCACACACAACATGTCATAGGAAGCCAGGTACAAACAGATTGTGCAATCATGCACGAGAGGCGAGATCTACGACTGAGCGCATAGACCCTTGCTCATCCCCATAGCGATGTCATATGCAACAGCTTGCCATGTGCACATCCAGCCTTTTCTGCTGATTGGTGCAATCAGCTCACATACAACAGGTAAATAGGAGAATAACATCAGTGCCACATAGAAAACGTGTCGAGTCCTGTGATTTTTTTTCCCCCTAGATTAGGAGAAGCTAGCAGAGCTGGAGTAGAATTTTAACTCTGGGCAGCAAAGAAAGTATCCTGCACAGACAGGAGCCCATCAGCTCTTAGTTTAGGAAATTAGAAGACTTCTGCCTAGTGGCCAGCTTCACTTCCTCTAGTGCCCACTTGGAGAGCTAGTCCACTCCACTGGCTCAGATGGAGCCCTGCTGCCATTCCATGTCATCTCAGTTTCCCCAGCCAGAATTTCCACTCCATGGTTTGGATGCCTGAGGTTTTGGAAGTGGCCTCTAGGTACCTGCCCCTGCTTACCACAGCAGCTCGATGTATTTTCTGGTGATATATCTTTTTTATTTCTTCTTATTGTTCTTGTTACACAGATTTTTGAATAGTTGGTTTCTCAACTTATTGTTTTTCCCCAACGTGTTATTTTTTTAATGTTTGATTCTGAAAAATGAGAGATTTTTCAAGAAACAGAATTTCATGTACCGATAGATATTTGCACACAGGGCACACGAGATTGTTGACAACATGGACACACACTTTTCATCCATCCCACAGACCTCACAGATGGTCTTAGATACAGGAGACTTGACGAAAACTCAGACTCAAGCCACCTTACACCACCCTCGGACCCAGTCCCCACCGTTCCCTTCAGAACCTTTTCATCTCCTTCCCTCCCTGGCCGGGTGGTTGATGGGGCTCCCTCTGGACAGGGTCATAGTGGCCAGGGAGCCATCTTCATCTTGGCCTGAATGGCTTCAGCCCCTCTCCAGGGGTGGACCTGCGGGCCCATGTTTCTTGCTGGAAATGGAGCTGAATAGTAGGGTGGTCCTGGGGAGACTGAATAGCTCTGCCAAAGGTCTGGGACCTCCATGAGCCATCTCTCTCTGTGTGTCTTATTCTCTCCCAGGTCTCCATTACTGCCAGCCCAGAATGTTTCCTCTTCTATGTGCAATCACTGAAGGACAAAATTTAAAAAGGCCTTTTCAACCTTCCATGACCAGTCGACACTGAAGCGTTGAATCTTTGTCTGACCTGACCTCCATCTCCCCACCCTGTTCTCTTTTTTCCACCTGAAGCTGGAATCCAGGCACCTGTCCCCACCTGATTCTCTTTATTAGGCTGACTCTAATAAAACACCTGCAGCTCCGCTCTGTGCACCTGAGGTCTGTGTGCTGTGTGACATGTGACATGTGTGGTCACTCAGAGCATGGGCTCTAGGGTCAGGCAGAACCAGGATAAATGTAGGCCTTGCCACTCACTGGCTGTATGACTACAGACAAGCCATTTTGTTGTTCTGAGGCAGTAAAATGGGGACTGTGTGAGGACTAAATAATGTCCCTAGGGCTGGGGCTGTAACTCAGTGGTAGAGCGCTTGCCTAGCACGTGTGAGGCACTGGGTTCCATCCTCAGCACCACATTAAAAAAATAAAACAAAATAAAGGCAACCTTGAAAAAAAAATAATGTACTTGACTGCAGCTTCACCAGCCTGGAAGGATAAAAATGGAGTTAAGAGCTACTGAGGGCATATGTGGGTGCTGTCCTTACCGCTGTCGCAGGGCCTCTAGCCCTTCCAATGTCTATCCAGTCATTGTCGAGTGACTCGGGAGATGACATGGTGCACTCATCACAAATCCTCTTGGTCTCCCAGTGGCGGTTGCCATTTTCTACTTCTTAGCTGATGTCCTCCAAGGAGGCTGACCTTCCTGCAGGGACACCCCAGGCCACTGCTGCTCTTGGGTTCTTCCCCTGGCACTGGAGCCCTGCATAGCCTTGGCCTGGAGGATGGGAAAAGAGAGCGGATGGCAGGGTCTCACTCTGAAGGGAGGCTGATGTCATGGAGAGAGCTCGGGCCCTGAGGTCCCACCCATGGGTGTGCTACCTGGGACAAGTGACATGACCTCTCTGAGCTTATGTCTAAAAATGTCAAATGGGTACTTTCATTTACCAGGAGACTACAAGAAAGGGACCCTAGAGCAGTGCTGGGCTCCCGTGTCAAGGGGCCTCAAGGAACGTGACATAATCAGTAGCATCTCTCTACCCTCCTGGGCCATTAGGACACAATAAGGTCACATTCAGACTGCTGAACTTGGGACTTGGGGCTAAAAGGCTAGAGTCTTGAGTCCTGATTCTTTTCTGAACATAAGCATTTATTATTATTATTATTATTGTTATTATTATGCTGGGGATTGAACCCAGGATCTTGTGCATGTAAGGCAAGCACTCTACCAACTGAGCTATATACCCAGCCCAGGATTTTATTTTTTTTAATTGTTTTTATTTCTGTGATGCTGGTTTATTAAACCCAGGGCCTCACACATGCTAGGCAAGTACTCTACTACTAAGCTACGTACCAGTTCTTAACATAAGTATTTTAATTCACCTGTCTGCTCATTCAATACATTGATTTTATATCTGTCCAATGCTGGGCCTTCTTCTAGACTAAGCATTAAATGCACAGGTTATATTAAAAGGCTTAAAATATTACTGAGAAGTACAAAATAAAATTTGAATAGATGAAAGCCTAAATGATGCCCTTGTATGGGGTAAATTTTTATTGTATAAATGTCAAAGACTGAGCTGGGGTTGTGGCTCGGTGGTAGAGTGCTTGGCTAGCACTTGTGAGGCACCTGGATTCAATCCTTAGCCCCACATAAAAATAAATAAACCAAGGTATTGGGTCCACTTACAACTAAAAAAAAAAAAAAAAAAAAAAAAAAGAAAAAGAAAAAAAGAAAAGAAAGAAAGAAAAAAAGAAATGTCAAAGACTCATGCTTGGTGCATTGGTGTGTACCTGTAATCCCAGAGACTCAAGAGACTAAAGCAGGAAGATCTCAAGTTGAAGGCCAGCCTTCATCACTTAGTGAGAACCCGTCTCAAAACAAAAACTAAAAATGAGCCTGGGGATGTGGCTTAGTGGTTAAGGGCCTCTGGGTTCAGTCCCTGGCACCAAAAGATAAATAAATAAATAAATAAATAAAACTAAAAAGTTAAAAGAACTGGGGACTCAGTGGTAAAGCACCCCGGGTTCAAGCCCTAGTGCCAACAAAACAAAACATGATTCTCAAATTCACTTAAAAAAATTCTGTGTTCTAATGAAGATTGAACTAAAGTTTATCTAAAAGAGTAAGTGCTTAAAATGAACTAAAGAAAAAAAATAAGAATTTCAAGCAGAATCTTTCTATTATAACCTGGTTATGACTACAGTTTAGAGTCTAGTTTTAATAGAGGGATAGATAAATGGCCATTGTGAGAGAAGAGAAAGCATCCACATAGACACAACACCAGTTAAAGATATAAAAAAAGACAGCATGTTGAATCATGTAAAATTGTATTATTTTTTTAAATGAGAAAAATGACCAATATTTAAAAAGTCAGGCTGGACCTGTCCAGCTTCTCATTGTAGATTAATGATTTAATTGACATAGATTTAGAAGGTGATTATTCATTTGAGACCTCTTTCTGTCTTCCTTCTCCTCTCACTGTCTCTTTCTCTTTGTTTGTTTGGCCTTCATGATGTGACAGTGTTTAAGTTCTTCTCCTATTCCCTTGGAAGATCTTTCTCAGCTTTTTTCCTGGTTACTTGCGTCCTATACCACGGATCACTCTTTTTTTCTATTTATACTCATTTTCTTAGTAATATTATCTGACTTTGCAACTTTACCCACAACTTCTAAATTAAAATCTCCAGCCCTAGAATTTCCAAGAAAATTCACAGTTTCTGAATTCATGAGACAGAGTCTGGAGTCTAAGGTTTAGCAAAAGTGGCTAAATTTGGGAGACAGAATACCAGAGACAAGAGAGTTTCACAGAGAGAGGAAACTCCAGGATTTGGCAGAAAATCCCAATCAATCTTCAATGAATACTGCTCAGTGTGTGCATATGACAAAACAGCCCAAGACTAGGGGTCTTAGTCCATTTTCAGTTGCTGTAACAGAATACAGCAGATGGAATAATTAATAAACAACAGAGTGGACTTAACTACTACCCTGGAGGCTGGGGCATCCAAGATGGAAGGGCTGCATTTGCTAAGGATCTTCCCTTTGCTTGTAACATGGTGAAATACATACATCAAATGGATATATATATATATATATATATATATATATATATATATGAGAGAGAGAGAATAGGAAAGAGGGCTGAGTGATGTTGGGGAAACCCAGTACCTTGTACATGTTAGTAATGAGATTACAAATATAAATTGGTCAACATCATTCCCCAATACCTCCCCTTTACCTCCCACATCCTCTCCCCCAGGTCTATTTCCTCTACTAGTCTCCCTTTTCCTCTCTAGTTGGAAGCTTGGTTCTTACTGTAATGATTTTAATATGGTGGGCCATTAAGAGATGATTAGAGAGCTGGGATTGTGGCTCAGTGAGAGAGCAATTGCTTAAGAAATGTGAGGCACTGGGTTTAAGCCTCAGCACCATATAAAAATAAATAAAATAAAGGTATTGTGTCCATCTACAACTAAAAAAATATTTTAAAAAGAAAGATAATTGGAGCATGGATACACTGTCCTCTGAGAAGATTAATATAGCCCTTGGAGAACGAGTTCCCCAGAGTGGATTATGAAGAGTCTGGCCTCTGCCTGCTGTCATGCTTCATTGCTCACACACGTGCTCCTCCTGCATGTGGCTGGTTCCGTTTCCACTTCTCTGCCAGTTTTGGCACAGTCAGACGCTGATGCCATGCTGTTTAGACTTTCCAGGCACAAGAATTGTGAGCCAAACAAATTTCTTTTCTTTTTAAAGTACCCAGCCTCCTGTATTTTATTATAGCAACACAAAATGGACTAAAATACCTCCTCTATATGTTTTCAGGAGATACACAGGTGAATTAAAATGGGCCTTGATGAACAGCACTGGCACTGCCTTGTTTAAGTCTCCAGGAGTGCTGCTGTTAGGGTTTGGATCTGGAATGTCCTCCAAAGCTTATGTATTAAAAGCATTGAGGTTTGGAGGTGGGGTTTTTAGGCAGTGATCAGAACATGAAGACTCTGATCTCATCAGTGGGTTAATCTATTTGCTGGATGAATCCATTGATAGCTGAATGGATGGCCTCCTGGTGATTGCCATAGACTATGTGCTTACACTGTACAGAAAGAGGAGGCAGAGGACATTTACCCCATGAACACCTCAGACCAGGCCTGATCTACATTGTGAATGAGGACACTTGAAAAAGAAAAAGATGGCTGAATGTACTACTGGAAGGTGGGGCAGTTGGAGAAAGCAGATCACTGGGGGCATGCCTTGAAAGGGTTGATCTTCTCCCTGTGAAATGTTCTCACTGTGAAATGTTCACAGTGTTGGTCTTTGACACATTGGAAACATTGCAACACAGTTTGGGACCAGGAAATTTATTTGACTTCCTTACCAAAAGGGCTTACAGAATGTCAGGTCCTTTGGTTTACAGTCTGCCGGTGCAATGAAATAAAGGAAAACTAACTCATGGAGTAGTTTAAACCATGAATGAGTGAGCCGAGTAAATGAGCCGTTGGGCTTCTCATTCTTTTCTTGTGATCAGGGGGAGCCCTACATGCCAGCAAGCAGGAAATTTCACTATAAAAATACAAGATGTTTTTCTCCTGTTAATGTTTAACTTTCCTTCCTGGATAGTGTCATAATTTTCTTGGAAAAGTTCTGTTTGCAGAACTGAGATGCTAGTGGGCTGTGTGTAGCATGAGTTGTTTTTCAACTTTCCTACACCTGATTGGTTTCCTCACAAAATCTATCTAGAGAAGAATGTCCCCAAGTACAAGATGGAGCCATAGTACAGAATGGAGTCACTCATGGATGTCAATTTGCTTCACTGTGAACTCCACAAGGGTCCAGTTTTTTGGCTCTCAAATTGCCAAATGGGAGGGATCTGCAACTGCTAGAAGGAGTTTGCAGAGGAGGCAGGATTTGAAGTTTTTAGGATTGACTGATTAAATAACCCCATCCTAGGTCTCAGGATCCCCACTCCTTTTCTGTCATGTTTCTGACCTTATCAAGAAACAAAATCTGCTCTAAAATCAGGAACAAGACAAGGATGTCTACCCTTACCACTCCTGTTCAGTATGGTTCTCAAAACTCTAGCCAGGGCAATTAGGCAAGAGAAGGAAATTAGAGGGATCAAAATAGGAAAAGAAGAAGACAAATTATCCCTGTTTGCCTATGACAAGATCCTACATCTACAAGACTCCAAGAACTCTACCAGAAGACTTCTAGGGCTGCTAAATGAATTTAGCAAAGTAGCTGGAAGGTTAAAGATCAACATTCATAGGTCAATAGCTTCCCTACACTCCAACGGCAACTCTTTTGAGAAAGAAATCAGGAAAACTATCCCTTTCACAATAACCTCAAGAAAACAAAAAACTAAAAACCAACCAAACAAAAACACCTTGGGAATTAAATTAACAAAAGAAGTGAAAGACCTCTACAATGAAAATTATAGAACACTGAAGAAAGAAGTTGAAGAAGACCTTAGAAGATGGAAAGACCTCTTATGCTCTTGGGTAGGCAGAATTAATATTGTCAAAATGGCCATGGTACCAAATGTGATGTACAGACTCAATGTAATCCTCATCAAAATGCCAATAAAATTCTTCACATAACTAGGGGAAAAAAGTCCTAAAATTGATTAAGAATAAAAGACCCAAAATAGCCAAAGAAATCCTGAGCAAGAAGAGGGATGCAGGAGGTATCACACTATCTGATCTCAAATTATACCACAAAGCTATAGTAACAAAAACAGCGCGGTATTGGCATCACAATTAACATGAAGACCAAGGGAATGGAATAGAAGACACAGTGACAAACCCAAATACTTAAAACCACCTGATGCTTGATAGAGATATAAAAAAATATATGTTGGGGAAAAGACAGCCTTTTAAACAAATGGTGTTGGAAAAACTGGATATACATATGTAGAAGAATAAAACTAGATGCCTGTCTCTCACTCCGCACAAAAGTCAAATCAAATGGATCAAAGGCTTAGGAATTAGACCAGGAATTTGCCTCCTCCATCATATTGGTGCTGGCACCAACTTCTTTAACAAGATCCTTAAAGCTCAAAAATAAAACCAAGAATCAATAAGGTGCCATCAAATTAGAAAGCTTCTGCACGGCAAAGGGAATGATTAAGAGTCTGAAGAGAGATCTAACAGAATGGAAGAAGATCTTTGCCAGCTGTTCCTTTGACAGGGGGTTAGCATCCAGAATAAAGAACTAAAAACAAAACAAAACCCCCCCCCAAAAACCCAATAAATAAATGGGCAAAATAACTAAACAGACATTTCTCAAAAGAATAAACCAGATGACCAATAAATACATAATTTTTTTAATATCTCTAGTTATCAGGGTAATACAAATCAAAATTATGCTAAGATTTTATCTCACTCTAGTCAGTTATCCAGAATACAAACACAAATAAATACTGGCAAAGATATTGGGGGAAAGGTATATTGTTGGCACACTGCAAATTATTACAACCACTCTAGAGAACAGTATAAAGTTTAATAAAGGAACTAAGAATGGAACCATCATATGACCCAGCTATCCCACTCCTCAGTATTCATCCCAAATAACTAACCTTAGCATATCGCAGTGATACAGTCACTTCAATGTTTGTAGCAGCACAATTTACAATAGCCAAATTATGGAACCAGCTCAGGTGCCCATCAATGGATGAATGGATTAAAAAATGTGGTATGTATACATAATGTAGTTTTACTCAGCCATAAAGAAGAATGAAATAATGGCATTTGCTGGTAAATGGACGGAACTGGAGAATATCATGCTAAGTGAAATAAGCCAGACTCAAAATCAAGGATCAAATGTTTTCTCTTGTAAGTGGAAACTAAAGCCAAATAATGAAAAGAAGGTGATAGTTTGGGGATTGGATATCATAAAGATGTAGGGAAGATAAGCAGAATAGAAGAATACCAAGAGGGAGGAGAAATGGGAAAGGAGAGGACTGGTGGAATGAATTTAACAAAATCACATTACATTCATATATAAATATACCACAGGGAATCTATTTATTCATATGTATGGAAAGCATCAGTCCAGGAGGGATAATGGATCAGCAAGGGGACATCAGTGGAGAAGAGAGGGAGGGAGGAGAAGTGGGGGACTTGGGGAGGAATGGGGTCTGAAATGGAGTGGGTCAGGTTCCATGCATGTATGGTTTTGCTGGGATGAATCCAGCTACTATGAGAACTACAATGCTCTAATAAAAAAAAAAAAAACCTCACACATGGCACAAAATATAGGTAATAAACTCTCCTTCTCTACTACCCAAGGAGTGGGTATAGAAACCCCATGTTGTGGCCGAGAAGTTTAAGAGAAAACAGACTGCAGGAATTTTAATTCATCTAACCCTTCAGGAGAAAATTTCACCCTAGAAAGCTTGTGGGGGAGCAGAGAGGGGAGGTCAGGAGGCAATGAGTTAAAGTCAAGTGTTGTTGTTTTATGAACTGAAGTTCCCCTGGGAAACAAGACATCACAAATATACCATTAAAATGGTAAGGTTTAGTTACAGTTGAGAAGCAGTCATTTCATTCAAGGAAATTTCTTTCTGATTGTGCAAAGTGGGGCCACAGATAATAAACTTTAACAGGATGGTTATAACAACAACAAAAAAGAAAGAGAGATAGAGATAGATAGAGAGATAGATGTGGGGGGGAGAAAGAAAGGAAGGAAGGAAGAAAGAAAGAAGGAAAGAAGGAAAGAAAGAAAGAAAGAAAGAAAGAAGGAAGGAAAGAAAGAAAGAAAGAAAGAAAGAAAGAAAGAAAGAAAGAAAGAAAGAAAGAAAGAAAGAAAATTCAACCCAGGCAGTGGACTCTTTTGCATTTGTCTCATAACATCTGCAAAGACAATCCTGAGGGTTTTCTGTCTGGGGATATTTCCAGCTAATAGAGTGTTAGTCTGGGCTCCCTACCCCAAAGCAGAGCCTGAGACAAGCATTGTTGTGCATGCATTTCATTTGGAAGGCGATGTTAGTGGCAACAGTGAAGGACTTGGAGAGTAAGGCAGGCAGGAAGAAAAAGCCATGTAATGGTTAATTTGAATTGTCAACTTGATTGGATTGAGGGAATGCAGATGATTAAGTGGCTTCTGGTTGTGTCAATAAGGGTGTGTCTAGGAATGACTGACATGTGGGAGAGCAAACTGGAGACCCTCCCTCAGCGTGGGCAGCACTGTCCAATAGGATGGTGACTTGGATGGAATAAAAGTTGGAAGAACAAGGGAGCAGCAGCAGATGCAGGCTTGATTCTTCTTGAATGGGTTCTTGTTTGTTGCTGTGATCACCTGAGGATATTGGACTCTTGCATCTTCACTCTCCCAAAGCAGACTCTGCCAGTGATTCTCTAGGGAGTTTTGAGAAGCCTTTGGTCTTGGACTTGGGTAGCACCGTTGGTCCCTCCTGTTCTGGGGCTTTAGTCTCTTGGACTGCACAGATACTGGTTCTTCCAGCTCTCCAGGCTGCAGACGGTTTTGTGGACTGTCTCATAAGCCAATCTAATCAATCCCCTCTGTATCATACTGTTGATTCTGTTCCTCTAGAGAACTCTCATACCAGCCACTACTTGAGTACAGTGTCAAGAGGACTTTAGTGGGTGTTAGGACAGAATGCTCAGGGAAATCTTTTGAGGGAGAGTCTCATGCTCAGTAAGCAAAGTTTATTGAGAGAAGGACTGCCAGGCATGCACCACCATGCCCAGAGTCCGCTTTGGGAGAGTGGTGCAGCAGTCAGAATGATTTGAGTAGGGTTTTATATCTTTTAAAATTTTTTTATCTAGGAACCAGAGTAAGCTAGAATTGACATTGGGAGCAGGTGGTTGTATAACAACAGATTTTTGTATTTAGGGACCTTGGAAAGGTGTAGGTTATGGGAACAGAGTATCTTAAGTTTCTTTTTCTTGGCAGTTTATGAGGTTCGCTTTTGGGTTGAGATGTAGTTCTAGAATTATAATGGAGTCACTAGGATATCCCATTAGTAGGCATCACAGGTTTGTTGTACCAAGTACTCTAGAGAAGTGTACAGAATATCTCCCAGAATTATCTAATCAGAGGGAGGGAGAATCCTCCATCTGTCAGCTCTCATTCCACATATATTAGTTTGACCTCAGGGATGTTACTCTAACTCCTTAATACTTCCTGGCTGAACATGAACATGTCTTGCATGAGATAGCATCAAGAACGGTGGGGGTGAGATCATGTCAATGTGAAAGGAGCCTCAGCCTACACAGAACTGTCCAAACACCCACAGGTGAGTAGGTGGTGAGGCCAAGCAGGTGAGAATTAAGCAGTAGAAGCATTGGGTAACAGTCATTTTGTATACATAGTGCTAATATGAATTATAGGGTGCACTTGATATATTCAGTCATGGAGTAATCTCTTCCCATTAGATTTTTGCTGTATAGAGACACTAATACCTTAATTATTTTTTGCTATATTGAGATTAGAAGATTTTGTGCACAGTTAACTTTATAAATAAGCAGACATGGCATATAAAGGGGCTCAGTGCATTACTGAATTGAATATGTCTATTCAATTCAGTAATGCACTGAAATTGATCTGTAGTAAGAATTTGAGTCAGAGAAGACAGTAAGCAGAATCAAATGGAATGTATTTTTCATTTTTAAAATATTTATTTTTAGTTATAACAATATCTTTATTTTATTATTTTTTTAATGTGGTGCTGAGGATTGAACCAGTGCCTCGTGCATGGTAGGCAAACACTCTACCTCTGAGCCACAACCCCAGCCCTTTTTTCATTTTTTCATAGGACATATGTTGTGCATCTTAGGACTGAGAAACACAGTGCACTTTAATTTTAATAAAATATGATAAATAAAATGCTTTGAAATGACATAATCACTAATTATGTTGTAGTAAATATAATTTTTATGTTTCCCCAAAAAAACTAATACAAGGACTCTGAACATACAGTTTGGTTTACTTGCTGATGAATGACTTTTTTAAAAAAAATTATTTTTATATGGGTGATGGACACAATATTTTTATTTTATTCATTTATTTATATGCGGTGCTGAGAATCAAACCTAGTGCCTCATATATGCTAGGCAAGTGCTCTACCACTGAGACACAACCCCAGCCCTATGAATGACTCTTTTGTTACTTTGAGGTATTTTTGTTTCATTTTAAATCAATACACATAGCTGTACATATTTATTGGATGCAGTGTAATGTTTTGATATACGTACAAATTATGTAACTATTTATTTATTTTGGTACTGGGGAATGAACTCAGGGGCACATCCCACATCCCCAGCCCTTTTTCCTATTTTATTTAGAGACAAGGTCTTGCTGAGTTGCTTAGCGCCTTGCTTTTGTTGAGGCTGGCTTTGAACTTGCGATCCTCCTGCCTCAGCCTCCCAAGCCACCAGGATTACAGGCGTGCACCACCATGCCCAGTGTAAATTATGTAATTATTAAATAAGGGTATTTGCATATCTGTCATTTCAAATATCATTTCTTCCTGGTGAGAAAACTGAAAATCCTCTCTTTTAGTTATTTTGGAATGTACAAAACAATATTGTTAACTCTAGTCACCCAAAGTATTGCAACAGAACAACAAAACTTATTCCTCCTGTATAATTATACTGTTTACATGTTGACTGATCTTTCTTCCTCCCTAGCCGCTTGTAATTACTATTCTACTCTCTGCTTCTATGAGGTCAACTTTTTCTTTAAAAAAAAAAAAAAATATATATATATATATATATATATATATATATATATATATATATATTTGTTGATGGGCCTTTATTTTATTTACTTACTTATATGTGGTACTGAGAATGGAATCCAGTACCTCACACATGCAAGGCAAGCACTCTGCCACTGAGCTACAACTCCAGACCCGAGATCAACTTTTTAAGAGTACACACACAGAATCTTTAGGTTATATAAGGACACCATGTCCAGCTCTGATCCACCAATTCTTAAGATCCTGATCTTGTTCTTTTCTTACCATCACACATATCATCACAAATAAAATTAAATATATCTTACTATTTAGTCCCATACTTATACTCTACTATTCTTGACTATGATGTAGGTCTACTGGAGGGCTAATTAGGGTACAAGTTATCGTCTCATTGCATTCTGATGTGTCCCTTGTATCTACAGTACAGTGCCTGGAATACAGTAGAAATTAATTGAATATTCTTGAAGCTGGAAGTCAATATGATTTTCCACCCATTCTTAAAATTCTGGCAACTCTATCCAGATGCTTTCCTTACTCTCTTTTAAAACTTACATTTCTCAGCCTCTCAGTTAAAATTTCTTTTAAAATCACACTTTAAAAGTGAAAGCCAAGTTTCCAATGTCATCAACCTCATTCTCTCGATTCTCAGACATCAGTGTCCTTTGATCAAACTATTGAGTCTAACTGTGTACACATGCCCTCAGAACTATGTGGGCCATATTTAACGTTTTTGGTCATTGCACATTTCATAATTGATTTTCTAGGATAATCTTAACTCTGGATATTTTCACTGTAATTGATAGTGAAATAACAGTCACATCCCAGCAAAACGGGTTGGCAGAACCCAACCCTTTCTCTCCTCACACACCCTCCACCAGTGACCCCACGAAGATGCTGTCTCCACAGCAAGTGTTCCTTGGTAAACAGCCCTCCTATTCAGACCTACGTTAAATTCCTTATCGAAATGATGACTACATCTCAGGATACCAGGTAAGACAAATGATCTGGAAAAAATGGTTTTGCTGCTGAGTTGGGCACAACCACTGGTTGACTTCACAGGCAGCACGTTTCCGGTGGGACGCAGCGACAGAGCTCGGTCCACTCGTGCCCAGCTGCTCCAGCTACCCTGCGGCTTCCCCATCATGACCCTGACTAGAGTGTTTTTCTATTGTCATTGCCCAAACGTTCTTGATCCCACAGAATTGACTCTAAAGGACCAGTCTACCTGGGTCTGAAAAGAAAGACACCACTCGTGTGCTTCCAGATAATGGGTGGACACGCTTTTTGCATGGAACTGACCTGGCTTGGTGTGTTGGTTGGATTTTGAGATCTAAAATAAGGTGCCTCTAAAGTTTTCTGTGACCGGTCTCAGTCCCCTCCACGGAATTCCCGGTGCGTCCCCTTTAACTGGAGCGAGACGCCGTCGGGGAGTCCGGGGCGCCGCTGGCAGCTCTGGCTTCGCGCTCCAGGGCGTGGGCGTGGTCGGAGTGGGCGTGGTCGGAGTGGGCGCGGCTCGCGCGGGTTCCGGCCGGGGGACTACATTACCCAGAAGCCTCTGCGCGGGCGTCGACGGCGCGGGGCGGGGGAGGGGGCGGTTTCGTATTTGGGGAGCAGAGGGACTTCCCACTTTGTCTAGGCGGCTGTGTCCCGTTGGCGCTCAGGTGGCCCAACGTAGCCGTGCGGGAGCGCGCGAGGAACCGTTGTCCAGGATGCTCAGGCGGGGTCGTGGCTCGGGAGGGCGCTTCAGGGGCGACTCCGCGCTGGACTGGCTGGTGCGGGGCCCGGCTTGGGCGCCCGCCTCTCCCTGCTCGGCACCTGCACAGTGGGGGACTCAGCTGAGGCTGGATGCTGTGTCCCTCTCTCCCGTCCCCGGCTGCCATGTGTTCGGATCCCTATCTCCAAATCCTGAAATTCACAGTGCGGGGCGCCTGCCCAGGTCACATCAGCCAGGCTGCGTTGTTCGGGACAGGGTGTCCTTGCTAGGGAAGTCCCCATTTCTGACACCCATCGTGATGAGGAGTGGAAGAGGTCTTTTGCAGAGCGACCAGCATGTGAGGCTTGGAGATGCAGTTGAGGATCTGTGGGGAGACATTGTGAGCAGATGATCTAGCTGTGGAATGACAGTCGCCTGAGCCTCTGAGCTTTCTTACTAGATCAGAGTTAGGATTTAAAAAGATTCTCAGAGGTTGCACAAAGGAAAACAGACTGGGCGTGAGAGGGAGGGAGGGTTGTTGAGTGGAGACCAGATACGTTGAGGCGGCTACTGCAACGGAACCAGGAGGCCTAACTGATGGGCCAGAGCAGCAGCAAAGTTTGTACAATTACAGGACCGTTTTTAAGGACAGAAAAGGCATCCACCAGTCTGCATACCTCACCCCACGCTGTTCTTTATTTGAATTTATGAAATGCCTCTTTGAATGTAAATGGATCAACATTTCTCTAAAAGTGTACATATTGAAATGTGTGAATTTAACAAGTGAAGCAAGCACTTAATATTAGGTTCACACCTTAATGTTAGGGAAGTTGGCACAAATATCCACGAAGGACACAGATCTGAGTTCAAGCAAAGGTTCATTGACAGAGAATATCTGCCTGACTGCCCTTCTGCAAGGTGCAGCAGCCAGTGTCATTTGAATAGAAACTTATATATCTTTTGGACAAGGAACAAGAAGAGCAAGCTAGACTTGATCTTGGGTGCTGGGGGTTGGGAAATATTTTTGTGTGTGTGTTTAGGGACCTTGGTGGGGGGCTATGGGAACAGGGTATCTGAAGTTTCTTTTTCTTGGCAGTTTATAAGTATTGGTTTCGGGTCAAGATGGAGTCCCATAACCAAATGGAGTTACTAATGTTTAGGGACCTAACAATATATCACAAAACATTTTATGCTAAAAGTTTTGAATATTGGGCCAGGGTTGTGGCTCAATGGAGCATATGTTGGGTGCTGGGTTCAATCCCTGGCACCATGTAATAATAAGCCAATAAAATGAAGGCATTGTGTCCATCTACAACTAAAAATGTATTTTAAAAAAATTTAAAAAGTTATGAATATTATAGTCTCATGAATACTTACAATGTAAGTACAATAAACATCTAAAGTTTTAAAATTCACATCATTTGCACTGACAACATTAATAGAAGCCTTAATTCTGTGAACCTTGATGGCTTATGCCTAGAACCTGACATGTACTAATGCATTGATACCAACACCAGTTCTGTTGAGATTGGTGCCATTCTTATATCTTTTTTTTTTTTTTAACCAGGAACTGAACCCAGGGGTGCTTAGCCACTGAGCCATCTCAGCCTTTTTTGTTTTTAATTTTGAGACAGGGTTTCACTAGGTTGCTTACAGCCTCCCTAAACTGCTGGGGCTGGATTCAAACCTGCAATCCTACTGCCTCAGCCTCCTGAGCCACGGGCCGCTGGGATTACAGGAGTGTGCTACCACACCCAGCTCTTATGCCTTTTTTTTTTTTTTTTTTTTTACAAAATTAGACACTGAGGCGCAGGGAGGTTGAATCCTTATCCAAGGTCACAAGCCAATAAGTGAGAGAATCAAAGACTGAAGCCAAGAACTTAAGATGGTCATGTGGAGGTCACCCAGATGCAGGGCTGGGATGGGGGTCAGATGAGCTCTTGGATCTGCATCATGGATGCCCTCCATTCACAGTCTGTCTTTCCACAGGTTTCCATGGCTTCAGAAACAAAGAGCCATGCACAAGTGAGTAGAGGGTGTTGTAGGCTCTCCCCTTCACCAAGTTCAGCTTATATCATCTGTAGGATAGGTCCTGGGACTCTATGCCTACTGTTCTACCAACCATTGGGTTTGGTGCTTCTGGGGTCTATTTGGACATAGGATCCTGAATCCAGGCCAGGGGTTATATGATTATATGGAGATGACCCAGTGTCTTGGTCACCTGTAGAATGTCCTGTAGAAGGTATTACAAACAGTAATCAGTTGTGCAAATACTTAGAGGTGAGACTGAGCTGGCAGCTGGCTGTTCCAGGTCTCTGTGGGTCTTGTGAGGCCAGAGAGCTGGGATGCAGAGTTTAGGTCTGAAATGGCGGGATGCGGAACTGTACCTTTATCCTGAGGGTATTGAGAGCCATGGAAGTTTACAGTGGAGTAGAGGAGTCATGTGAATCAGGTCTTAACCTACTTCCTCTGGCTGCACAGTGAGGGCAGAGGCTACAGCTGCAGCAGTTAAGAAGAGTAGTAGTGATGGTTGTTTCAGGTTGTGGCTGAATCAGGGTGATGGCTTTGGATGTGGGAGAAGAGTATGACTTTGGATTTGTTGTAGGTCCACTTAGATGACCTGATATGGGGGCTGAGAGAGAAGTAGAGGATCAGGCCTGATGCCAGGTGTTTGGTCTTTGTAGCTGAAAGAAAGGAGGTGCCATCAGCTGAAACGGGGAAGTCACTTGTATGATACTTCTTTGAAGGAATGTCAGGAATTAGGTTTTTGGCCTTGTTAAGTCAGATGTTCCAGGGACCACTGTTAGGAGGCCTCGAATGGACAGCTGGACATACAGGTCTGGAGTTCAGGAGAGGTGTTCTGGTTGGAGACACCTCAAGTTGGTGGCCTATGTATAGACTGGGGAGGAAGCATAAGGGAGAGAATTCATGTCATGGCAAGATAGTTGGGGGTAAGGAAGGGGAGGCTCAGATAAAAAGTTATGGGTCTGTTTTGGGCCCCTGAAGGGGATTAGTGAGTGTCACAAAGGCTGAAAAGAGAAAATGGTGGCTGTGGGTTTACAGCTGACTGGTGGAGGATCAAGGCTTCCAAGGTAGAGTGGCCATGAGATTGATGTGGAAACATGGCAGAAATGGAGGTGAGATGATAGGCCAGGGCTTACAACCCTTGTCAACCCTTGAAAGTCTCCCTAGCCTGTGTTGGTGGGGCCTGGAGAGCTTCAGTGAGCCTGGTGTAAAAGCTCTGTGGCTAACGAGAGAGTTTGCAAAGGCTGGGGGACCCGTGGTTCTCAGCACTGAGTAGGGCTTTGGTGGAAAGAAGATGGTGAAGAAGGGTGAGGGGGCAGCTTGTGCAAAAGGAGTTATGATTTCTTCTGCCTGCAAGTAGTTTTGGGTGACTGAAGTCAAGCGAGAAGCAGGGCAAGGTGGAATGGTCTCAAAAGCAGGGCTTGGGGTTTCCTCTGGCACTGTGGGCCATCAGAGGTCCGAAACAGGATAGAATTATGATTGAATGTCCCAAGTACTCTCTGGATGCCATGTGCAGAATAGAATGTGGAGAGAGGTCATGGAGATGTCTTAGTGTGGAGCAGGGGTTTGTAGGTGGCTCTGGGGTGTGAGGACTGAAATTTTGCAGCGCATGCTTAAAAATGCAGAGTAATCTAAACTTAAGGGTTTATACCTTGAACCCATCCTGGTGAACGCAGCACCTGAGATGCACTGCTGCAGTTATATGGTCAATTGAATCCATACATGAGCCCCCCGACCCCGTGCTGCATTGAGATGTTCTCACTGAAAGAGAATAAATTAAATTGTTCCCAAACCTGGAGGGGAGGTTGCACAGAAGACAGGGACATCCCAGAAGAAACTGAAGAAACAACAATGTATGGCATGGAGAGAAATTCAGCATAAAGTAAAGGCAAATAAAAGTTAAAAAAGGAAGTGAGAGATGGCTCCATGCCCGCTGGGTTCTGTTGGTACCAGAACCTCTCAGCGCACAGTCTCCCTGACTCACAGGGGTCTCGCCCATTGCGTGTTGTCGCCAGTCTCGGTACCATGGACCCTTCGCCCCACTGCCTTTAGCTATGTTGTGCTCCCAAGAGTCCATGTACTTGTTTCAGGAACCACCATTCTACCCTGATGTCCATGGCTCTGGAGCTCTTTGTTTTTTCATGTGTCAGTCTTTACAGTTTAGCTGTGAGCACTTCAGTGCATGAACACTTAACTGGAGAGAAAACAGGCTTTGGTGTGTCAAATAAGACCTTTTATTTTCAAGCTTTTTTCATTTTGTATGTATTTTTATTTAATTAAATGCTATGTTTTTGCAGTGCTGGAAATGGAACACAGAACCTGGTGCATCTTTTTTAGCTTTAATTTTTTTAATTGAAAATGTATAATAATGATTATATATGTTTTTAAGTGTCATGATGGTTCATTTTAACTATACATTGAGTAATAGTTATATCAGTTTAAACATATCTACTTAAACATTTATCACTTCATGGTGAAAATATTCAAAGTCCTTTCTTCTACCTTTTTGAAATGAATACTACATTAATTATCTAAAGTCTCTACTGTGCACACCAGAATTTGCTCTTGATTATTACTTCTTAGCCACTGATTAACCTCTCTCCACTTTACCCTTGACTCTCCTTAGCCTCTGGTATCGCCATTCTTTTTTTTTTTTTTTTTGCTAATTATATATTCTTTTTTTTTTTTACCTTTTATTTTATTTATTTATTATTATGTGGTGCTGAGGATCGAACCCAAGGCCTAACCCGAGCTAGGCGAGTGCTCTACCACTCAGCCACAACCCCAGGCCTGGTAGCCACCATTCTATTCTAAATTTCCATGGTATCAAATTATTGGGCTCTCATAGCTGAGTTACGTGGCAACTTATCTTTCTGTGCTTAGCTTATTTTACTTAATGTAATGAACTCCAGTCCCATCCCTGTTGAATATAACAGAATTTTATTCTTTTTATGGCTCATTCATAATCCATGCGTATATCTACCATATTTTCTTTATCCATCCATCAGTTGATTGACAGATCGTTTCATTTCTTTGCTATTGTGAATAGTGCTACAATTAACATGGGAATGCGGAAGTCTCTTCAACAAATTGATTTCATTTCATTTGGATATATGCCCAATGGAATTGCTGGATCTTACAATATTCTATTCAATTTTTTTTTCTGTGTTGGGATTAACCCCAGGACCTGCAAACATTCTATCACTCAGCTATATTCCCAGCCCCTATTTATACATTTTTGAGGACCCTCCATACCATTTTCCATAGTGGTTGTACTAACTTTAATTTACATTCTCACCAACAGTGTGTAAGGATTTTCTTTTCTCCACATCTTTGCTAAGACTTATTATCTTTTGACCTTCTGATAATGTCCAACTGAACGAGGTGATATTTCATTATGGTTCTGATTTGCATTTCTTTGATGCTTACGGGTGTTGAGCATTTTTTTTCATATATGTGTTGACTATTTGTGTTGAGAGCCACAGCCAAAGGGGCCCCAGCAAACTTCCAGCTGCCAGCAAACTTCCAGCTGCCGGCTGATGATTGGCTCACAGTGGCCCCAGCAACATCTAGCTGATTGGCTCCTCTGCGGTGATGTTCATTGGGCTGTTTCCCTGCCCTTCAGACTGCCAGCTGATGATTGGCTCACAGTGGCCCCAGCAACATCTAGCTGATTGGCTCCTCTGTAGTCATGTTCATTGGGCTGTTTCCCTGCCCTTCAGACTACGGAACTGCTCATTGGGGGACTTTTTTGGCTCCGCCCACGCGACCCAGCCAATCGGCCTCAAGAGCAGGAGGATTGTGGGAGGTGGTGTGGTGTGTGAGGAGAGGCTTGTGGAAGCTGGTGGTGGCAGTTGGGCTCTGAGGGTTTTTCCTGAGGAGCTGTTTTGTTTGGCGTTTGTAGTTTTAAAAATAAAGTTTGTTTCTTTTGACAAGTGGCTCCTGAATTGTGCCCAGCCAGACTGCGGCATATTTGTGTTGTCTTCCTTTGGTAAATGTTTCTTTACTTCTATTGCCCACTTCAGAATCAGGTTATTTGTATTTTGCTATTGTCAATATATATTCTGCATATTAACCCCATATAGTTTGCAAATATTTTCTCTCATTCTATATATTCTCTCTTCTAAAACACAGGCATTTTTGATAGGGCCACTTACTCCCACCAAGGTCTTCATATCCTTCAACAACATTTTCTGCTTTCAGGTTCTTGGTTTCAAGTGGAGGGTGAGAAGGCACTTTCTCAAGGAGGGTCCCAGGCTTGGGCTCCCAAGGCCAGTTCAACCATCCTTAGGGCCTACCCTTGTGGAATGTGTGGTCCAGTCATGAAAGATGTCTTGCCACTGACTGAAGAGCAGGGAATACATCCCAGGCACAAAATGCATACATGTGGGGCATATGGGAGAGAATTCTAGTTATACTAGTATAAGTATCCCCTAGCCCCAGAGCAGCACAGTGGGAAGAAACACTGAAGAGGTGGTAAGGACAGGGCTTTGGATATTAAAAATGGTAGAGTACACAAGCCAGAGATTCCTGTGAGGGTGGTGGGAAGGACTTTCCTACACAGCTCATGCCTTCTGCATCATCAGATCACTCACACCAAGAATTTACCCATTAACCCTGAGTACACAAAGGCTTTTCACACTGCCAAAGAACATTATAGGTGTAGTGGATTTGGGAAATCCTTCAGTTACACACACAGCTTTCTTCAACACCAGAAAATTCACACTGGACACAAGTCTCATGAGCGTAGTAAATGTGGTAAATCATATACTATTGTATTCTATTTGCAAGCTATTATTTTAATTGTATACTACTAGTGTCTTAATTTCTGTCTCAGTTCAAATTAGCATAGACTGAGTGGCTTAAAAAACAAACATTTATTTGTGATAGGTCCAGAGGCTAGACACTGGCTGATCCAGTGTCTGGTGAAGGCTCTCTTTATGGTAGATGACTGTTTTCTGGTTGTAACCTCAGGTAGGGAGAGAGCAGAGAGAGGAAGGAGAAGAAGGAGGTTTTATCTCTTCTCATGAGGGCACTAGTTTCATTACGAGGGTTTCACCCTCATCTTCTTATTACCTCTCAAAGGCCTCAAGGCCCCATTTCCAAATGCTACCACATTGGGAATTGTGGTTTTAACCTATGATTTTGGAGGGACACATTTAGTTCATAGCAATGAAATTTAAAAATCAGTGTTATCACTTTATTGGGCTGAAGAAGGAAACTCCTATGATTGTGTTATGGACCAGGCTACGTGGGCTATGACCAAACAGACTCCATTTTACCCTGAGACTGCATATCATGTAAGAAATGCTTCTCCCGTGGGAAAGCCCCACCTCTGTACCCATTCACAGTCACCTGGCATAACATACTTGGCAACACAAAAATAGCAATTCTTATACAATGTAAAATTGTTCTCTTTGGTTTCCATGTTTCTTGGGCAATGGACCTTGTCAGAGGTTGATCGTCTAGACATTAGTAACCATTCTTTAACTTGTACTGAACTAGGGTCATTTTGACCCACTTCCCTTCTGCTTGCTTGTTGCTATGCCAACCTGGAGAGTCCTCGGGAAATACCAATGTACCCATTGCATTGTCTTGCTAACGGCCCAATTCACCTTCTGTACCTGCTTGCTTGTAGCTACATCAATCCAGATGTGGTTTTTGCCTGCCTTGCAGGTAGCAGTCACCAGCTGGCTGGCTACATAAAAACTCTTCAATTTGGACAAAACTGGGACTTGGTCAATATATACAGAAAACATTGTCAAAATCTAACACTCATGATAAAATCTGTTGGCATACTAGTAATAGAGTCGAATCTCCTCAACTTGATACAAGCCACATAAAAAACCATTTAACTAACATTACAGTTAATGGAGAGAAAATAAATGTTTCCTTGCTTAGGTCACCAGCCTACTCCATTCTTGCTTGATGTTAGAGAACTGACATTATCTAATATCAGTACTTACAGTTCTCAGGGCGGTGTGTATTGGTGAAAGAATAGATAAGTCAATGGAACAGAATAGAGATCCCAGATATAGATGCACTAGTATTTAATCCTGAATTTTTCTATATAACTTGCATTTTAATATTAAAAAGGTCATCATTTTAAAAGAACATTGACCAAAAAACATGGAATTCTCAGAAATACACACTAGATCAATAAACATATGACAAGATTCTCAATCTAAAAACAAACAAATGCAAATTTAAACAACAATGAGTTACAATTTCACACCTAATAGAATGCTAAATTTTCAGTTTCACAAAATTGAGCAGTGACACTAATGGGTTGGCAATCAAAATACACATGAACTCTGGTAGGAGGGTCAATCCGTACAACTTTGAAAAGCAATCTGTCATTGTATAATAAAGTCATAGATGGGAACATACTTTGCCCTGGCAAATGTTATTCCTTACTATATACTCTAAGCCTTGGGAGGAAGCCAGCTGAAGCCATAGTTTTTTTTTTTTTTTTAAACTCTGTCCCTTACAGTAATTAAATACCACATTCACAAGATAGACCGACAAAACGTTATCTAATTAACACCAGACACATAAGGACAAGAAAATTCATAGCCACACTATAAAAGTCAAAATTTAAAATTTAAAAAGAAGGCAAATAACCAAATATACACCAATACTAGATTGTTCTGGCCTATACTGAGCTGAAAAAAATTCATGATTTTGTAAGTTATGAATGGCAGATAGAGAATCAATTACAATCTGTGTAATTTATTCTGCTCTATCAGCCATTCATAATTCTCTTTCCAAGGGATTTTTTAAAATTTCCTAAAGGGTGTCCACCACCCCTTTAGGCAGGCTGGACAGTCAGACAAAGCTAAAGCAGCACGTCAGGGGACAGAGGCGGGTCAGGCTGAGGGTTGTGAGAGGAGCGATTCTTCCCAGGGTCAGGGTTACTGTCATCAAAACCCTCGCTGCAGTTCATTATTTCCAGGTTTTTTGTGGGCCTGTAATGCACACCTGAATGGTCGTCATTAGTGCCATCCAGATGCCTTGTCCTCATGAATTTCCGGAAATGTCTTGGGTTGGTGGACGACGACTGTTGAGACGGTGCGGCCACTGGGCATCGTGGGAGCTATAACAGTTCAGAACAAGCGGACGGCGTGACAGCAAAAGTCGGGACTAAGCAAAGGCCAGTTCTAGGGCGCCACCAAGGAGGAAAGCACTTTTGGAGCTCACCGATGACCCGGAAGACGGTCGTCGCTGCCGCGTGGCTTTCTGGGAAGTGTAGTTTCGTGGTCTGAACGTTCACGCAAGGAGAGCGTCGCCTTTGTCCTGGGAAGGATAGTGAACCCGAAGACGCTGTGTGCTCCTATCCCGCTGCGCGCACGTCCCCGTTGGCCCGCTTTGGGGCGACGTCTCCGGGCGGTACCATTTCCTAGAAAGCTGAGGCCGTTTTCCTCGCGGCGCGCCGCGGCCGCAGAGGCTCCCGGGAAGTGTGGTTTCCGGAGGTCCACGTCCACAGTGCCCTGAGCGTCCGTTCTGGACGCGGAGGGGTCCGGACAGGTCGCTGGACTGCGGCGTCCTCTCTGGGCTCGTCCTGCGGCGCTGCCCGGCCTGGCTCCGCTCTTCTGGAATCGGTTGGGAGTCTGGGCGGACTATTCCCGGGAGGCGGCGGCCGTTGCCAGCTCTCCGGCGTCCCGAGCGTCAGGTACGCAGAGATGCCCGCTCCCGACGCCTGGCGGCTTGGCCCCCGCGAGGTGCTGCTGAGGACTCGGGCAGGTGTGGGTTCCCGGAGGGCGGCCGGCGGAACACAGCGCCTCACCCGATCCCCGGAACTGGCCGACTGCAGGGTTCTCCCGGCGCCGGGTCCTCGAGTGCGGCCTTAGCGTTACCCGGCCTCTGTGTCCTGCTCTGTAGAGAGGGAGTGAGGAGGGACGGCGCTGGCCTCGTGCCTGCAGTAGGGGCTCAAGACAGTCGCCATCCACAGTTTGAATGTTATTCAGTCAGGACCCTGACGCCGCTGGTTCTGTAATCCTGATCATACGTTTTAAGTATCTCTTGGGTTTCTGTTGTCATTATTTAAAAAGTAAGTCCAGAATAACGTGAACGCCTGTCATGCATAGTAGGGAAGATAGAACGTGGTGATGCTCCACATTATTTTATTGCTTTATGCATCTGCCTCTTTAGTACACAGTAGCTGATTTTCGTCACGGTGGCACCTGGTGAAGGTTTCCTTCTGTCAGAGATGAGAGCCCAAGAGAATGATTACCAGTGTGCTTTTCCATTATGGTGTATCACAGAGCTCCAAAAAATGCCTGACCTTCCCCCCCCCACCCCCCTTGCTCTGTTTCTCAGGAACACTACCCATCTGTAAGCCACGAGGCTAGAAAAGGAACGGTGTGGACTATTGGAAATTGTAATGACTCAGGTAAGTCTGCATGTCCCCAAATCTTTCTGAAATGCTTTCTTACTAACACTTTCTAGTGTTCACTTTGGGGCTGCTTCCAGTTCCCACTTAAGAACATTTAGGGATTAGATTTATGGTTCCTTCTGTTATAGGAAAAGATGGAGCCCACAAGAGAGCTGCAAGGTACTGTTCTCTCTCAGTTCAACCATAATTTTATCCTAGAAGACTCTCTGGAGTCGTTCTCCAAAAATTTAAAATTATAATTCAAAACACAAGTTTGGAGTTTTAAGTTGTTTGCTTTATGGTTATCATGTGGTCTGAATGGTGTATGAGTCCTGAAGTTGCTCAATTGAAGAGATGTCTGAAGTTGTCCTTGATTATTTTCATGTATTACATTCAAATGCTCTAGTTGGAACTAAAGTATAAACAATATATATAACATCTGACTTGGTTACCCCACCACTCCCTCTACCACTGCACCTCTGATCCAAGCTCTCTGGATTATTGTAGTAGCAACTAGCTAGATTCCTTGCTTCTGCCCTTTACTCTCTTCAGTCTTTTCTCAACAGAACTGTCACAGTGGATTCTGTTGTTTTCTAAAATTCTGTCATCCCTTGACTTAAAAGTTTTTAGTGGCCCCAACTCAAAATGGAAGTTAGTTTTGCAATGATGTATGAAGTTTGAACAATTAGGATATTATCTCTCTGATCCCACCTCATTTTCTGCCTTTCTTGTCCCTGTGAGTGCAAGTGATTGCTGCCAGGCCTTAGAAGTTGCTGTATCATCTTCTTGGAATGTTTTTTCACCAGAAATGTACAAGCTTGCAGTGACCTTCGTTGTATCTTTGCTTAATGATTACTTCCTTAGGAAAATTTCTCTGAATAACTTTTTAAAATTGTAGCCACCTTCCCTGACCTGTCACTTCTGCCTTCATCACTGCTTTGTGTTACATGTGTCCCGTGTTGAGATCTGCTCATTGTTTGTCTCCTCTTACTGGAAGGAATACTGTTTTTCTTTTTTGTGTATTCAGAGTAGTACCTGGCACCAAGCAGATGCTTAGTAAATATTTACTGAGTGAATAAAATAAGTGACAAAAAAAAAATAGGCAGAATTATGGAGTGGAAGGTGAAGCTTTGAGAAAATTAGACTATTAGAAAAACTTTTTTTGAGGTACTGGGGATCAAACCCAGGGCCTCATGCACATTAGGCAAGCACTTTACCACTTGAGCTACATCCCTAGCCCTCTTATTATTATTATTTTTTTTAAACAAGGAAAGGAATACCAAAATCATTTGTTGATTTATCTTCTAAGCAATTATAACGCACTTGGTAGGAAAAATTGTACATCAGTTTGGGTATACACTGATTGGACTTCCTAATGTGGTACAGTACTGTCTAAACTTTCTACATTGGTGGAAATGTTCTATATGTGTGCTGTATAGTACAACAGACACCAACGTCCTATGATTACTCAGTATAATTTTAATCTAATTTTTAATTTATATAGCCAAACTGGTTAATGGCTACTGTATTGAGCACTGCAGGACTGGAAGAAAAATAAGAAAGCATAAGATATTATGGGACAAGTGCTGGGACAAATCTCCTGAATTCTTTCTGGGACAAAGATAGTGAACACCCAGGATACCCAGGCAATTGAAGTGGAAGAAAGGGTTGAACCACCCCTGGGGAAGTAAGGGTACATTGGCTGTGGTGACATAGTAACAGGGAGGAAGCTATAGAAGTGAAGTTATATTGAAAACCCCTGAGTATAGAGAGACCTTAGCAGGTCTTTCAAAGGAGCTACACACATTTTCTAAAGCGCTGCACTAAATAAAGAAGAGAGAATATCTGTTGTTGAGATTATGTGGATTTTTTTCTTTAATATTAATATATGTTAAAAAAACATGAAATGACTTTGTGGAATGAAAGGTAATGTTTTATGTTTCTATTTTGTGTTGAATTTTTTATTAGGCTTATCAGATTAAATTTGTAAAAGCTAATAATTTAAAAACTATTATGGAAAATAGGAAAAGTTAGAAAACATTCAGTTCATATATGACTTAACCCTGTAGTACCTGGCTAAGTGCAAACACAGGTTTAAATAAATGATAATAAAAAATAAAAAAGGAAGGAGACTTCTATATCCTTTTCTAGAGTATTTTCTTGTGAAAAATCTATAATTGTAAAACCATTCCCCATCCCTTTGAGTCGTGTGTAAATTTTTTTAAAAGTTAAATCAGCCTCTTGCCCATTTTGCTAGTCCTAAAAGTATTGAAGTCATCATTTTGAAATGTAGACATTATGGAAGTTAGTGTCCATCTCTGCTGTATGTGAGAATTTAGCCTAGGTTCTGGCTCCAAGTTGTAAGGACTTGCTTGTCATTAAGATATCAGAAAAAAAATTTATTTTTCTTGGGGATAAATGCAATTAACTAACCCATGGACACTCCAATTAACAGGTGAATTTAGGATGAACTATAAGGTGGCATGTTTTTCTGTTAAGTCCTCTTAGTTGAGGACAGTTACCATTTATTTGAAAACATGTATATAATGGATTATATCTTCCTGGCTTTGTAAAAGAGTGAGATTTCTTTCTGTCCTGGCAATCTTTAGTGGGATTCCTGTGTAGTGCATCTGTTTGGTTTATTGCTTATTCAAGAATGCAGCTTTTCTTTCTTTTCTACATTTGTGGAGAGGATCTTCTGCATTGGTAGGAGATTCGATTTTTAATTATTTTCTCAGCACTTGTCAAGGGTAAATCCCCCCTTTAAAACTAAAGATGTGTTACTGGTGAACGTACATATAAAACACTGTATAAGAATAGTAAAATATTGAATCAACCTCTCTTGTAATAAAAATTTACCACTGCCAAGTCATGTCTGTTTCATAAATGAAACAATGCCATTTTAAATGAATATATTTTAATTTGACCAACCAATAATATATTATTGAACATTTAAACTTTTTCTAAAGTTTTGCCATTTTAAATAACATTATGAATGAATTCTGTTGAGAAGAAATTTCTAAACACATCTATGAGCTTTCCTTTAGAATATAGTCTCTGATATGTGTCCTTTCTTTTATTTTTTTACCCTTACTTTGAGATCCTGTTCAAGTACTATCTATTGGCATGAAGCCATCTGTCAGTCTTCTCACCCATGGGTGTCAAATTATTTTAATTGTAGGGTGACTGGCAATACAAGGCTTAAGGATACACCATAAATATACTTCCTTTTTTATTCATAAATTATTTATGTATATGTCAGTCCATTTGTGCTTCTATGCAGAATATCACAGGCTAAGTAATTTATAAACAATAGATATTTATTTTCCACAGTTCTGGCAGCTAAGAAGTCTAAGATTAAGGGGCTAACATCTGGTAAGCCTTCTTGCTGCATTATCCCATGGCAGAAGGGCACAGAGACAGGATATAGAACTCATCCTTTTAAAATGAACTCTCTCCTACCATATCAGTTATCCTTTCATGAAGGCAGAGCCCTTCTGATCTAATTACCTCTTCAAGGTCCCAATTCTTAGTATTGTTATGATGGCAGTTTAGTTTGTAGCACATGCCTTTTGAGGGTCATGTGCAAACCATAGCAGTTTATGTTTATCAGTCTTTAATAGAAAAATGTCTTTTTCTCTGAATCCATTTGATCATTCTTTTTTCCCTTGAACCTTAGTGAATCATTTTGAGTATCTCATGTGAGAGAAATTGGTTTGGCCTTATTTTTCATTACTTATATAACACTTAACGTATACAAGATTTAACTAAGTACTTTAATGTATACTGTCAAATGTTGAATGCTGATTATTCAAATTTTGTATACTTTTATTCTCTTTGATGAAGTTAACTCTTCTGAAGCAAAGTTCTTGTATGTGCCTCTCATTCGTACTATATGACAATGCTGAGCACATAATTATTCAGTTATCGTGTAACTGAGTTTGGATTTCTGATCATTATCACAAGTCCTGAATCTTGTTTGCTTTCTTCCACAACCAAGAAATTTTACCCCTTGTACAGTGTTAGAAGAGGCCTGGGCTGTGGTTGAATCTAAATATTTTGCTGTTTTAGGTGACATTTAGTGATGTGGCTATAGACTTCTCTCATGAAGAGTGGGCATGGTTAGATTCTGCGCAGAAGGATTTATACAAGGATGTGATGGTGCAGAACTATGAAAATCTGGTCTCTCTAGGTAAGATATCTCCCCCTCCACTGCAGTGAGGGAGATCTTTCTTTTGCTACTCCAATTGCTGAAGCTCCTCCTACGTAAATGGCTGAATTTCTGTGCCATGTTCTGAAGGGAATGTGTAGCTCCTTTGTGCTTATCTTCTCATTTCAGTGGACATCCTTCCACCCTTCCTTTGGTTGCTCCTGTGATGGTCTCTCAACCTTGAGGAGCATAGCTTTAAAAAGTTCTATATTTTTTCTGTAAGCAGGTCTTTCCATAACTAAGCCATATGTGATCACTTTATTGGAGGATGGAAAAGAACCCTGGATGGTGGAGAAAACACTGTCAAAAGGTATGCTTCTGGGTGAGTCTAGTGAATCAAGCAAAGGAGGTCTTTGTTAAAGATGCTTATTGTGAGTGTGAGGGTGGAGGCATTTTAGGGACACTAAAATGAGATCAAAGAGGTAAACAAAATTGAGGTACCCTCAGCTTAGATTCAAAACAGTCACCCCACTCCCAGATTATTCTGTTTCTGTTACTCATATCATCTAATCAGAAGTGAAGGATTTTGCCATTACAATAATTCAAATTCCTATTTTATTCATAACACAGTAAGACAAATTATTTTTTAATCCCATTTAAGGAAATGGACTTACTGATTGTTTTAAGTTAAGAAAAGTTGTCAATTAGATGAAAAATCACTTTGTCTTTAAAGCTGAGTTTCTTGGGATATACGTGAACATAAATGTTAGTGGAAATAAGAAATGTATTAGAATATATTTCTAAGAATAATATTTTCTAATGTCCAGTAAGTTCTCATATGATTTCACACAGATATTATATAAACTCAGAAAGTCTAAAACTTTATTACCAAAAAGGAGCACATAGATATATTTTGTTGTCATTGTAACTGTTTAATGTAGTAGTATAAATTCTGTATTTCACACATGTTAATCTGGCAGCTAGTTGAGATTAACTGAAAGTTGCACAAGAAAAATGTAAAGTAGAATGTGATCTTTCATATGAGTATAGGCACAAAATGATGGCTGAATACAGAATGCCTTCTACATTTTCTTCCTAGAATAGCTTCATTTTTTTCAAATAGTGGTTGTCTATATTTTCCTCCTTTCGCTTGTTATACTCTGTTCCTGCTTCTGTGAGCTCTCTGTATTTTCTGTGCCTCACTTCAGCATTGTTCAGAATCTTTGAAATACATGAATTGTTAGAGCCATGTGTTTTCTAGAGGCTTTGTTTCTTATCTAATTCTCCTATTTCCATCCGAGAAGTTTCCTCTCAAAGTCTAGAAAAAGCATTGCTTTGCTTTCTTGATGTATTTCAGATTGGGAATCAAGATGGGAAAACAAGGAATTATCAACAAAGGATATTTATGATGAAGATTCACCCCAAACAGAAAAAATAGAAAAAAACATAAGGCGGCATTGTGAATTTTCAGATTTTAATAAGAACGGAAAATTTAAAGGGAAGTTGGAGGGGAAGGATGGACATCAGGTAGACCATTGCAGACCAATGACCCTCACCTTTAGTGAGAGCCCCTCTGGGGAAAGTGTTGACAAATACAGTACATCATTTAGAAGCATCTTCCATGTAAAGCCTACTCTTTCTGAACCACAGAGAATTTCTGCTGAAGGGACATCGCATAAATATGATATGTTAAAGAAGAGTTTACCAATAAGGTCAGTTATAAAAAACGAGAAAATCAGTGGCAGAAAGAAAGTTTTGAGTTCTAATGAAAGTGTGGCAACTTTTAGCAAAAGCAAATCTCTTACCCTTCATCAGACTTTTAATAGAGAGAAGATCTTTACATGTAGTGAATGTGGGAAAGCCTTTGGTAAACAATCAATCCTTAATCGCCATTGGAGAATTCATACAGGAGAGAAACCTTATCATTGTCGTGAATGTGGGAAGACTTTTAGCCATGGCTCATCCCTTACTCGACATCAAATAAGCCATAGTGGAGAGAAGCCTTACAAATGTACTGAATGTGGAAAGGCCTTTAGTCATGTCTCTTCTCTCACTAATCATCAAAGCACTCACACTGGAGAGAAACCATATGAATGTACGAACTGTGGAAAGTCTTTTAGTCGTGTTTCACATCTCATTGAACATCTGAGGATTCATACTCAAGAAAAACTTTATCAGTGCCAAATATGTGGGAAGGCCTTTATTCATAGGTCATCTCTTATTCATCATCAGAAAATACATACTGGAGAGAAACCTTATGAATGTAGTGTATGTGGGAAAGCTTTTTGCTGTAGCTCACACCTTACTCGACATCAAAGAATTCACACTATCGAGAAACAATATGAATGTAACAAATGTCTGAAAGTCTTTAGTAGCCTCTCATTTCTTATTCAACATCAGAGTATTCATTCTGAAGAAAAACCCTTTGAATGTCAGAAATGTAGGAAATCTTTCAGCCAGCCTGAATCACTGAATATGCATTTGAGAAATCACATTAGATTGAAACCTTATGAATGCAGTATATGTGGGAAAGCCTTCAGTCACAGGTCATCCCTGCTTCAACATCACAGAATTCATACTGGAGAAAGACCTTATGAGTGTATTAAATGTGGGAAGACCTTCAGCTGTAGTTCAAACCTTACTGTACATCAGAGAATTCATACTGGAGAAAAGCCATATAAATGTGATGAATGTGGAAAAGCTTTTAGTAAAGGTTCAAATCTTACTGCCCATCAGAGAACACATAATGGACAAAAACCCAGTAATGCAGTAAATATGGAAAGGTCTTTAGACCGTATAAATCAGTATGCATATGAGAAATCATACAAGAGAGAAACTATATGAAGCATCATTTTTCATAATAAATTTCAGCCACAAATCCTAATTCAATATCAAAATTTTTGAGAACAGTCTTACAAGTATAGTGTTTATGGGAAGACCTTTAGTGTTTATGATGAAACCTTTATTGTCTATCAGAGTTCATGCTATAGAAAACCATAAGAGGATAACAAATGTGGGAAGGCCTTTGTCAGTATTAATCCCTTAGTTGACATAAGTAAATACAGACAAGAAAAAAAAAACTATACACATAGCAGATTTAGGAAAGATTAGGTAGTATGAATCTCTTACAAACTCATATGGGGGAAAAGCTATAGGAATATAGAAAATTCAGAAATTGTGGGCAGTCCTACATTCAATGTATCCCTCATCTTACATCAAAGAATTCACATTGGAGAGAAATCTGATGTAAAAAAGGTAGTATTTGCTAAGGGTTAGTTTGCTAGACATCAAGACATGAATCGTAGAACAACTTGAAAGATGTAGGAATTATGTATATATCTTTCTTTGCAATAATACTATTTGTAAACAGTTTTACAGAAGAGCAGACAAGCATATTATAAATAAATATGCATCTCATAGCAGTAACTTCCAATTTGAGACCTACATGGAAATTAGTTTTAGCTAATGGGTATGTGAAGATACTTAGTCATCCAGTGAATCCAATAAATGTTATAATGTTGAAAAATCAAAGCTGCAAAAGAAGAATGGGGTCTCTAATAAAACAATTTTATACATAAGGAAATTTCACTGTGGCTCTATTTCTTGCAGAATTTTTGTTGTTGTTACTTCTTAAAGCTAATTTTAGTCATACTTTAACGGGAAACTGGCAAACCTAAGGAAAAATAGCCTGGTCTGTGTGCAAAGAATATTATTTTGGTGAAGAAAATTTGTAGTTCACTTCTTATGGGCTTTATTTAATTCGCATATTTCAAGATAATTTGTTGAGCATTACTCATATATTACAGGTCCATGGGTCAGGAATTTTAGTGAACTTTAGTGGTATGTCAGAATCACCAGGAGAGCTTGTTCAAACACTGATTGCCAAGCTCCACCTCCAGAATTTCTGTATCAGTTAGCTTAAGGTGAAGAATTGGCATTTTTCACAAGTTGTCAGGTGACACTAATGCTGCCTGCCAGGAAGCACCTTTTGATTATCACTGTAACAATTAATAAATTTATCCTTTTCTCAGGGATTGGAGGTGTCCAAAGAGAATAATAGCAAATTTGCAATAACTCCCAAATGCTGTGACAACAATTAAGAAGCAATCTATTATGAGAGATTAGAGTGTGCTTTGCTGTGGTGAGCTTTTAATCTAAATCCTGATTTTGTAACCATGTGTCCTGTAGATGTTGTGTGCTGTGGAATTCTAGGTAAAGTAGGCAAGCAAGTTCTCTCTTATGTTGTATAGCTGGACTCTGTTCCAGTGTCTAATTTCAAATTCTGTAGCTTTGAAATACTGCTGCCTTCAGCATTGGTAACAGCAGAGTCATTTTTCCATCCCTTGGTCAAGTTATGGGTTTTTACCTTGAAATCAGTAGTTCAGAGGTAGTAGTCATTACTTTTGCCAGCCTGCCAATTTTGAAAGCTTTAACTTCCTGCATTATGTTTTCTTAAAATACTTAAAGAGTTTCTGTTTTCTGCACTAAACTTAATATAGTATGTGAGGAGGATAGCTTCACATATTCTAAGTTCTTGGTAAGAAATGGAATAGTCTTGGTGACCCTGTGGCTTCCTATTTTGTGATTAGAAAGATAGCACAGATTAATGTGATTAGGAGTGTATGGTCACCTGCAAGCAATGGGCAGTTACGTAGCTTATGTTTCATATTGTGTTCTTTATGGCATTTTGGAGTTACAAATAAAATGTTGTCTTAAAAATGAATATTTTATTGATATAAAATATCATGGAATGAATAACAGGGTTTCTGATTTCAGGCAAGATGCTCTCTAATAGCTGTGTAACTTTAAATGAAAGCCAAAGCAGGGAGCATAGTTCAATAGCAGTGCCCAGTGCTCAGTAGAGATGGTGGGCTGTGAATGGGATAGTGATTTTTTTTTCTTTGTTGTGGGGATCAAACCCAAACCTTCATGCATACCATGGCAAGTGCTCTACCACTAAGCCATCATGGGGTGGTAAGTTTTTAATATTCACCGGGATGTATCTTTGATTTATTTTTAGTGACAAGATTTATTTTGAAATGCTATGGAATGCTGAAGGATCTTTAAGAGAGTTATAATTAAGGAAGCATGGCATGGTGTGTGTATATATATTTATTTATTAATGGCAGTAGCTATGTTTCATTTTCTTTCCCATGCCCTCCCAAGCAACTGGTACTGCAACAATGAAGTAGTTCTATGGTCATTTAATCACTAGATTTTACTCCCTTTCATTACCATTGTTTTTTTTTTCAACTTAAATTAATTAATTAATTAATTTTTATATGGTGCTGATGATTGAACCCAGTGTCTCACACATGCGAGGCAAATGCTTTACCACTAAGCTACAGCCCCAGCTCCCACTATCATAGTTTATACCACTTTGACATTTTGTTATGAGAGGAATCATGTAAGTATCAGTGTGAACTCATTATTTTACAATTCTTGAGTTAAAGTGCCTTTACAATGGCTCAAAACTAGGGGATAAGAAACCAAATTTTAAAATAAAGACAGGGTTTTAGAAAAGCAATGAAATGATTT
The DNA here is from genome assembly GCF_045843805.1 of Urocitellus parryii. Classification (NCBI taxonomy): domain Eukaryota; kingdom Metazoa; phylum Chordata; class Mammalia; order Rodentia; family Sciuridae; genus Urocitellus; species Urocitellus parryii. The sequence goes on along the minus strand of NC_135545.1, from coordinate 17,348,192 downwards.
TACCTTATGGTAAAAAATTGGGCTAAGATCTTAATAATATGCCTTAATTGACAGAATAATATTGTTTCCTCAGGTCTGTTAACCATTTCTTGAACATCTGCTGTGGGCTAGACAAATAAGACCATACCTTTCAAGAGCTAAAAGCTTTGTGTGTTGTGTGTGAGGAGCCTCCTATGTGGATTTGAGCCAGGTTGCATGTTTACTGGCTTTGTGTGACCTTGGACAAATTATTCCAGTGTGTCCTGCCTTAGTTTTTCCATCTGTAAAATGATAATAAGACCTATCTCACTGAGTTATTATGAAGATTAAATAAGTTACTTGGTATAAAATACAACAGTGGCACCTCAAAAACAGTAAATATTAGCTATTGATTTAATCATTTTTCGTGGCTGCTTTGTCATTCTAGTCTCAAATGTCACATCTAGTGTGTCTTCCTAATCACTTTTCACTCTTCTACTTACTGTTACACTTTTTGTGGGGAGAGGCCTTATAAAACACCTTCATTTCCTTCTAATATCTCCTTTGGTGTCTGAACCATTTTGAAGGGAAACATGTTTCTTGCCCCAAATAATCCAAGGACACAAAGAGACCAGGCAGAAGGTGAAACAAGTATGGAGTAGGGATGTGGGAACACTTCCAAATCCTACAGATTTGGTTAAGGAGAAGAATAAAGAAGTTTTAGGTCACTGCAGGGAGAAGAGGAAAAGCTTTACCTTGTGAGGGCTGAAGCCTGCAAATCTTCAGCATCATCCCAGTACAGGATCCCCTGGGCTGCCTGCAACTGCTCTCTTCCTGAATGAAGGTTACAGCCATGTCATTGCACACTGATGCCTGGTAAGTCAGTCATGTTATTAGGCTTGGGCTAGTCGGGCATGATTACAACCTCTTGATCAGTCATTAGTAAATATTTAGAAAAGAAATCAAGGCACATACCACATTACTTTCTGGGAGCCTCGCTCTGTGTTGGACTTCCAGGGGGAGTCAGACACTGTCTTTAAACAGGTTGCAATTAGGGTAAAAAGGCTATGTAGAGAAGCCACTGATGAAAGAAAACAATGACAAAGCCATGGGGCCTAAAGGTGCAGAACATAAGTATTCTGGCATTAAATGTGTGTAGGGGAAAATTCAATAATAATACAGTGTTTGTTAATAGCAGCAACTGAACCTTATGGGTGTGTGTTGGAGGTTTTGGGGGCAGCATTTATAAATTAAATTAATAAATTTAGTTAAGAAATTAAATATTCCCAGTTCTGGACCTGTGTTTGAAATCAGCCTATTGATTCTGACATTTGCCAATTGTATAATTTTGGGGAAGTCACATATTTCCTGATTTCTGCTTTGAAATGGTGGTATAAGAATTAGAAAATATTCATCAAGTAAACACTGCAGTGCTTGGCACATGTAAGTTGAGTGGTGTGTTTTTTCTTCTTTTAGTAATCTTTCCACAGACTATAAGGCAAATTCCATAATCATCTCCATGTTAATAGTGACCTGAGACTCAATTGGTTCTAACAAATTCCCCAAAGTTATCCCTTTTAGGGAACATAGGCTAGATTTGAACATCCGTCTTCCTTACTATTTGCTATACTTTGGATCTTGAATGTTCCCCCAAAGCCCTTATTTTGAAGGCTTTGTCCCCAACTGTGGCACTATCAGGAGGTGGTGAAACCTTTAGGAGGTGAACTAAGGAAAGAAGTGAGGTCATTGGGAGTGTGCCCTTGAAAGGAACATTGGGACCTGGGCCTCCTTTTCCTTTTCCTTTGCTTCCCAGTTGCCAGGAGGTGAGCAGCTTCCTTTGTTTCCTGTCATGATGTACTGCTTTTCCAGAAAGTCAAAGGAATGAGCCAAACACTCACGGACTGAAACCTTTAAAAATGTGAGCCAAAAAAAAAAAAAAAAAAACATGAACAACTATGTGCCAGCAATTAGAAAAAAAATAATCAGGCAAAATACATAAATTACCTAAATCTACTCAAGAAGAAATAGAACATCTCAACAGTCAGAGGCAACAATGAGTTGTACTGATTAGCACCAATTCTCAAACACTTCCAAACAATTAAAGGAAGGAAACACATCCTAAATCACTTTATGAGGCCAACATGGCTCTGATAGCAAAGGCAGAGAAAGATATCACAGGAAAATTATAGACCAATGTCCTTTATGAACATAAACATAAAAATTCTCAACAAAATAGAATCCATTAGCACATAAAAGGTTTATTCTTCATGACCATGTGGGATTTATCCCAGGAGTGCAAGGATGATTCAATATTAAAAAATCAGTGTAATTCATCTCACTAATAGAATGAAGAAAATTCTATGCAATCAATTTATATATAGTAACCTTTCATGATAAAAATTTTCAGGAACAGAGGAAAGTTTCTCATCATGATAAGTGGTATTTGTAAGAAATCACAGTTAACATCATATTTAATGGTGAAAGAATAAAAATCTTTCTTCCAAGATCAGGAAAAGTCAAGGATATCTTCTTTCATAGCTGTTATTAAAAACTGCAATGAAAACTCTATCCAGAACTATTTGACAAGAGAAATAAAAGGCATCCAGAATGGAAAAGAAATTGTAAAACTATGTTCACAGGTGACATGATCTTATATAAGGAAAATCCTGAAGAATCCACAAATCTGATGAACCTAGTAAATTTGGAAAATCAATTCCTCCCAATAATCTTTATGTATGTATAAAAATGTATTTGTGCATGATACACACACACACACACACTCAAAATCCAGAAAGGAAATTAGGAAACACATTCAAACTTATAATAGTACTTATAGGGAGTAAATACTAGAAATAAACCTATGTTTAAAACTAAACAACACTGCTGAATGAGATCAAAGAAAGACTTAAAAAATAGAAAAATATCCCGTGTTCATGGATAGAAGTATGTAATGTGTAAAAATGTAATTACTATGCAAGGATATAGACAGATTTCATGCAATTCCTATAAAAATCCCAACAACCCAGAACTGGAAAAGCCAGTTCTTTAACATCAATATTGATTTAAATAAATAAATAACTCATAGTACCTAACTTCAAACCTTAGTACAAAGCTATAGTAATTAAAACATGGGTACTAGCATAAGGATAAACATAAATCAACTGAATAGGATAGGGAGCCCATATATAACTCTTATATACATAGTCAGTTTTCAACAAGGATGTCAAGGCCATCAAAAAGAAAAGGACAGGGGCTGGGGTTGTAGCTCAGTGGTAGAGCACTCGCCTAGCACGTGCAAGGTCCTGGGTTCGAACCTCAGCACAACATAAAAATAAATAAATAAAAATAAAGGCATTGTGTCCAACTACACATTAAAAATATTAAAAAAGGAAAAGAATGGTGTTTTCAAGAAATAGTGCTGAGAAAACTATATATATAAAGGAATGGAATTGTGGGGTTGGGGTTGTAGTTCAGTGGTAGAGCGCTTGCCTCACATGCATGAGGCACTGGGTATAAACAAAAAATAAAGGTCCATTAATAACTAATAAAATATTTTTGAAAAGAATGGAGTTGCACTCTTACTGTTTACCATATGCCAAAATGAATTGAAAATGGATCAATTATCTTAATGTACACTAAGAGCTAGAACTATAAAACTCCCAGAAAAATTTGGGAGATATTTTCATGACACTGGATTTGGCAACAGTTTTATGGGTATTGACATTGAAAGCAGAGGTAACATTAGATAAATTGACTTAATAAAAATTAAAAACTTTGTGCATCAAAGGATACTATCCCATCCTTCTATTGTATGAGAGAAATTATTTACAAATGATACAGCTGATAAGAAGTTAATATCCAGAATATATTAACAACCCATAAAACAGTATTGACATCAGCAAAATGGTGGACTTCACAACATCCAAGCCCTTTTATTTCCAAGAAGACATTTTTAAAAACCCTATAAAATATGTCAAGATCATTGTACTGTCATGTGTAACTAATTAAAAAAAAAAAGATGTACAGTTCAAGTTTCTACTTACTAGAAAAAAAAAAACCCTACAAAAACTAGCTAAAATAACCTTATTGGAATTGTTAAAGAAGGGAGAAGGCAGACTTTATTCAAAGGGGCTGCTATAATAAAGGTTTTGTTGTAGGAGAGAGACTGGACTCAACTCCAAGGACAACAAGAATGAGAGATCAAGGATCAGGATGAGGGTCAAGCAGACAGAAAATTTCAAAAAAGGAAACATCAGGGACAAAGGGAATTCTGACCAAACTGAATTGACAGATTATTGATTGCTAAAGGCAGACCAGGTTGATACAATATCAAGAGTTGGGGGGTTTGCAAAACAGACTCATCAGAATTCTTGCTAAAATCAGACTAAATGGACAAAGCCACTGGACTAAAAAAAGAACCCAGGGTTAGATCCTAGTTAGAGGTTCAGAGGAATTTGGACAAAGGAGAAAATAGCAACCATGTAAATGTCCAATTAAGTAAAATCAGATTTTAGAAAGAAGTTTTCTGGCATGTGCATTCTTTTTACAGTTCATCATGCTATGGCATTGTTGTGGTCTGTAGGAGACAGCATTATAGTTTCCAATTCTCTTCTTTGAATTAGAGTAGCAGAGCAGATCTTATTGAAGTGTTATAACCTGTTGGGATTGCTAGAAGAACTGAGCTCTGCCTTGCCTAACTCAGATATTGGGTAGAAGAAACATCAGGCACTGCTTGGGAAAGCTTCAAGGAGACTCCCTGCAGACACAAGAAGGAAGATAATTCAGGTGAAGTTCCCAAATTAACCTGCGGTATGACCCTGAGAAATCAAGATATTTAAATGCAGGTGTGTATTCAAGGAAATCAGAAGACACGGAGACCCAGGCAAAATACATGTTCAGAAAAAATACCTGAAAACCTTAAACTTTTTCCTCACACTGGTCTCAAGTCTCAGAATATAACCAGCTGGTATTAAAGGGCTTCTATGGGAAGCCACTCTGAATGACCACGCCTTCCAGTCCTGAAGCACAAGGCTCTGACCAATCACTACATTTTGTGGTGACTTGGGTGTGTCCCAGCGCAAATAGCAAGGTGGGTCTTAGGTGTAGGCATCACCTGTGGGGGTTGAGCTACACTCACCTATTCCTTTGTAATCCTATCCCTTGTCTCCTTTGAATGGCTTCTTACCAATAAAAGGGTTCATGATGTTCTCCTCTCTCTCTTTTCATGACCCCTAAGGTCAGAGGAGCTGTCATAGGACCCAAAGAAAAAGGTATCTCTCTCTCTCTGATTATTTCATGCAGCCCAGTTCACCTGAAGTGAACTTGAGTGTTTAGTCATGGAACACAACAGGCTTCCCTGGGAACACAGCCAGTTTGCAAGGACTGGAGAAGGGAATGTTTTCTGTTTCTTTCTTTCTTTTTTTCTTTTCTTTTTTTTTTAGTGCCCAATTTTCATTGAAAAATCACAAGTCAAAGAAATAGGAAAACATGGCCTATTCAAAGGAAATAAATAAAGCATCAGAAACCACCTCTGAAGCAAGACAGGTATCAGACTTACTAGATGAAGAATTTTATAATTGTATTAAAGATGCTTGAAGGCATAAAGGAAGCACAAAGAATTATAGGATATCAGAAAAATAATAAATGAAATGAAAATATCAACAAAAAGCTATATATTAGAAAAAAGAATCAAACAGAAATTTTGGAGCTGAAAAAATTCAATAATTGATTTTAAAAACTCACTAGAGAAGCTCAATAGTAGACTTGAGCAGGAAAAAAAATCATCAGACTTGAAGGTAGGACATTTGAGGTTGTTGATTATGAGCAGTAGAAAGTAAAAAAGAATGGAGATAGTGAACAACGTCTAAGGGTTTTATAGGAAACCATCAGTGGATCATTATATGCATTATAGGAGTCCCAGAAGAATAGAAAGAGAAGGGATGGAAAAACTATTTAAATTTTTTTTTTTTGTAGTTGTAGATGGACAGAATGCCTTTATTTGTTTATTTTCATGTTGTGCTAAGGATCAAACCCAGTGCCGCACACATGCTAGGAAGCACTCTGCCGCTGAGCTACAGCCCCAGACTGAGAAAAATTATTTTAAGTAATATTTGCTGAAAACTTTCCCAGACTGAGGAAATAACATGGACTTACAGATCTAAGTTGTTTGATAAACTCGAAGATAAATTTGCAGAGATCCACATGAAGACATAATCAAATGCTGAATGTCAAAGACAAAGAGAAAAAATTGTGGTACTGGTAATTAAACCCAGGAGCACTTTTAATACTGAGCTATATACTCAACTGTTTTTATTCTGAGACAGGTTCTTGCTAAGTTGCCAAGGCTTGACCTCAATTTCTCAATTTTCCTGCCTCAGCCTTCCAAGTCTCTGGGATTATAGGACTCTACTCCTCAGCCCAAATGATTCTCCTGCCCCAAGCTCCCAAGAAGCTGGAACTACAGGCATGTACCACCGTGTCAAGCTTACAAAGAGAGAATCTTGAAAACAACAAAAGAAAGATGACTTGTCTCCTACAAGGGATCCTTGGTAAGATCATCAGGTCATTTTGCAGCAGAAACCCTGCAGGTCAGAAGGCAGAAGTATAATATGTGTAAAATGTTGCAGCTGGGCAGGTGGTGCATACCTGTAATCCTAGCTACATGGGGGGCTTAAGCAGGAGGATCTCAAGTTTGAGGCCAGCCTTGGCACCTTAGTGAGACCTTGTCTTCAAATTAAAAAATAAAAGGTTTGAGTTATTTCAAAGAGGCTGATCATTTTGAGGATGTAGCTCAGTGGTAGAGCACTTCTGGGTTCAATCCTCAGTACTGATGAATAAGTAAATACATAAATAAATGTATTATGTGGAAAAAAACCCTTAATCAAGAATTCTGTATCTAGCATAGCTGTCCTTTGAAATGAGAGTAAGTTAAGACATTCCTTACAAATAGATATTCCCTTGAGAAATACTAAGTTCCTTCAAATTAAAATGAAAGGAAGCTAGAGAGTAACTCAACAGACACATGAAGAAATTAAGATCCATGGCAAATTTAAAAGACAGTATTTTATAATTGTGGCTTGTTACTCCTGTTTTTTTTCTAAACAACTTGAAAGAAAAATGTATAAAATAATTATAAACCACAAAAAGGCAAGTGCTGCTTGATATCACTTATGTGGAATTTATAAAAGTTAACTCATAAAAGTATAGGGTAAATTTGTGGTTAGGAGGAAATGGGGGTGGGTAGGTTGGGGAGATGTTGCCTAAAGGATGCATATTTTCAGTTAGAGAGGATCAGTTTAAGATATCTATTGTACAGCTGGGCATGGTACACACTTGTAATCCCAGTAGTTTGGGAGGCTGAGGCAGGAGGATTATAAGTTCAAATCCAGCTCAGCAACTTAGCAAGGCCCTAAGTAACTCAGTGAGACCCTGTCTCTAAATAAAAGATAAAAAGGGCTGGGGATGTGGCTCAGCGGTTATATACAATATGGTGATGTAGTTTCATGAACCAATAAATCATTTCATTTTTATTGAAGCCATTTAGAGCAGAATCACCTGGAAGTGAGACTTCTTCCTGACACACAGCAATTTGTCCTCAGTGTTATTACCTGATACCACTGGGTTCAGGAACAGCCATGCTTTAATCATGTTAAGGAAATTCTCTTGCCATAGCATAGCTCTGTTTTCCACAAAGACTAGTTCATAGAGAGGCCTCTCCATTAAGAAGAAAGATGGCTTCCAGCAACACAGCTCCCACCTCCTGGCTAATCAAACCCCAGGAAAAAGCCCCTCCTTCCTCGCAATTCTAGCAGAAAGTCTTAATAATACTAGTGGAATTGGCTCAGGGAACACAAGAAATTCCTGAAGCAGTGGTTGTAGCTGCAGTTAGAATGCTCTGGCCAGATTTGAGGTGTGTGTTCAATAAATATCTGATGAATGAGAGTGTGAATAAATGAGCTGCTGCATGGATATACTATTTCTCTCACTGTTAGCAACAAAGTCCTCTTTGGATCATTCTGCATATCTACCAGGTCTGCTTAGGGCTTTTGAGGCTAAATGATTATAAATACCAGAGCCTGATGCATTAGTGCAAATCTCAATTAAGACAGGGAAATGAAAAAAGAGACCAAAATGGACCTTCTTGCTGACATCTATAAAGCAAGACAACACCTTACATTATGAGTTACTTCAGAGTCTGAAAGTATCCAGCTGAGGTATATTCAAAAGAGGGTCAACATTGTTCTCCAGGGTAATATAGAAAATTCTGAGTATTCATAGCTATTTCAATTTTTTGAGGAAATGATGACTGCCCTGTAGCCATGAGGACTACAGTTAGAAGAGTACTTTGCTTCCTTGGATATCCTTTAAAAAGAAAAAAACACTCCTAGACTAAATCATTGAGCCATTTTCTTTATGTGTCTGGGTCCCTAAAACAAACAAATATAAATATTTCTTTGAGTTTTGAAATTCACAGGTACAGCTGCACTTAGGAAACTTCAAGGTGCAGAGGACCAGAGTTCAGCCTGAGGTTCAGTAAAGAACAAAGAAATAGGAAGACAATGATGTCAATCTAAATAAGGGGATTCAAATGGTTTACGAAGAACAAGACTTTTCAGATGAACTGTTGAAAGGATGACACTGAAAAAGGTGTAGAGCTACTGGTTGAGGAAACAGGAAAATGTGTGCTGTCATTTGTGAGGGGAGAAGTAGAATCTCAGGGCAGCCAGGACTCAGCCTAAAACAAAGGTTAATAGAACTTCCCGTCCATAACATGCACAGATCAAATGATGGGCACCCATGAGGTCTCCTTAGAAAACATCTCCCAGCCCCTAAAGTTAGCTTCTGAGTTAAAAATCCCAGAGATGACCAGAGGCTAAGGTTGTGGAAAGAGTAAAAGGTCTCTTCACCTATGGAATGAAGGCTCTTTTACAGGAACTAACCATGGCTGACCACACAAAGAATTTGAACCCTGATGACTTATGTTTACCTTTCTTTATATGCTTAAGTATGTGAACCCCATGTGACTTTTGTAGACTTTTACTCTCATTCCAGGCAGACCCTCCATGTTGTCTGCAGTTAGGAGTCAGGAGTTATATTTAGGAAAAGAGGACCTGAGATCAGGTACCCAAGTACAACTCAGGGTGGTAGAGAGAATTTCATTAGAACTGTAGCACCAACTGATCAGAAACCTATGTGCAATTCTGTCCCTGGAGGTGAAAGTTAGTATACTTTCCCCACCACATAGCTCTTAATATCTGAGGATACCTTTTTTCTTCCCAGAAAGTCTACCTAGGAGTTGTTCTATTCTTTTTTAAAAAAATATTTATTTTTTTAGGTACAGATGGACACAATGCCTTTATTTATTTTATATGGTGCTGAGGATTGAATCCAGGGCCTCACCCATGCTAGGTGAGCATTCTACTACTGAGCCACAACCCCAACCCCAGAGTTTTTCTATTTTTTTTGAGAGAGAGAGAGAGGGAGAAAGAGAATTTTTAATATTTATTTTTTAGTTTTCAGTGCACACAACATCTTTATTTTATTTTTATGTGGTGCTGAGAATTGAACCCAGCGCCCCGCCCATGACAGGCGAGTGTGCTACCGGTTGAGCCATATCCCCAGCCCCAGAGTTGTTCTATTCTTATCTGAAAGTTACAACTATTGGCTTAGGGAAGTATCTTCAGCTAGTATATAGATTTTGCTGAATCAATTATATTCAAATTTTTATTTATTTATTTAAAAATATGTATTTGGTTGTTGATAAAACTTTATTTACATGTGGTGCTGAGAATCATAACCAGTCCTTCACATATGCCAGGAAAGTACATTACCGCTGAGCCCCAGCCTCAGCCCTCACATTTTTATTTTTAAATTAATTTCCTATGTCAAGCAACTTTTCCAAAGTCAAAATATTCCATGTACAACAACTCTCTTGCTTCAAAAAGCTATAAAGGCACACATAGTATATGAAAAATAGTTCCGAATATATTGTGTGCCAAGCAAAGGACAGTGATCCCTGAGGGATGGGCACAAAGTAACTGAGCCCTACCATCGTCACATTTCTTTCTGCTGGAGAAAATACCAATGGGAAGGCAACCCAGATGGAATGTGGAAATCCCCTCAGGTGAGAGGATGGATTTACAAATATGGGGTGGGGGGACTGAGGCACCTTGCATTCACAGCCAGAACAACAGAGAAAACCGTACATGTGAGCACCTCAGAGATCTGCAAAGGGTCCCTTCCTGTCTTCATTCAAGAACCAATGAGCGTGTGAGGAAACTACCACAGAGCAGGAAAAGAATGATCAAAAAGACAAGTGAGAACTGGGAGTGGTGGCTTGCCTGTAATCCCAGTGACTCAGGAGGCTTAGGAGGTCACAAGATTGAGGCTATCTGGGCAACTTAGTGAGATTCTACATCCAAAAAAAAAAAAAAAAAAAAAGAAAAAGAAAAATTCCCAGATAGCACAAATGCCCCCAATTACTGTCTGTTCTACTATCAAAATAGAAAAACCTTTCAATTCATATAGCATCATTAAAATTCTCCAGAATTTCATCACAGCAATGGGAAAATTAGCCCTAAATGAAACACTTCTCTGGTCTTTCCTAAAAAAGCTTAAGTGAAAGTCCCAAAAGGACATGCTTTCCAAGCAATGTCCAATTGCTTCCCAATTGCTTAACCGTGTTTTAAAACAAAGCTCAAGAACATTTACAAGAATATAAACTCTCAAACCACAATACCTGACATGCAATAAAAAATAAATGGGTATATAGAAGCAGGAAAATAAATCCAAAATGAGATGAAAAAGCAAGCAATCAATCAAAATAGGCTCAGAGTGACAAAGGCAGTGAAACTGGAAGACATTAAAGCAAAAATGTAAAGGGCCCCTGGATTCAATCCCCATACCCGCCCCCACCCCCGAAAAAAAAAGTGAAACTAGCAGATCAGAGAGCTGTAGAAATATTTGAATAATCAGTGCTACACAGGAAAAGGCTTATATGGAAAAGTAGGTATCAATGCTGATCCAGATCATTGGCAAATGAACCAAATGGCCTCCAAAGTTCTTGATTTTTATTATTTGAATATTGTGCAGTCTTGCAATTGTGTCAATAGCAATGGTGACTCTTTTGTGCAAATCTCTATTGGTGTATAGAATCCCAAATTCCAAGGAGTTTAAAGGGAAAAATTTGAACTGCATTCTAGTCCATTGTAAGTGGAACAAAAAAATATGAGTGACCTCAAAAATATTCTGTGATTAGGCTGGGGTTGTAGTTCAAGTGGTACAGCACTTGCCTAACGTGTGAGGCTAAATAAACAAATAAATAAAATGTCCCTCGACAACTAAAATCTTTTTTTTTTTAAAGATTCTGTGATTGGATTTATAACAGTTTCATTCAAGAAGCTGTGTCGGGGTTTTTAGCCCCCCACCCTCCCGTTCCCTCCTGACCTGCAGGAGAGACTGGGGAGAGCATGCCCCAACCAGGGCAAGCCAAGAAAGGCAAAGGTCACAAAGGTCGACTGACCGTCCCACTCAGCCCTCCCCGACTAGAGGACAATCAGTTGGGAGACCAGTCAAAGCAGGATCTAGTTTATTGAGAAAACACACACAGCTAATATAATGTACAGGAGCCAATCAGGATAAAGCAGGATCTCAGTTTATTGAGAAAACACACACAGCTAATATAATGTACAGGAGCCAATCAGGATAAAGGTCAGCAGAGTGGGGCGAGTTCATGTGTACACCCATCCTACAGGCTGTAATGGGAGACACGAGCTGTCCACGAGGGCCGAAGGGTTCTGAGCATATACTAGAGGTGGTCTGATTTTTCATCACACCCACGGCAACACCTTCTGGCTGACAGTCAGGTGCTATCTTAGCCACATGTGGCCCTAGGACAGGGAAGCGGGTAGCAAGTTAGGTTTCCTCTTTTCTGATGCAACATGCCCCACATGTTACATCATACCCTACAAAGCTGAATGCTGTCTTCAGGGCAAAAACCTGTCTTCAAGGTTTTAATTTTGGATAATGCCCTGTTCCATTGTCATCAAGAACTTGAAAATTCTCACCCCAAACTAGGTGTTCTTTTCATGACCCTAAGGCTATATTTGTTATCCAATCTCTCAATCAGGGAACACCAGGGCACACTTAAAAAGCTTCCAAAATGTTTCAACACGAGGGAGCTTTACAGCAAGTCTTGCAAGGCTCTCATCACCTAGGAAACCACCATGAAAGACCAATGTAAGTCAGTCACTATAAATAGTTATAGTGCTGGCAAAGCCTGGGATTGGCTCAACAAGCCACTATCAATGATTGTTGGAAAACTATTTGAGTAACTGGACCACATGAAGCATTTTGAAGGCTTTGAAAAAATTATAAAAAGTAGGAAGAACAGTATCGAACAGAATGCACAGTGCAAGGCAAGTAAGCAGAAAAGGCCTCAATGACATGAAAATATGGAGAACACTTTGGCAGGAAAGGCCCTAGAACCCACCAAAGAAGACACAGACAAGATGCAAAATGAGGCACTGAAGCCAGTAATGACAGGATAGTGAAAAAGTCAGCCTGATTCCATAAATTGTCCTTCTCACAGCAGCTAAAAAATCAAACTGGAATTCTGCCTTGGAAAAATGTTCAATGACATCTAAGAATACGACCCTATGCTTAAATGCAACTTCAGATTGATGCCCCAACTTCACTTGTGTGGAATGCTTAAAGTGAAAAGTCAAACAGGGCTGATAAAGTTTCAAGCCATTTTTGGAGGGAAAATTCCTGATACTGTCAACAAGTGGCGAGTCAAGCTCTTGAGGTAGCACTAACAGATGTTAACGTGTCACCCTCATAAATGTTTTACTCTTCTGCAGAGTAAGTTTCATCAGCCTCTTCTTGGGGCAAGTCAAGGTCAAGAGGTTTCATCACACTGAGTGCTGTCTTATCACACATCCTGCAGCTCCACTGAAAGTAAAATTTAAATCTTTAATAGATTTTATGGCTGTTTTTTTTTTTTTTTTGGCCTGGATATATAGACCATATGCTCAAAGTACTATTTCCTATGAATAACATAGTGTTTATTGTACATGAGTACAGTACATGTATACTGTGCATGTATGTATATAATTGAGTTAAAGTAGTACACTAATATACTATAGTACATTATACCAAAATACTGTAATTAAAATATTTATTGTAAAGGAAAGTAATTATAAATTTTTACAAAATATATATTGGATTCAAAGCCAGCCTTAGCAACTTGGCGAGATTATGTAAATGAAATACATATTTCATTTAGAGACACATGAGTGTGTATGTGTGTGTGTGTACACACACACACACACACATGTATGTGGCTGGGATGTGGCTCAGTAGTTAAGTGCTCCTGGATTCAATCCCTGGTACCAAATTATATATATATATATATATATATATATATATATATATATATATACACACACACACACACACACACACATACATACATATATGTATTTTTTCATAATACAAGTTGTCTTTAAATTAAAAATGAAAAATATTATGAATTTATTGGTTAATGAAAATGTTTGGACCAGAGGCTTATGGGAATCTAACTATTATTTCCCCTATCAACAATGGTTCCGTATTCACTAATTCAGTGTTGCAAATTCATAGGACATAACTACTATGAATAACAAGAATTCACTGCAAATACAGAGAAGTGTGCATGTGGGTATTTCATGTCTCATGCTTTTTTTCCCTCACAAAATCTTATGCTACTTAAGAGTAGAAATGACAATATTTTGGTACAAAGAATGCTTTTAATAAGTGTTGGCAAGGCTACCCTTAATGGTCCAACTCTCCTGAGGATGAGGCCCCTTTTTTTTTTTTTCTCTCATCAAAAGAATAAAACTCTAAAAACACTTATTTCAGAGTGACCACAGGGGTATATCTGTTGCTCAGTTTGAGTTATTATTATAGGTGTTCCATCTCTGGGTTGATGAGACAAAATGGATTAAACTCTGGTATGAGTCTTTCGATGGTGAGTGAAGGATGAACTGTGGCTGAAGGTCTTTCCACACTCACTGCATTCAAAGGGTTTCTCTCCAGTGTGAGTTCTCATGTGCTGAGTTAAGGAAAAGTTGTCACAAAAAGCCTTCTCACATTCTTTGCACTCAAAGGGTTTTTCTCCAGTGTGGATCCTAGTATGCCGAACAAAATTTGCAGGTTGGGTAAAGGCCTTTCCACATTCTCTGCAAACATAGGGCTTCTCTCCAGTGTGAATCCTCATGTGTCGAATGAAGGAAGAGCTATAGTAAAAGCCTTTTGCACATTCTTTACACTCCAGTGGTTTTATTCCACTGTGGGTCCTATTATGTCGGATAAAAACAGAGTGGTGTGTAAAGGCCTTTCCACATTCACTGCACTGATAGGGCTTCTCACCAGTGTGAATCCTCATGTGCTGAATCAAGGAAGAGCTATCACAAAAGGCCTTCCCACATTCTTTGCACTCAAAGGGCTTCTCTCCAGTGTGGATCTTCTTATGCCTGATAAAAGTGGACCGATGAGTAAAGGCCTTTCCGCATTCATTGCACTCATAGGGCTTCTCACCAGTGTGAATTCTCATATGTTGCGTGAAGGATGAGTTGAGACAAAAAGCTTTTCCACATTCTTTGCACAAAAAAGGTTTTTCTCCTGTGTGGGTCATATTATGCTGGATAAAAGTGGAGCGGTGAGTAAAGGCCTTTCCACATTCACGACACTCATGCAGCTTCTTTCCAGTGTGAATCTTCATGTGGTGGGCAAATGAAGAGCTGTAGTAAAAAGCTTTTCCACATTCTTTGCACAAAAAGGGCTTTTCTCTAGTATGGGTCATATTGTGCTGCATAAAAGAAGAGCGGTGAGTGAAAGCTTTACCACATTCTTTGCATTCATAGGGCTTATCTCCAGTGTGAATACGCTGGTGCTCCGTGAGGTGAGACCTGCGTTTGAAGGCCTTCCCACACTCCTTACACTTGTATGGTTTTTCCCCAGTATGAAACCGCATATGTCGAATAAAGTCGGACATATAACGACAGGCTTTCCCACATTCACTGCATTCATAAGGCTTTACTCCAGTATGAATCTGCTGATGTCGAACAAGGGCCCAATTTTTGCAAAACCCTTTTCCACATTCTTTGCATTTATAGGGGCTGCTCCTTGAATTAATCCCAGTGTCTTTTCCTGATCCTTGGGAGTCATGTTCATGGACAGCATCTTGTGGAGTGACTCGCTCCTGTAAAACTCTTAAACACAGATTATCATCTGTCTCGAAATCATCATTTTTATGGCACCACTTTCCAGGGCATGTCTCCTTGTAGGGGTCTGTTCCTGGTCTCCAGTTCCTTTCCTGCATTTCTGATGGCTTTTCCTCATCTCTGGTTTGCCCCAATCTGGAATCCTTTGAGGACCTCTGTGCCAGTTGTTCCTGAAAAGAGGATTTCTCACAGAAGGTCAGTTGAGAAGCAGTAGGTGCTGTGATGGTGGGTTTTGCTTTTTCACCTGAAGGAAATCCAACATTAAAAGGTGTTTTAGTGATGTACACAGAACAAAGAAAATCATCACTTTAGTAAAAGAATGAAGATGAAAATCGAGTCTCTGATGCCTGCCGCATTTGTTCACTTTTTTTTTTTGTACACCTCTTAAAACTAAGCTTGCAATTTCTTTCTTTTCTAATCCTTGGGCTCTTGATATATTTCAAGGGAAACACATAAGGAAAAGTTGGTGGAGGGGACAGAGAACATGGAGTGGAGACTGCCTCACTCTCTGGAATGAGGGAGGGTGGGCAGAGGAATGATTACACTATGTGATTAATGTGCTCCAAGAGAAGAAGCCCCATGGCACTGTAACAACACAGGGAGCAACAGGTGGGAGAAAGACATCGGTGGAGGCTATGCAGCTGGAAAAGGCGCTATGGGAGCTTATTTCTAAAGAAGAGTAAGAGTTACCTGACAAGGATTTAGGAGAGAATACATATATATTCACATAATATACTGCAGTATATTATTATAATTGTTATGTTTTATTATAATACTGTAACTATTTTAGAAGGCAACAGAGTATCATCTAGTAAAGCTCTTCTTTTGCTAACCTTATAATCCCCAAACTCCAGTTTGATGAACATTACTAAGAGAGACTCCTATACATGTATATGAATTTTCATGGCAATACTGTTTGTGAGAACAAAAAACTATAATGTAAATGCCCCTAAAATGGATGAATACACTGTTATATTCATGCAAATGAGTAGAACAGAAAAAAGTGAACAACTGCTATACACATCATGAATTAGTAATATCCTGTTGAACAGTATGAATATCAGAAGATAAGATAAATTGTGATACTTAAAAGTTTGATATATATATATATATATATATATATATATATATAAAAACACAAAAAGTACAACAAAACTACCTTAATTTTTTTTTTTTGAGAATGTTGGTCAGTTTTTAGTGGTATTATAAAAACGGTATCTATACATCTTAAGTTTTTTATTGCAGTAGAACATATATAACATGGAATTCACTATTTTAATTAAGATGAAACAAAAAGTAATAGGTAAACAAATCAGATAATATAGACAAATCCTTTAAGTGAGTCAAATTACCAAAGCTAATACAAAAAATAACAGAATACATGGATAGCCTGTATTTATCCCAAACAATTATTTTCCTATGGAACAAGCACAGGAATAATAAATCCACAATAAAGTAGCCATATAAGCAAGGGAAGCGGTGTAGAAATGGGAAAGGAAGAAGCATATCAACAGATGTGGGAAGAAGATAACTTTGTACTTGGGTGAAGGGTTCATAGTTGTTCATTATAATCTTTTTAAAAGGCAATGAATAAATAAATACCTTAACAAAATAAAATACAATAGAAAACTAAGATATGAACTGACCAATGATGGTAGTGTGTTATATATCACAGTTAGTGAGTTGTCTAAATCTGCACACCTTAAGACAGTTATAAAAGTCAGAGGGGCCTACAGAGTACTGCAGCTAACTTCACGAACTCTGAAGACAAACACCCCAGTCTGAAATACCTGCAATACCCCAAACTAGCTCTGTCACCTTTAGTGACCCACTTGAATTCCTAAAGGTTCAATGAAAGGACTATTGTGAGGATGATGTGAAACAGCACATACACAGTCCATAGTAAGGCACAGGCACTGGGTCAGCATCCCCGTCATGGCTGTGTTATGGGCCAACTGCACTAGGATTAAAGTTGATGGTAAACATGAATGAGTATACCTAGAGAAAGTGTACAGAATAGAAAGAAAGGGCCATGAATCCAGTGTTGAAGAATGGATGAGAATCAGAAAACAATAGTAAAGGTCAAGTCAGAAGAAGGAAAGAAGAAACAAGAACAGAATGCTATAAAGCTACAGCATGATAATGTGAGGAAAGTTTCTGGGGTAACTGAGAAGCAGCAGAGTATCATTAGGCATGTAGAGTATAAAGCCAGAACACTTTGTTCAAATTCAGCCTCTACCAAAGCTAGGTGTTCCTGGCAAATTAGCTTTTTGTTAAGAACTGAATATTTATATTCTTCCAAAATTCCTATGTTGAAACCCTAGTTCCCAGTGTGATTGCATTTGGAGATAAGGCATTTGTGAAGGTAACTAAGGTTATATAAGGTCATAAGGATAGGGCCCTGACCTATTAGGATTAGTGTTCCTATAAAAAGAGATACTAGAGAGATGGGGAGGCCATCCTCGCTTGTGATTTGAGTTACCTCCCTGGCTGGGTGAGCGGTGCTTAGACATGGCTGTGTCTGAGCTTTCCCCACCCTTCTCCAGGTCCGAGGGCTTGTCCGTGCAGAGGCGTGTCTGGCCACTGCCCCAAAGACCTAATTGTTGCCCCTGACCTTGGGATGCTGCCCCCCTTAACCTTCATTGGATGGGATTTTCCCTGGAATTTTTTGTTCCACAATAAAAGTCCACTCCCTGGCGTGTTCTCTCTCTCTCTCTCTCTCTCTCTCTCTCTCTCTCTCTCTCTCTCTCGTCTCTTCTGTAAACCTTGCTACTGCATTAGGTGGCTGGAGGCGGGAGCTAGGAGAAGCAGTCCCAGAGCTGGTATTTAAAGGCAATTAGAGTCTTGTCTCTTTAATTTAGAACTCCCTAGTGTTTACTCATGAATCAAACCTTCTTTCATGAAGCCAGCGCTGGTCGCCTGGCACAGAGATATTTTTTTTTCTCTCTCTCTCTGCATGCATGCACCAGGGACCCTATGAAAACACAGCAAGAAGGCAGCCATCTGCATAACCTAACCATGCTGGAACCCTGACTTTGAACTTATAGCCTCCAGAGAAAAAATAAATTTCTATTGCATAAGATACCTGTTGTATAGTATTTTGTTTCAGCAGTTGAAGTAGTAATACTTTTAAAAACTCAATCTCCTCATCTGAAAAACTGGGAGATTCTCAGTTCCTGCCTTACAAGTTGTTATGAGTATTACATGAGATAAAACATCCATTTGCATGTGAAGAGTAAATGTCCAGTAAATTGCAGACCACTATATATTATTATTATTATTGTTATTATTATATTTGGCAACAGTGATCTGAGTAAGAACACTTCTAATCTATGGTGCTGAGAAACACCACTCAGAGTAAAAAGGAGGACGCCAGTTGCTCAGGAGTATGTGGAGCAATGATGACTCATATGGGGCAGGTAGAAATGTAAAATGGTACAGTTACTCTAAAACTGATGGTTTCAATTAAACTAATCATATGTCTACAAATAAATATAAAGGGTAGATCTTGTGCAGATGTCTCTTCTAAGAATGAGAAAACTCCAAAAAGCTTGGTTATTCAGATGAGATAGAATCAATAATATTTAGATACTGTTGGAAAGCCAAGAAATTTTTAATTTTTGTTTCTCCCAAATGTCAAGAACTTCATCTTTTTTTTTTTTTTTAAGGTTGAGTAGAGAGGATAGAAAAGTAGGAAATAAGAGAAGTGTGTTCCTGCTGCAGCACTCAAGATTCGTGTATGGCTTCCCACAATCCTCACCTCATGATGTTCACACCTGTTATACCCTTTTATGATCCCTTCCATTTGAATATTGGCAGGATTTTGCTTCTAAAGAATAGACTATGAAAAGGTGAAAGAATGTATGTGATAAAATATATCTGATTTTACAAAATTGCAACTTCAGCCCTGCTGCAGTCTCTCACACAGTTGCTTGATTTGAAGAACTGAGCTGATGTGATGTCAGCTGCTTACAACTGTGGCCTTACAGAGGACCCAGCTAAGTGTGCCTGGATGAGATAAAATGAGGGATTCTCAGGCTGCGATGTCTGTGTTATATACACAGCAACAGATAACTCACACATTTGAGAAGGCAGGAGAGGTGTAATCTGGACTCTGCTGGGGGAATGAGCCACGCTGGGATTGAGAATGCCTCCACAAGGTGAGAAGGAAGCTGCAGGGTCGACTCAGTAAGGATGAAGGAGCAAGAAAGACAAGCATGTAGGCTTTGTTTTCAACATGAAGTAGGTCATATGCTGAGACATCAATGGCAAAGCAGGTGGTGACATTTGGAATAGTGTGTGAGTAAATGGGGAAGTGAATATAACACACTGAGCTGCGGCATGCAGCAGATGTAGGAAAACCAGTTCTGGATCTGTTAGCATCATGCAGGTTAAGTGGTAAAAGCTTAGCCCAGAGTGCTATCACTGGAGCTGTTGGGACGGGTGACGGTGATAGATTTGGAGCTACGTATGTTATAAAATGGTCAAGATTCCGAATGCTGAATATTGGGTTTGGTAGAGATGGAGATATTGGTGGGTTTTCTAGGTTTGTTTTTGAACTTATCCACTGATTAAAAGGGCCACTAGTTGAAAATGAGAAGGGAGAAGTGGGCAAGATCATGAGGTTATTTTTAGGCATGATGAGTGTAGGGTGCCTCTGAGACATTCAAGTGAAGATAGGGAATTAGGGAGAGGGTTGAAGCTGGCTGAGCAGCCTGAAAGAACACTAGAGGGGAGAGGCCACGAATCTGCAGTGTCAGCAATACACACACCCGATAGTTCTAGATGCTCTTAGACTGGCAAGGGAAAACATGTCACCTTGAGGATTTAACAGGACAGCAGGGCAAGAGGACAACAGGATTAGGGGATGCTTCTGAGCATCTGATTCACAAATGGAAGGCGAGTCACATGCATGGATGGATAGGTGAAGAAATGACTGTCTGGAGAAGGGAAACAGGATGGGATACAGAGTACAGCTGGAGTTATATGCAGAAAAAGAAAGGCCCATCTTATGAATGTGGAAGGAAGTTTAGATGTCACTATTCACTATGACTAATAAAGCATAAATATTAATACCACAGGGAATTTGTTGAGCTATTCTGGGTCAGGCTATGTTGTCATGAGCCATCTGTGGGCTGTGTGTGGGCTATATTGCGTATAGTAGCCTAAAATACCCTATACTATTTTTCCCTTGTATTTTTGTACTGAGGTATAATTTCTATATAGGGGATAGGTCTGGCATTTTGGGAACTCGCCTTCCATTTGTGAATCAGATGCTCAGAAGCATCCCCTAATCCTGTTGTCCTCTTGCCCTGCTGTCCTGTTAAATCCTCAAGGTGACATGTTTTCCCTTGCCAGTCTAAGAGCATCTAGAACTATGGCACCCTCACAGGGATTAATTGCCTGATGCAGGTGAACTTCCCCCTCAAGCTCGGTCTGAGATGGGTGTGAACTGCTAGTTCTAGAACCCATGTGGACTAGATCTATCAGGGGCTTTGCCTTTTGTAAATATATTTCTGAATATTTGTGTTTTGTTATTCAATAATTATTTGAGATTTTAAGTTTTTTAGGGTGGCTTAGATTCTCCTGGGAAGGAAGAAGAACCCCTCAGTGAGATGCTGGGCATTGACCCCAATACTGTGTGCTAAATAATTTCCTGTTATCCAATTACATTCTCAAACAACCCAAGGATGAAGAAACTATTGTTACTACCTTTCCCAAAGTTTAGCAGGCCAAATATACCCCTGAGATCTTTTCCTTGGGCACAAAACTAAACTACATTTCCCAGCTTGGTCAAACATGTAGCCTAATACCCAGTTCTCATCAATGAGATGTAAATGAAGTGACATGCATGTGTGAGTAAATATGACAGCTGCCCTTCTCACCTATTTCTATGGGCCAGGGAAAACTGAAACACACATGTTGACAACAGAATACAATTGGATCCCTAAATAAATATGTGGTACAGAGCCTCTGTTGACCCACATGGAAGAATGGCATGAATGAGAAAAAAAAATCTGTTGAGCCACCAATATTTTGGAGTTCATCTTTGAGAGCAGGTAGCATTAACTCAGGAACAGTGAGGTTGTGCAGCTCCCACAGGATCAAGAGGCTGGGAGTGCCAAATAATTTACAGCCCAGAGTTTATCTCCTATCTAAGTGTGTGTGATGTGGGAAGGTAGGGGGACCACAGTTCCAAGTGCTCCATACAAACTTGACCCCAGTAAGTCCACAAAAAAAGCTGCCCATAAATTTCAGACACAGTGATCCTTTGGTAGTCTGCAGGCTGCCATGACACCCAGTGCCAGATTCTTAATCACCTACCTGCACAGGTGCTTTGGGAGAGGTGTCTCTTCTCTGTCCATAGTCCCTGCTCATGATCCAATATCGACTCTGGTTTCGGAACAGGATGCCCTGGCATAAGAAATAAATAGAACAGAGGTATACAGGTAAAGACGAGGAAAAGTCTCAAGTTTATGGGAGTACATATCTTTAACATGCTGCTAGACCACAACAGAAAGGTGACCCAACTCTCACATCTGAAGGTAATCTCTAACAAATCCAAGTCAGTAGATTCTACTTCTCTGTGCCTGAGAACTACTTAGCAATACTTGGTTCCAAAAATGGAATGAAGTGAATGAAATCTTTGGGCATCAGGACAGAGCACTGCTAGTTTTTAAAGTTTCCCAGGCTATTCTTGTGCCCAGGGATGATTAGAAATACTGGACCAAATCAATAGATGAACAGATCTACTAACAGTCAATTGTCTGAGGCAGGAAGGTGACCTAAGCCAGCTACCCATTCTGAAAAAAAAAAAAAAAGCTTTTAATTCATGTTTGGAGGAGAGAAGTCCATGTGGCAGCCTCCTGCTCTAGTTGCTTTGGTATCATCCTGGGGCCCCTACAAAGGTGCTGGCCTGATGATCTAGACCAGGAGGGAAAACAGATGAACAGAGCTGGGTTGGTCTCTATCAACCTGGGAACCAGTACTACCTTGGGTTTCTTATTTGATGAGGTAATTTTTCTTTTCTTCGGGATGAAAACAGCATGAGATGGTCTTCCATTATACTCAGTCACACAAACTTGGCCAAATGTGAAGGCTAAAATAAAACTCTGAAGAGAAGTCAAAGACTGAGGAAAAAGGACACAAATATCAACTGGAAAATCTTGGACAGCAGGCCAGAATGCATCCAGTTGTCACTTAGCCAATGTTTGCTGATGTCTGCCATGGCACTGAGGTAGGTGATGGGGCAGTGGTAAAGGTGAATCAACCCTTTATGTCTGTTGAGGATTCGAGCTCCCTGTCCCCTCAGGGACTCTGCTAGAATGCTGTTCTCCACACATCTTCTTTCAATCACAGCTGTCATAAAATCTACAAGAATGTTATTTTGTCCTCCTTACTTAACAGGATAACATCCTCGAGGATGGCAAGACTGGTAGAAGCCTAGCAGAGGTAACCATTGGAACATCTGGGAAAATGGAGACCTCGGGTCTTATTCAATTCCTACTCAGACCAATTTCTGGATAAAGTGGCCATTGTCAAAGGTTTAGATGGGAGAACACTTGGGATTTATTCATTTGTTACACAAACAAATACATGTGCAAAACTTGCTTTGTTCCCATTTTTCTTCTAAGCACATTATAAATATTAGCTCACTTGCTTTTAGAAACTGGCAAAAAAGGTACCATAAAAATGATAAAATTAAAATGATATTAAGTCCCAACAAGCTCATGCTGCCTGCTCAAGGTTGGGAGTGTGGGGCTACTTCTTATTGCTTTTAGGCAATAGCTATGGGAATGTAAGAAAGGACAGCTTTCTCAGATGCCCATCAATGTCATTTGATAACCTGTCCATACATCAGCTAAAAGTCATCTCCCAGACAAGCAGAGAAGCAAAGCACATGCCTAAATAAGGCTCAACTGTGCAAGTACTAGGGATCAAAGAAACCTTTTCTTTTTGGACTGGGGACTGAAACCAGGTGGTACTTTACTGCTGTGCTAAATCACCAGTCCTTTTTTATTTTGAAACAGAGTTTTGCTAAGTTGCAGAGGCTGGGCTTGAACTTGTGATTCTCATGCCTCATTCTCCTGAGTTGCTAGGAGTACAAGTGTATATCATTGTGCCTGGTCCCAAAGAAGCCTTTCAGATGAGACTGCTGCTTAGAAAGATACTAGTAGCACTGAAGACAAATGCCTTCTTATTGCTTGTCTGAATAAGACGAGAACCTCCCATTCTCGGTCAATCCTGCTAACCAGACTGAAGGCATTTGCTTCACCTATGCTGGGCCAATTACCTTCCTTCATGTGGGATTATGGAGAAAGGATGTCAAGACTGCTTTTGGCTTGTATTAAACACTGAAAGTGCTGAGAAGGACTGTGTAGCCTACACAACAATCCCTGACAGAGATGCAGAGAAACCAAGCAAGAGGAAATCAGACCACAAAACACTGAGGCAGCAGGAAAGAGGGAAGTGGGTTCCTGAGGCCTTCTCTTCCAGTCATGCCTAGAGAGAGAGAGAGAATGGACTGAAAGAGAGTTCAGGCTCTACATGAAGACAATGAAGCCTTACCTAGTGAGACCAGGAGCCCACAGATCTCCAGCATCACCTCCTGGTAGAGGGTCCTCTGGGCCAGGTTTAGATGCCTCCATTCCTCTCCAGTGAAGGTCACAACCACATCTTCAAATGATACCAATGCCTGGAAAGCCAAACAGAGTGGTGGTCGGGGAACTGTGTGGCTAACAGATGAGATTAGAGCCTATTGCTTGGTTACTGTCCCAAGGCCTGAACCACTGAGCATATCCGGAGAACCTAGCTTGGTACTGGGCCTAGGATGAGGAAGACGTGGCTTTGACAAAATACAAAGGTATGGGGGAGAAAAGCTTCCTATATAGGAAGCCACAAGACAATGATAGTCCCATGTGGACTGTGAGGAGCAGATAATAAGTGCTCTGGGACATTAGAAGAGTGAGGAAAAACAATAATTCAAACAATGTTTACAGTAGCAGCATCTGAGCCTGTTTGCCTGCCCCTGAAGACTGTGCATGCTGGTTAAAGCAACTAAAAGTCTCCAGTCTCCTGGGGTTTCAGTCCAGCCTCTTGAACCAATAATTGCCAGATGTTTGACCTTGGGGGAAATCTCTTAATTACTTTGAGTTTCTATTTCCACATGAATACATCAATAGTTCCTACTTCACTAGACTGTTGTGGGTATTAAAGAGAAAATGTTCATAAAGCAAACATGGCAGAGTCTGCCACATGTCACAGGGATAGATTTGTGAGTTTGCAAATTTTATGATCATCCCATAGCCCATAAGATAAATGCAATCATCATCTCCATGTCACAATCAGCAAATTGAGGTTGAGTCAAGTCACTCAGAGCTGTACATGTAATGAGGCAGAACTTGAACCCATATTCCTCTGATTCGAGGTCTAAGGGTATAATTCTCTATTACCACAGTGAATCCACAGTAACAAGGGCAAGAAACATTTCCAATATCGACATTAAAAAGCATTTCAGCCACTCCTGAAAATATTCCCATAGATATAGAAGAGCAGAGCCCTTGTCATGTGCCTCACAGAAGAGTTACCTGAGCAGGTGCCAACTGCCTGGAGTTGGCAGTGCTCCAACAAGCTCTCTCTGCCCTCAAGCTATAGTTGGGACTTGCAGATTCCCTGAAAGATTCCGTAAGGAATCACCAGTCTATTATTTGTCATTCTGAGCCACTGTCAGCACATTTCCCTAAGGTATTGCTACATAAGCACCATGTAACACAAGTGACAAAGGATACTGCAGGATTATGGAACATGGGCAGCAACCTTTAGTAAGAGGTCTATCTTGGTTGAAGATGAAATGATTGATGTGGATCCAGGGTTACACAATCTCACCTTCCTGAGACACACTTCAGTAGCTTATGAGAGCCCCTGGTAATCCCCCAGGTCCTTTCATGCCTTCTTGAACAAAGCCTGCTTCTGTCCTTGGCAGCTCCCTTTGCCTTGAAGTTTCCCAAAGTCCCCTTTGTTTCCATGGCCACCTGCCAGAGATAGGCCTGTACCTTCCTCTTGCAAAGATTACTTTAGGTATCGACCCTAGAACCCACAACCCATTGTGGGTGGAATATTGTTAAGAATTTTTCCACTTGCTTCTTAGCACCCTGGGAAAGCTCAATGTAGCACACCTCCAAGAGGCAGTCTTGCAGAGATTTGGTGACAATGTGACAGAGAAAAGTGGGCAATCAGTTTGGCATATTTAGGCCAGCATGGCCCAAGGGTAAGGCGGAGAAAATAATGAAATAGTAGCTTGGTGGAAACTATCAGCCATGGTAAAAACGTTTAGATTAACCACATGGAGGGTTAATCTAAGGATGATGGAAGCTCCAGAAGGCAGAGACTTTCACTCATCAACCACTTACTGAGTAAGTGGTACAGGTCCTGCCTGTTCTAATAGCTCACAGTCCAGAGTTGGGGATGGTTTCTCGATAATAAATGAGCAAGGTAAAATCAGATGATTCTAAGGGCTTTGAAAACAAAAAGAGAGTGAGATGACCATAAAGATTAGGGGAGATGTTAGATGAGGCAGCCAGGGAAGACATCTCTGAAGGGACCCTGAACAAGGCTGGAATGAAGTGAGAAAGCAGGTCAGGCGAGCAAAAATAAATAAGACAGGTTCTGAAGGTAATCAGGGTAATAATGAGAGTAACCAGGGTGGCATGCTGGAGAGTAACTTGGGGCCTGTTTTGTGTTCACATTCCAAGAGACAAAACACTGCTGGTACACTGTCATGAAATGAATACTGCAATGGATTTGCTTTGCCTATTCAAATGTGTTTAACAGGAAAACGGATTCACTGAGGTCAAGTGGTAAGCAAAATTCACTTGTAATAAACAGATGACATCTGCAAAGATGAATCCAGTGATCTTGTCTCCTAACCTCTTGGGGTACTTTCTACTCCTGTCAAAGAGCAGCAATTCCAAAAATGCTGCTCCCAACTCACCTCTGTCCTTGAGATTCTCATCTGGTCTCCCATCTCTCAGGTGGATAGAAGCCTTAGACAGGAAGGCCAGAGGGCTCCTAAGATAAAACAGCAGGATCTGAGAAGTTCCTCCCCAGAAATGACAGTTATGCTTACGTACTGAGCACTAAAGGGCACAAGTCACTTTCCTCAGTTCCCTCAAAAATAATTATTAATATTCCCGTTTCAGACCCGGGAAGAGAGGACAAGGGTAGCCAGGCAACAAGCGCCAAGGTAGAGCCATAAATGGGTAATTCCTACAAACCCCGACCTAGATTGAAATCCTGGGTTGGAAGTGCTCAGTGCCCCTGTCCCTTCCTGCCCTCCTTCCCCGGAATCCCCAGATCCAGGAGGAACCCTCCACTCACCAACGCTGGCGCAGCCATGGGACCCAGTGGGCAGAGCGAGGTCGTGAGCGGAGGCTACAAAAGCTGGTCCGGTGGCCTCAGGTGATCCCTCACTTCAGACCGAGGCAGCCTAGGACCTCAGTCTCTGCCACGTAAAATGAGCACAAAGCTCTGGGCGCCGCCTCCGGGTGCTGTGGAGACCGGTGAAGCCAAGGTCCCGAAAAGCGCTCAGCGGGGAACCCTGCTGAGGGGCGGGCAGGAGCGGGTAGCGGTTCGCACAAAGGTGGAATTTGGTCCTATTCTCCACACCGTCCTTCTCCGTTTGGTGTTGAAAGGCCTGGGAAGCCGCTTCCGCCCAGCATGGGTAGGGACAGATCAGCCACAGCCCAGGGACATCCCAGGATAGGACTCCAGAAGCACCGCCCCCGCGGCCCTGGGAAACGCCCCCTTCGTGTTCCGTCTTTGACTCGGCGCCTGCTTGCCCTCGACGCCTGAAGCACTGCCTTCTGGGTAATGTAGTTTCTGACCTGAACCGAGTGGAACTTGGAGCACACTTCCTGTACTCTATGAAACTGCTACTTAAGATTCCAAAGAGAGGGCGTTGAAGGTATGATTTTCCAGTCTTTAACAGGTGACCCATCCCTTGACTTTCCTGCCCCGCACCAACACTTAATGTCTTTGAGTCTTGAAATTGGAGATTTATAAGAAAAATGAAGATAATTCTTTTACATAATAATATTAAATGTTTAGATCATGTCAGTATTACCTGGGCATCTGTTACAAATACAAGTTCTCAGATCCTACCTGAGATTCATTACATCAGACACTGTGTCCTCTAGGAGTTTTGATGCTCCAACAAGTATTTATTTATAAAATTCACCGAACGTAATGATTCATGCCTGTAATCCCAGCTGCTGGGGAGTTGGAAGCAGGAGGATCTCAACTTCCAGGATGGCCTAGGAAATTTAGTGAGACCCTTTCTCAATACAAAAGAAAAGGGGTGAGGGGAGGAGCTGGGGATGTTCCTCAGTGGTAAAGTGCTCCTGGAATCAACACCCAGTACCACAAAAACGAAAACAAAACATGTATATAAGAATTAAAAATGTTTAGTCCCCTAATAACATAATTTTTGAAAATCAGTAAGAGTATAGAAAACCTAGAGAATACGATTGACAAGTTCAGAATCCCACAATCAACAATAGCAGCAAACACATTTGTTTCAAGTGAACATGGAACATTTACAAGTATAATCTATATACTAAGGCTACAAGGAAAATCTGAATAAATTTAAAAAATTTTAAGCCACAAGGTTTGTCTTCTAATCATAATGGAATTCAATAAAAATTAAAAATATATGGAATCTTGAAAGTTTCCAAATATGTGAAATCTAAATAATATAAATAATCCATGGGTCAAAGAAATATTAAAATGCAAATTAGAATATAATTTTCCAACATCTATTCATAATAAAAAATTCTAGATCAACTAAAAATAGAAAGTTATTCTTCCAACCTTATAAGGAATAACTACAGAAAAAAATCTGTAGGTGACATCAATTTTAATGGCAAAAGAATAAATGCTTTCCTCCTAAGATTGAGAAAACAGAAAGGATATTTTATCACACTACTCTTATTCTTATTATAACTGGAATTCTGGCCATGGCAACAAAGCATGGCAGGAAATAAAATACAAATGAAAAAGATTTTTAAAAGAAATAAAACTGTCTACATTTGCAGAACATGGTGATCTATGTGAAAACCCACGTTATCTGCAATAATACTATTAAACAAAGTAAGTGAACATAAGATCAACACCCAAAACTAAGATGCATTTCAATGTACTAGCAACAGACATGGAGATACTGAAAGTAAAAGCACACTGTCATTTATAATCACTCAAGATATGGAACACTATTGTGCAAAATGTGTATTGAATATGTGAAAAATGACAAGACACAAAGATATCAAAGACCTAATAAAATGGACAGGTATACTGTTCATGGATTTTTATGCATCAACACAATAACAACATTGATTATTCCCAAACATTTTGTTTTGGCTTTAACAAAATGCCAGTCAAAATCACTGAAATAGTTTTTATAGATATAAGCACACTTTAAAAAAATATATCTGGGCGGGGCTGGGGTTATGGCTCAGAAGTAGAGCGCTTGCCTTGCATGTGCAAGGCTCTGGGTTCCTTCCTCAGTACCACATAAAAATAATAAATAATAAAGTTAAAATAATAGAATATATATATATATATATATATATATATATATATATATATATATATATATATGGGGTCTGGGGTTGTGGCTCACTTGCCTAGCATGTGTGAGGCACTGGGTTCGATCCTCAGCACCACAGTAAAAAAAATAAACAAAATAAAGGTATTGTGTCCATTTACAACTAAAAAGGAAATTTAAATATATATATATATATATATATATATATGGAAAGGTAAAGGATCTAGAGTAGCTAAACAATTTGAGAAAGAAGAATAAAAGAGGAGGAATCACTCAGCCTGATGTTAAGCTCACTATGTTGCTACAGTAAACAAGATACAATAATGCGGTGTATCAAAGGAACAGAATAAAGAACTGTGAAGTAGACCCCAAAATAAAATCAACTGATTTTTAATAAATGAACAAAACAACTAAATGAAGGTAGGACAGTTTTTTTTCCCCAATAAATAATGTTGGAGTAACTGGGCAAAAAAAGCTCCACCTAAACCTCATAATTTTTTATATTTATTTTTAATTATAGTTGTACACAATATTTACTTATTTATTTTTATCTGGTGCTGAGGATGGAACCCAGGGTCTTGAATGTGTGAGGCCATAAACCCAGCCCCTTAAATCTCATATTTTATAAAAATGAGATTTAAGGGGCTGGGTTTATGGCTCAGCGGTAGAGCGCTCACCTCACACATGAGAGACCCTGGGTTCCATCCTCAGCACCACATAAAAATAAATAAGTAAATACTGTGTACAAGTATAATTAAAAAATAAATATAAAGTGAAGCACAGACTGAAATACAAAATGTATAACTATAAAGGTTTATGAAAAAGTACAAGAGAAAATGATCAGGACCAAGTGTAGGTAAAAATTTCTTGAACAAGATACAAAAGCATAAAAGGGGAAAATTCAGAAATACTAGACCTTACCAATTAAAAAAGATTGCTCTTGGATATACAAAAAAGGAATATCATTTGGCCTTAAAAAGAGTGGTGTCTTGCCATATGCAACAACAGGGATGAACCCAGAGGGCACTAAAACAAATGCAATAAGCCAGGCATAGAAAGACAAAACTGCATGGTTTCACCTACATGGGTTACCTAAAATATTCAAACTCAGAAGCAGAGGGTAGAAAGGTGGCCCCAGGGACTGGGGAAGGAGTAAATGGGGAGCTGCTGTCCAACAGATATAGTTATGGTTTGAATGGATATTGCTAATTTGGGGATGTTCAGAGGTGAGATGATTAGAATCTGAGAGCTATGACGTAATTAATGGATTAATCCATTTGGTAGAGTAATAATTTGAATGGATTATTAGATGGTAAGCATAGGCAAGTGGGGCATAGCTAGAGAAAGTAGAGCACCAGGAGTGTCCCTGGATGCCCCCACTTCCTCCCCCCACCCACCTCTCTCTCTCTCCTGCCACACCCTTCCACAATGATGTTCAGCCACACCTCCAGCCCCGAGCAATAGGGTTAGCCAACTCTGGACTGAGACTTCTGAAACCATGAGACAAAATAAACTTTTCCCTTCTGGATTGTTTTTGTCTGGAATCTTGGTCACAATAACAAAAAGCTGATTAAAAGGTATAAAGTTTCAGTTATGGAGTGGGGACTGGGGTTGTGGCTCAGAGGTAGAGCATAGCGTGTGTGAGGCACTGGGTTCAGTCCTCAACACCACATAAAATAAAAAAATAAAGATATGTGTCCACCTATAACTAAAAAATAAATATTAAAATTATAAAGTTTCAGTTATGCAAGATGGATAAGTTCTAGATCTGCTTATGACATAATATTTAAAAATTTTTTTGAAAGAGTGAATTTTAAGTCAGGTATTCTTATTACAAGAGTGGGACAGACAGAGTAGGATTCTTGGAGGTGGCAGGGGGCAGGGGTGCTCATTATCTTAATTGTGATACTGGTTTCACAGGTGTGTGTGTGTGTTTGTGTGTGTGTTTGTGTGTGTGTGTGTGTGTGTGTGTGTGTGTATGAGCAGAAAAAATAGAGAATAGTAATGAAATCAAAATCCTTAGGATCAGTAAAATGGATAATTATCTAGCTAAGTTTTACCAAGAAATATACAAATTGCTAATGCTGGGAATGAGAGAGAAGGGGTCACTATAGAGCTGACAGACATCCTAAATCAGGAGGCGGAAGTGAGGGGGGAAGCAGTGACTTTGCTAACTCTCTGGCTGATTGACTGATGTTTGGAATGGCTGTAACTACTTAATAAAGTGCTAAAGAATTTTGATATTCTGAAAAAACAAAAGAAGAAAAAGTGATGGGAAAAACATGACCCAGGAGCAGATCAGGTAAGCTGAGCCAGTTAAGGATTCGAAAAATTTGAATAATTTTGGTGAATCTTGGGCTATAAGTGTGGTTCCTAGAGGTTCTGTACCTGGCCTGGAGTGGTTTAGGGCAGAGGGATAGTGTCCCGGACTGTAGAAGGTAGGCGGGAGTATGGACTCAGATTCATAGGTTTACATATCAGTAACTTGCTTACTGCCAAGTTGTTTACTACAAATGAGTTATCCAGCTCTGGGAAAGGGGGGCTCTCCAGGAGACTGAAGCCAGGCCCCAAGATGTCAAAGCATCATAAAAAATACCTTCCAGATACAGACAAAAGTGAACTTGATCGTCTTCCTTAACCCCCAACACCAGGCCCCCAAACTAATGCTTCCTCCCACAGGCATATCACTCCAGATCCCACCTGTGAACCCCATTGCCATTGCAAACCAACATCTACATGGGTTGGCTGCAAGTCTCTCTGCACACACCATTCAGAGTTGTCAGTAAAAGCAATGAGGATCTCACCCTGCCCTAGATGCATACCAGTTTCCTAGAGCTGCTGTAAGAAAGTACCATAAACTGGGTGGCTTGAAACAGCAGACTTTTTTTCTTACAGTTCTGGAGTCTAGAAGACTTAAGTCAAGGTGTTGGCAGGACTGTGCTTTCTCTGGTGGCTCTGGGGAGAATTTTTCCTTCCCTCTTCTAACTTCTGACACTTGGTGCCAACATCTTTAGTGTCTCTTGGTTTGAAGAGGCGTCACTCCAATCATGTGGCTGTCTTCTGTGTCTTTTTTATCATTTAAAAATTCTTTT
This sequence comes from Urocitellus parryii, assembly GCF_045843805.1. Lineage (NCBI taxonomy): Eukaryota > Metazoa > Chordata > Mammalia > Rodentia > Sciuridae > Urocitellus > Urocitellus parryii. The sequence goes on along the minus strand of NC_135545.1, from coordinate 17,316,279 downwards.
TAGATATTCATGACAGTAGAGTGTATTGTGATATATTGTACATACATGGAGTATAACTTGTTCCAATTAGGATTCCATTCTCATGGTTGTACATGATGTGGAGTTACATTCATCATGTATTCATATGTGAACATAGGAAAGATATGTCCAATTCCTTCTATTGTCTTTCCTATTCCCATCTCCCTCCCTTCCCTTTATTCCCCTTTGTTTAATCCAACAAACTTCTATTCTTCCGCCCCCCCTTTATTGTGTGCTAGCATCCGCATATCAGAGAAAACATTTGGCCTTTGGTTTTGGGGGATTGGCTTATTTCACTTAGCACGACAGTCTCCAGTTCCACCCATTTACCAGCACATGCCATAATTTCATTCTTTTTATGGCCGAGTAATGTTTTCTTTATTCATTTATCTGTTAAAGGGCACCTAGGTTGGTTCCATAGCTTAGCGATTATGAATTGAGCTGCTATAAACATTAATGTGCTGTGTCACTATAGTATGCTGATTTTAAGTCCTTTGGGTATATACCAAGGAGGGGGATAATTGGGTCAAACTGTGGTCTCATTTCAAGTTTTCTGAGGTCTCTGTGTGTCTTTTTTTTTTTTTAAGAGAGAGAGAGAGAGAGAGAGAGAGAGAGAGAGAGAGAGAGATTTTTAAAATATTTATTTATTTATTTATTTTAGTTCTCAGCGGACACAACATCTTTGTTGGTATGTGGTGCTGAGGATCGAACCCGGGCCACACACATGCCAGGCGAGTGCGCTACCGCTTGAGCCACATCCCCAGCCCCTCTGTGTGTCTTTATGTTGTCTTCCCTCTCTGTCTCAGTGTCCAAATTTCCCCTTTTCATGCCAATACCAGTCATATTGGATGAAGGTTCACCTTAATGACCTCTTTTTTACCTTGCTTACCTCTATATAAGACTATTTCCAAGAGAGGTCACATTCTGAGGTACTGATTATTGAGACTTCAACATCCTTTTTTTGGTGAGGAGAGGGACACAATTCAACTCAATACACCTTTGATGGTTCCCACTGACAGGGACAGCACCAACTTTATTTTGAAGACCTTGCCTGGCCATGTGGGGCTTCAACCTTTCACAACCATACATACATCTAATACCCTCATATCCTCTTTCTCAGCTGTGTTTCATATTGTGTCTCTTCACCCAGGGAGTGGTGTCCAGTCACCACCAAAGCCTGATGAATCCATTCAAGGGTGAATAAGCTCCCTCACAGGTCATACTGAAATTTGACCTCCATTCCCTCTAAGCCTTAGCATCCCTCTCAAATTGACCCTCCCTGGGACAATTTGACATTGCCATATTCTGATCTTCCCTATATGTACCCTCTCATAGTCACTCTCCTGTTCCTGTGATACCTACTACCTCACTGATTTGCCCAAGCAAGGCGACCCTTTGGCCCCTTTATTTGTACATACTAGTGTTGCCATCATGACCAGAAAATTCCTCTTTCTAAATCACCACATGTGGGCAGGGGGGATGGCGCAAGTCAACATCATTCTTTATATCTTGGCACCAAGAACCTGAGAGTAGGAGTCTGAACATCTTGGGGCCTGAGATCTTCTACTCACTCACTGGGTCTGTCAGCACCAGGACCACCAGTGAACAAAGTGGGTGCAGTAGGGTCATGACAGCTGAGAGACAAGTGTGCCTCCCAGGCTCAACCAGCTCCCACTTTGTTCTACAGTTGGTGTGGTGTGATGTCTGGCACTCCAAGCTTTGGTCTCCACCAATATAAAATACACACAAGGCCTGTGGCATCATGGAGATGAAGGGTGGGTGCAGACGCTCTGGAGGATTCTGGCAAAACTCCTGACCTGGGGACTCATGGCTCACACAGAGGAGCAGAGGAAGGACCTTTCCTTGGCACTGTTTCCTTGCTTGGTCCTGACAAAGATCTTTACTCCACGAGACTCTAGCATATTCTTCTAAATTCTATTCTCAACTAGAACTTGACTTTTGGACTTCCATGTTGCCTCTTCAGTTTTAGCAAGAATCCTAAGTCAGTTTAACCTGAGTGCGCCCTTATTTCTGATGCTTCCTCTTAGAAATTTTCCACTGACCACTGCCCTTCTCCTTGGCTATAAATCCCAACTTTTCCTTGTGTTTGAAGTTGAGCCTAATCTATCCATCCCACTGCAAAACCCCATCACAAAGTGGTTTCTACCCCTCTTGCAATATTCTCTCTGAGTGAAATCTATTCTATTGTTCTTTATAAGTTTTATGGATACTTTTAAAACAGTCCTGAGGACCTGGAATCAGCTTGGTCTCTGTGGAGTGAGTGACCCACCACTGCCAAATGAACATCCCTAACAGCATCTCCAGAAACTCCACTACTGTCTTTGTGGGGTTCAGAAAATGCCTTCTTCCAGTGGAAGCAAAGAAACACTTTGGGGTAGTGTAGTTTCTGTCCTGTATCTGTTCTTCATGACAATGGCCAACCAGCACTCCAAGGTCTCTGGGAAATACCCTTGCAAGGTTTTACTGATGGGTCAGTGTTTTCCTTCCTTTTAAAGGGGCCACATCCAGATATGTATGACCACTAGACTAATGTTACACACTCAGAGATGAACCCCTTAATGCCTCTGAGGCCCAAGGTCAGCCTCCTTACCTCTTCGACCCTTGGGGGAAAATGAAGAAAATACTATTACTTTTGGAGTCTGTGTACTGACATTAAGTATGGCTCTAATTCAGTCACTCCCAAATCTATATCAAGAGACTTACCTGGGAATTTGTTAAAAATGCAAGTCCTCTGGCCCTACCCAAATTTAGTGAATCAGAAACTCTGAGAGTAGGTCCAGACATCTGTGCTTCCATGAGTCCTCCAGGGAATTTTGATGCTAGATCCAGTTTGAGAAAGGGCACGCTTATTAAAACCCAGTGAATAACATAGTGAATAAAATAATACTACACAGCTCATAGGAAGGGATATAAAAAGTGCTTTTCACAGGATCTGGCACACATGTAGTATACCATGTATAGCATACTACCCACTATAATCACACTAGCTATTTCTATGAATCATCCTGAGACTTCCATTTACACTGCAAGTCTAAGATGTCCTGTTTGTATTGCATTTGTGATATTTGTCAAAACATAAAATACAGGGGGTGGGGTTGTGGCTCAGTTGAGGAGTGCTTGCCTGGCATATGTGAGGCATTGGGTTCAATTCCCAGCACTGCATAAAAATAAATAGATAGATCGATAGATAAATAAATGTCCATTGACTACTAAAAATATTAAAAAATATAAAATATAATCACTACAATTAAGCAAGTGGCCTCAGAGTAATCATTAAAGTTTTTACATGAAAGTACATCTTTGTAACATGTGGCTCCTTTTAAAATTTTATTTTTAAAAACAGATCATGCATGAATAGGTAGGCCTATTACCTGTGATGAATTTTCACAGGATACATGATTCAACACTTGACAACTGGCTAACTACCCATTGGCCAAAGTGGAGAGTGCAGATGACATGATTTCAAGTGTCTGACATCAGTTGACAAGTCTCTAATTCTCAGGAAATTCACCTCTCTTCTCCTCCCCTCTGACCTTTAGGGCAGCCATACCAGGTACAAAGTTTGGGTTGAGAGATTGCAGAGTCTGATATTCAGTGGTTCAGTCACCTGGTATCACCCTCAGCAAGATTTAATTATTCCACTACCTGAATCTGCAGTCCCTCAAGTGAGAACCAATTTAAGTGTAAGGGAAGCCAGGTCCAGGAAGGGAGAAAGGGATTGCTAAGCACCTAGCACAGCACAATGATTTGATTAGCAGATATTCATGTTATTTTTCCTACATACCTATACTCTCATTCTCTTTACCAACAATCCTAAGTTCCTCCAATAATCACTGCTCTCTCAGTATTAGGGTTTTCTGTTCCCATCCTAACTTAATACTTGAAAGCTATGAATAGAATAAATTATCTGTCACCACTCTGTACCTATGTATACATAATTATGATTCGGGGATCAGTTGAAACTGCTGAAGAAAGAACCATGAACCTAAATTTCTATATGTAGTAAAAATGTCTTTGAAGAAAGCATGAGATGAAAGTACTTCAGGCTAAAAGTTTAATGAAAAATAAACTGCATAGATGGAATTCTTATTTAAGGAAATTCTATTTAAGGATGATGAAAAGTCATCTCAGGTGAAATATCTTCGATAAGTGATGAAATGAAGATCTGAGACAGAAGTGCATCTGTGGATTAAAAACATTGCTCATTATCTGTATAAAATGACTAATGTTCCACTGCGAAATTAGAAAGATGCCACGTTAGAGTCTCAAAAAAGTATGTACTGAGAGGGGGCAGAAAGAACAGATCACAGGGCTACATGGCTTCCCAAGCCCCCAGGAAAGTCACAAGATCCTTTCCTGTTCCCAACAAGAGGTTCCCTACTGTCTGTAGGGTACAGGGATCCCCCACCAACACCACTTGCCTGGATCTCAGACACTTACCTGAGCAGGAACTTTAGGAGTGGCCTCTCTTTACCATACATAGATTTTGCTCATTTTCCGGCAGGCAGATCAGTTCTGGTTTGGGAACAGGATACCCTGATCATGGAGAAACAGGACAACAATATTCTGGTAAAGACAAAATGAACCTCTATATTCAATATGGTATTCAATGTAAGAACAAGATCTTAGAATGTGGCTACTCCTTCCAACCATGAAAAGAAAATGCTGACCTGTAACCTGGAAACCAAGAGCACAAACACCATCCTTGTGTCAAAAGTCTGCAGAGGGTAGTGATGGCCATCTACCTAACAGCCACTCCCCTGGATCTCCATCCTGCAGAATCTGACTCTGTTCAGGAGCAGCCCTTCCCCCTTTACACGAATCATGGGACCCCCAGAATGAGACCTTTCATTCAAGAAACTATTTTCTTTTTCCTACATTTTATAAAATTGGCACATTATAGTTGTTCATACTGATGGTATTTGTTGTTAAATATTCAGACATGCACACAATGCACAATATAACAACATAATTTGGCCAATATCAATTCTGAGCACTCCCCCCCCTCCTTCCCCACCTCCTACCCCTTAGGCCCTTTCCTCTACTGATCTCCGTTTGATTTACATGAGATTGGCCATATCTTTCTTTTCCTTTTTCCCCCTCTAGAAAAAGCTATTTTCGAATTAACCTAAGTAAGTAGGTCTCAATCTCCATGGACATTAAAACCACCTGGGAATGTCTGAGGTGATTCATGAACCAAATGGAACAAAAACTCTGGGGATTAGATCTGGACATTAGTAGCTCTAAAACCTCTCCAAGTGTGCAGGGAGGATTGAAAAAGCATGGTTCAAATTGATCTACATCTGACTCTGACCTTATTCGGTTTTATTTGGGAAAACAGCTATTCTAAACTATTCTAAGGAAGCAGAGTGAAGCGAAGGGAAAGTGTATGAACTAGGGAGCATCTGCATCAATGATCTCAGGAAAGAAAGTAATGCTTGTGCTATGAATTTCTCAAACAGGCAACATGGCGGCGGGCGCGGAGAGATCAAGTCTCTGACCTCTTCAGCTGTGCAGGCATAGGGAGTCGTAAACAGCCTAAATCTGTTTGCTCAGGATCACTAAGCAATGCTGAGCTGACGTGGATCTGGGGCGATCAATCTGGACCTCTCAGAACACACACTGAGCCCGGATCGGCTGAATTCAAGCTCCCATTCGCCTGATTCCCGCAGACAAACAGCTGTGACTCAGCACTAATCCATCTGGCTGAAACAACTGGTCAGCCCTTCTGATCCTACGGAGGTAAATGCCTACCGAGCCTTCATAGGTGGTGGCCACAGGATTGATACGGGGCTTGGGAGAGACAGTAAGGATCCACCCGTTGCATTGGTCACCCAGCAAAGGGAACGAACTGTCGCCATTTGCATGGGATACCACCATGGCAGAGAACTGACGTCACCAGACTGCGGCGGAGGAGATAACTTCATTGAAACCAGCGGCGACAGGTGTGTAAGCCCCTAGCCTTCCCTCTCCACACATCGGGGAAACCTTAAGGGCCCCTCCCAGCTCTCCCGTGAGCGCGATAGCCAGACCGAGGGAATCGGACGTGGCGTGGAACCCCCGGCTACTGCTCCCACCAGTGCTGACAACTGAGGTCTCTTGCACCAGCTACCGGGGGCGTGGCTACCGGAGGGAAAGCAAAATTCGCTGAGGGTTCTCAGCCCCAAGCTCCACAAACTTAGGGTCTGAGGGATTGGCAAACTGGGAGAGTGTGCCCAGGCGTTCATGAAAACAGGGCTCCCGGGAGCAGCAGACCCGGCATGTAGCCCCGTGAGAGGGGCCTGGCTAGAGGAAAAGTGGGGAAGTGACTAGACACAAGAGGAGGCCCTAGGCACTCAGGATTGGAGACTCGCCCAGTCTGGGAGGAGGAGCTGCTGCACAGTGATTGGTTCCCGCGTATTGACAGGAGAAACTTGGCCTGGTGGGCACAGCGCCACCTACTGGAAGAGAAGTTAATCAAACTCTAAGACTGCATTTATTAGTGTTTTTTTTTTCTTTTCTCTTTTTTTTTTTTGATTTTGATTTGGGGTTTTCTTTCATTTTCATTTTTCTTTCTTGTTTTTTAATTTTTTTTTACAATTTTTAAAAAATTTTTTTTTCTTCCAATTTTAATTTTAATTTTTGTTTTATTCTTTTTAAATAGAAATTTTTTTTTCTTTTTCTTTTTTTATTTCCTATTTTTTTCTTCTTTTGTCTTTTCATTTCTTTTCAATTATCTTATCCCCCCTTCCTTGAATTCTACCTGCTTACTCTCATTCTCTTTAGTGACTTCTTCCCTTCCCTTCTAATACCTTTCCTCCCAAGCATCAAATAAATTTATAGGAGTAAACAGTAACTCAGCAGTCAAACAGAACAAGAAGTAACATGAGCAGCTTCAAAAAGCAAGGAAGAAAAGGAGTACAAACAATGCAGGACAGCCTAAATATTCAGGAGGACCTAGAGTCATCGGAAAAATGTTCATATAAAGAACTCAAGGAACACCTTAGACAGATGGAATGGAACCTTAAAGAGGATACGAGACAGCAAATTCAAGCAGCAAAAGAACACATTGAGAATGAATTACATAAACAGATAAAAGAAGAAGTTAAGCATCTTTATCAGGAGATAGAGATTATAAAAAATAATCAAACAATAATTCTAGAAATGAAGGAAACGATAAACCAAATTAAAAACTCAATTGAGAGTATCACTAACAGAGTGGAGCAAGTAGAAGCCAGAACATCAGATACTGAAGACAAAATATATCATCTTGAAAAGAGTCTAGCCAACTCAGAAAGGCTGGTAAAAAATCACGAGAAAAACATCCAAGAGTTATGGGATAACATAAAAAAACCAAATTTACGAGTCATCGGGATAGAAGAAGGTACAGAGATTCAAACCAAGGGAATGAGTAACCTGCTGAATGAAATAATTACAGAAAACTTTCCAGAAATAAAAAAGGAAACAGATATACAAATTGAAGATGCATTCAGGACACCGAGCACACAAAATCACAGTAGACCAATGCCAAGACACATTGTTATGAAGTTATCCAATATACAGAACAAAGAGAAAATATTAAAAGCTACAAGAGAAAAGAGACAGATTACATTCAGGGGTAAACCAATAAGATTAACAACGGATTTTTCATCACAGACACTGAAAGCAAGAAGGTCATGGAACAATGTATTTCAAACACTGAAAGACAATGGATGCCAACCAAGAATTCTGTATCCAGCAAAATTAAGCTTCAGGTATGACAACGAAATAAAAATCTTTCATGATAAACAAAAGTTAAAAGAATTTGCAGCCAGAAAACCAGCATTGCAAAGCATTTTGAGCAAAACACTACACGAGGAAGAAATGAAAAACAATAACCAAAACCATCAGAGGGAAGTGCCTCGGTAAAGACAGAGGGTGAGGGGAAAGATAATCATGGAGAAACAAACTAATTTTTTTTAAAAAGGATAAATAATCAAACATGGATGGAAGTACAAACCATATATCAATAGTAACTCTGAATGTTAATGGCTTAAACTCTCCAATAAAGCTACATAGGCTGGTATCATGGATTAAAAAAACAAATCCAACAATATGCTGCCTCCAGGAGACACATCTGATTGGAAAAGACATACACAGGCTGAAGGTGAAAGGATGGGAAAAAATATACCACGCACACGGTCCTCGTAAGCAAGCAGGGGTGGCCATCCTCATATCTAATAAAATTGACTTCAAGACTAAGTTAATCAAAAGGGATAAAGAAGGACACTATATACTGTTAAAAGGAACCATTCACCAACAAGACATAACAATTATCAATATTTATGCACCAAATAATGGCGCTGCGATATTCATAAAACAAATTCTCCTCAAGTTCAGGAATCAAATAGACCACAACACAATAATTATGGGTGACTTCAACACACCTCTCTCACCATTGGACAGATCCTCCAAACAAAAGTTGAATAAAGAAACTATAGAACTCAATACCACAATCAATAACCTAGACTTAACTGACATATATAGAATATATCAACCATCATCAAATGGATATACTTTTTTCTCAGCAGCACATGGATCCTTCTCAAAAATAGACCATATATTATGCCATAGGGCAACCCTCAGTAAATATAAAGGGGTGGAGATAATACCATGCATTTTATCTGATCATAATGGAATGAAACTGGAAATCAATGATAAAAGAAGGAAGGAAAAATCCTACATCACATGGAAAATGAACAATATATTACTGAATGATCAATGGGTTACAGAAGACATAAAGGAGGAAATCAAAAAATTCTTAGAGATAAATGAAAATACAGACACAACATATCGGAATCTATGGGACACAATGAAAGCCGTTTTAAGAGGAAAATTCATCGCCTGGTGGTCATTCCTCAAAAAAAGAAAAAACCAACAAATAAATGAGCTCACACTTCATCTCCAAGCCCTAGAAAAGGAAGAGCAAAACAACAGCAAATGTAGCAGATGGCAAGAAATAATTAAAATCAGAGCGGAAATCAATGAAATTGAAACAAAAGAAACTATTGAAAAAATTAACAAAACTAAAAGTTGGTTCTTCGAAAAAATAAATACGATCGACAGACCTTTAGCCATGCTAACGAAGAGAAGAAGAGAGAAAACTCAAATTACTAACATACGGGATGAAAAAGGCAATATCACAACAGATGCTACAGAAATACAGAAGACAATTAGAAATTATTTTGAAAACCTATATTCCAATAAAATAGAAGATAGTGAAGACATCGATAAATTTCTTAAGTCATATGATTTGCCCAGACTGAGTCAGGAGGATACACACAATTTGAACAGACCAATATCAATGGATGAAATTGAAGAAGCCATCAAAAGACTACCAACCAAGAAAAGCCCAGGACCAGATGGGTATACAGCGGAGTTTTACAAAACCTTTAAAGAAGAATTAATACCAATACTTTTCAAGTTATTTCAGGAAATAGAAAAAGAGGGAGCTCTTCCAAATTCATTCTATGAGGCCAACATCACCCTGATTCCGAAACCAGACAAAGACACCTCAAAGAAAGAAAACTACAGACCAATATCTCTAATGAACCTAGATGCAAAAATCCTCAATAAAATTCTGGCAAATCGAATACAAAAACACATCAAAAAAATTGTGCACCATGATCAAGTAGGATTCATCCCTGGGATGCAAGGATGGTTCAATATACGTAAATCAATAAATATTATTCACCACATCAATAGACTTAAAGATAAGAACCATATGATCATCTTGATAGACGCAGAGAAAGGATTCGACAAAGTACAGCATCCCTTTATGTTCAAAACATTAGAAAAACTAGGGATAACAGGAACTTACCTTGACATTGTAAAAGCTATCTATGCTAAGCCTCAGGCTAGCATCATTCTGAATGGACAAAAGTTAAAGGCATTCCCTCTAAAATCTGGAACAAGACAGGGATGCCCTCTATCACCACTTCTATTCAATATAGTTCTCGAAACACTGGCCAGAGCAATTAGACAGACAAAGGAAATTAAAGGCATAACAATAGGAAAAGAAGAACTTAAATTATCACTATTTGCAGATGACATGATTCTATACCTAAAAGACCCAAAAGGATCTACAAAGAAACTACTAGAACTAATAAATGAATTCAGCAAAGTGGCAGGATATAAGATCAACACGCACAAATCAAAGGCATTTCTGTATATCAGCGACAAAACTGCTGAAACGGAAATGAGGAAAAACACTCCATTCACAATATCCTCAAAAAAAATAAAATACTTGGGAATCAACCTAACAAAAGAGGTGAAAGATTTATACAATGAAAACTACAGAACCCTAAAAAGAGAAGTAGAAGAAGATCTTAGAAGATGGAAAAATATACCCTGCTCATGGATAGGCAGAACTAACATTATCAAAATGGCGTTATTACCAAAAGTTCTCTATAGGTTTAATGCGATGCCAATCAAAATCCCAAAGGCATTTCTTGAAGAAATAGATAAAGCAATCATGAAATTCATATGGAAAAATAAAAGACCCAGAATAGCAAAAGCAATTCTAAGCAGGAAGTGTGAATCAGGCGGTATAGCGATACCAGATTTCAAACTATACTACAGAGCAATAGTGACCAAAACAGCATGGTACTGGTACCAAAACAGGCGGGTGGACCAATGGTATAGAATAGAGGACACAGAGACTAATCCACAAAGTTACAACTATCTTATATTTGATAAAGGGGCTAAAAGCATGCAATGGAGGAAGGATAGCATCTTCAACAAATGGTGTTGGGAAAACTGGAAATCCATATGCAACAAAATGAAACTGAATCCCTTTCTCTCGCCATGCACAAAAGTTAACTCAAAATGGATCAAGGAGCTTGATATCAAATCAGAGACTCTTTGCCTGATAGAAGAAAAAGTTGGCTATGATCTACATATTGTGGGGTCGGGCTCCAAATTCCTTAATAGGACACCCATAGCACAAGAGTTAATAACAAGAATAAACAAATGGGACTTACTTAAACTAAAAAGTTTTTTCTCAGCAAGAGAAACAATAAGAGAGGTAAATAGGGAGCCTACATCCTGGGAACAAATTTTTACTCCTCACACTTCAGATAGAGCCCTAATATCCAGAGTATACAAAGAACTCAACAAATTAGACAATAAGATAGCAAATAACCCAATCAACAAATGGGCCAAGGACCTGAACAGACACTTCTCAGAGGAGGATATAAAATCAATCAACAAGTACATGAAAAAATGCTCACCATCTCTAGCAGTCTGAGAAATGCAAATCAAAACCACCCTAAGATACCATCTCACTCCAGTAAGATTGGCAGCCACTATGAAGTCAAACAACAACAAGTGCTGGCGAGGATGTGGAGAAAAGGGTACTCTTGTACATTGCTGGTGGGACTGCAAATTGGTGCGGCCAATTTGGAAAGCAGTTTGGAGATTCCTGGGAAAGCTGGTAATGGAACCACCATTTGACCCTGCTATTGCCCTTCTCGGACTATTCCCTGAAGACCTTAAAAGAGCATGCTACAGGGATGCTGCGACATCGATGTTCATAGCAGCACAATTCACAATAGCTAGACTGTGGAACCAACCCAGATGCCCTTCAATAGATGAATGGATTAAAAAAATGTGGCATCTATACACAATGGAGTACTATGCAGCAATAAAAAATGACAAAATCATAGAATTTGCAGGGAAATGGATGGCACTAGAGCAGATTATGCTTAGTGAAGCTAGCCAATCCCTAAAAAACAAATACCAAATGTCTTCTTTGATATAATGAGAGCAACTATGAACAGAGCAGGGAGGAAGAGCAGGAAGAAAAGATTAACATTAAACAGAGACATGAGATGGGAGGGAAAGGGAGAGAAAAGGGAAATTGCATGGAAATGAAGGGAGACCCTCATTGCTATACAATATTACATATAAGAGGTTGTGAGGGGAATGGGAAAATTAACAAGGAGAGAAATGAATTACAATAGATGGGGTAGAGAGAGAAGATGGGAGGGGAGGGGAGGGGGGATAGTAGGGGATAGGAAAAGTAGCAGAATACAACAATTACTAATTGGGCATTATGTAAAAATGTGGATGTGTAACCGACGTGATTCTGCAATCTGCATTTGGGGTAAAATTGGGAGTTCATAACCCACTTCAATCTAATGTATGAAATATGATATGTCAAGAGCTTTGTAATGTTGTGAACAACCAATAAAAAAATAAATAAATAAATGAATTTCTCAAACAGGATGTTGAACAAGAGACCCAAGACACAGAGAAGTATACAGTGTGAGTCCATTCATATAATGTTCAAGAAGGGGCCAATCTAATCTATGGGGACAGAGGTCAGTGGAGCGGTGCCTTTGTGGGGAACTGACTGGGAGGCAGTGGGGGAAATCTGTCATAGGCTGAGAATGTCCAAGCTTGATCCAGGTGGAAATCACAGGAATGAAAGCCACAGATGAAATGTACAACCAGCTGGACACTTAGGATCATACATATTACCAAATAGTAGGTATACCTCAATAAGGAAGATTATTTTTAAAAACCCTAATGCTAAAAATATCATTGTTGTCTTTGGGCAGCAGCTTTCTACAGGGGAGAGAACTGGGTGCAGAGTCAGTGGCCTTAAACAACAACAACAATAAAGCCACATTTCACAAGGGACGCTGTGAGGATTAAATCAGTGGAGCAGGGGGGGTGACTGGAATAGGGCTTGACATGGTGTTAGTGCTCAAGGGACATTAGTGTAACCATTACTGTAAACTATTTTTTCTTTGGGCTGACACAAATTTTGTTTACTTAAATAGATTCTTTCAGAAATGGAATCTTGTATGACTTTTAAATAGGAAAACTAGTTTCATTTTTCACAAATAGGATGCCATCACAATACAACAATGAAATAAAAATAATGCTATAGATTCTTGTGCTATAAATTAGGGCTACTTCCTCTGTTGAAAAGGAAAATTAGCAAAAGTTAGGGCAGGCACCAGAGACTCATCACTAATTAAGACTTTCTCCTGACAACAATCAGAAAGCAGCGCAGAGGTCTCCATTCAATGCCATCAATGATACAGTGATGATACATTTGTGCACCTTTTAAAATCGTCTGCACCTAAAGAGGATTGTGAGACAGACCCTAGGAATCAAGGGTGATGGTGTAGACATCAGGTAAAAGTGAGTGTAATGGATATTGTGTAATTCAGAAAGCTGCCAGCTGGCCTGCTAGACTCATGGACTTTTTTTGAGAATGGACCATCATCTGCAGCCCAAGCAAACTGCATCATGGGAACACCTAACCAACAAAGCTTGCCCATTCAGTCTCCCTGTGGTGAGGATCAGGACTAAGGACTGGAGACAGAGGGCAGCTTGTGCTAGATATTAGAATCGAGAGTGCAGGCTTGGTTCTTGATTTCCTGTATTCGGCCCCTCAGGGTGCCTGGGTAGACAGGGATAGTAAGAGAGGGGGAAGTGAAACAAAAACAGCAGGAATTTTGGGCAGGGACAGTGGGCTCAGAGGCCTTTCCTACCAGGCAGACCTGAAGTAAGAGGCTGTCTACACATGGGAGAGAGGTGAGGCTTACCTAATGAGACCAGGTGCCCACAGGTCTCCAGTATTACCTCCTGGTACAGGGTCCTCTGGGACAGGTCCAACTTCCCCCATTCTTCCCAGGTGAAGATCATAGTTAAGTACTGGAAGGCCATGGACAACTGAAAAGTCAAACACAGACATGTTGGCCTTGGACTGGATGAGATCAGAGCCTGCTGCTTGGTCACTGGTAAAGGTGCAGACAGACCCAAGGCTTGAATCACCAAGTGTATCTAGTGAGTGAGCTGAGCTCTGTGACATGCTCACTGTGGAGGCAGATGCTGCCTTTGGATCTTGTGTTGAGTCCAAGAAAAAAGCCTTTTATGGGGAAGCTACTGGAGACACTATTGATAAGAGGCTGCAAGGTGCAGACAGCAGGTGCTCTGCTGTGTCAGGGTGAGGAAATGTTGACAAAAATTACAACAAAGCTAACAGCAACAGCAGCATCAGGAGCCCAGTAGTCCCTGGTGGGTGTTGGCACCATGCTGAGGGGTTCAACGAACTGTAGTCAAATGTCTGAGGGGCCCAGCTCTGAAGCCAAACTCTGGATTTCAGTCCAACCTCTAGAAACCAAGATTTGCTGGGTGCATGATTTGGGGGAAGTCATTTCATATCTTTAAGCCTTAACTACCCCACTGATACAATAATAGTTTCCACATTGCCAGGTTGTTAGAGAATTAAAGAGACAATGTTTCAAAACACAAATACTGAAGTGGATGGCTTATGTAAGAATTTTCTCTGAGTTTTGAAATTTGTTTTCCTTTTTTTTAACTGGTAGACTTTATTTTTAGAACAGTTTCATAATAGAAAAGTTCTGGAGATAGTACAGGGCTCTTATATTTACACTCTCCCACAACAAAGTTTCACTTATTGCTATCCTCTAACATTAGTGTGGTATACTCATTACAGTTAATTGATCAATACGGAATTATTATTAACTGAGGTCCATAGCTCATTCAGATTTTCTTAGTGTCTATTAAATATAACTTTCCTGTATCAAGAGCCCATCCAGGATATATGCTTCATTAGTTATGTCTCCTTAGCTGTAACAGTTTATCAGATTTTGCTTGTTGTTTTAAATATATACTTGTATATATTTGAGTGTGATACAGACATAGTGAAATGGTTGCTACAGTCAAGCAAATTTATTCATAATATCACAGTTACCCATTATTTTGCAACAAGCACCTAAAATATAAAATTTGGGCAAAATACAGTATAATTAACTGCAGGCCTCATATTGTATGTTAGATCTCTAGATTCCTCATTCTACATATGTACTACTGTTTGTCCTTTGACTTATATCTCCCTATTTTTTCCTTTATTGAATTCTGATTCCATGGATTGATGCATCCATGTGGAAAACAGTCTGGTGATTCCTAAACAAATGAAAAATAAAACGACAATATGACCAAGCAATGTTTCTTCTCATTATACCCCCAAAGGAAATACAATCACTATCTGGTAAAGATATCTGCACTGCACTTCCATGTTCATTGTAGCATTATTCATAATAGCCAAGATACAGAAACAGTGTTTCTTGACAGATAAGTAGATAAAAAACTGATGCACACATATGCATACACAACAAAATATTACTCAGATGTAAAGAATGAGATCCTGCCATTTGCCACAATATGAATGAAATTGGAGGATGTTATGCTGAATGAAATAAGACAGACACAGAAACAAAGTAGGCAAATCAGTGAGACCCTGTTGTAGAATGAAAGAAAAAGATGAGTGTTCTACCTGATGTGTGAGGGGTAAAAATTTGCTCCCAAGATGTAGGCTCTCTATTTACCTCACAGATTGTTTCTTTTTCTGAGAAGAAACTTTTTAGTTTGATTCCATCCCATTTATTGATTCTTGGTTTTAATCCTTGTGCTATAGGAGTCTTATTAAGGAAGTTGGGGCCTAATCTCACATGATGAAGATTAGGGTCCACTTTTTCCTTCTATTAAATGCAGGGTCTCTGGTTTTATTCCTAAGTCCTTGATCCACTTTGAGATGAGTTTTGTGCATGGTGAGAGATAGGGGTTTAATTTAATTTTGTTACATATGGATTTCCAGTTTTCCCAGTACCATTTGTTGAAGAGGCTATCTTTTCTCCAGTGCATGTTTTTGGCACCTTTGTCTAATATAAGATAATGTAATTTTGTGGGTTAGTCTCTGTGTCCTCTATTCTGTACTGTTGGTCTATTAGTATGTTTTGGTGCCAATACCATGCTGTTTTTTTTTGTTACTATTGCCCTGTAGTAAGTTTAAGTTCTGGTATAGTGATGCCATCTGCTTCACTCTTCCTGCTAAGGATTGCTTTAGCTATTCTGGGTCTCTTATTTTTCCAGATGAATTTCATGATTGCCTTTTCTATTTCTATGAGGAATGCCATTGGGATGTTGATTAGAATTACATTAAATCTGTATAGTGCTTTTGGTAGTATGGTCATTTTGACAATATCATTTCTGCCTATCCAAGAACAAGGTAGATCTTTCCATCTTCTAAGGTCCTCTTTGATTTCTTTCTTTAGGGTCCTGTAGTTTTCATTGTATAGACCTTTCACCTCTTTTGTTGATTCCCAAGTAAAGAAGTAAAAAAGCTAAGCACCAAAAAAAAAAAAAAAACCCAAATAACCAATCAATAAATGGGCCAAGGACCTGAACAGACACTTCTCAGAAGATGATATACAATCAATCAACAAATATATGAAAAAATGTTCATCATCGCTAGCAAATAGAGAAATGCAAATCAAAACTACTCTATGATTTCATCTCATTCCAGTCAGAATGACAGCTATTATGAAGACAAATAATAAGTGTTGGTGAGGATGTGGGGAAAAGACACACTCATACATTGCTAGTGGGACTGCAAATTGATGCAGCCAATATGGAAAGCAGTATGGAGATTTCTTGGAAATCTGGGAATGGAACCACCATTTGACCCAGGTATTCCTCTCCTCGGTCTACACCCAAAGGACTTAAAATCATCATACTGTAGGGACACAGCCACATCAATGTTTATAGCAGCACAATTCACAATAGCTAAATTGTGGAACCAACCTAGATGCCCTTCAGTAGATGAATAGGTAAAAAAATGTGGCATATATACACAATGAAATTTTACTTAGCAATAAAAGACAATAAAATCATGGAGTTTGCAGGTAAATGGATGGCGTTGGAGAAGATAATGCTAAGTGAAGTTAGCCAATCTCCAAAAAACAAATGCCGAATGTTTTCTCTGATATAAGTGAACCAGATTTAAAAATAGGTAGTTAGTATGATTAGGTAAATCAGGTCTAATATTGAGTATGATAAAGAAAATGGAGATCATTATTGAGAATGGAGTCCAGGAAACCAGAACAACACCTGGGGAAATTGAAATGTTAATGTCCCCAAGGCCTAGAACCCATCCTAAGGAACTATTAATAAAGTAACTCCCAACAAACATGGAGGTGCTAATCAAACCACCCCAGCCTCTTCCTGCCCAGATTACTCCTCCAGACCACCTATCTCCCACCTTTGGGCCTTCCCACCTGCATTCTATCACTGCAGGATAGAGGGAAACAAAGGACAGGACTGTGGGAGACTAAAAGGAGATCTAAGCTGTAAAAAAGGGAAGACCTCCCCCTTCCACAGACTCCGCCTTTCGGGTCTACTTCTTCCTCGGGGAGAAGTCTTTTCTGCTGTCCTTTAAGAAAGCCTTCCATTTTCCACTCTACACTTGCCTCAGCTTGCTTCTCTAGTGTTATACTTCAGCATTTGGGGAATCAAGAACTTGTCACTGGTAAACAGCGGTAACAGAAGGAGGCTAACTCATAGTGGGGTAGGGAGGGGGAGCATGGGAGGAATAGACAACTCTAGATAGGGCAGAGGGGTGGGAGGGAAAGGGAGTGGGCAGGGGGTTAGCAAGGATGGTGGAATGTGATGAACATCATTACCCAAAGTACATGTATGAAGACATGAGTTGGTGCCAACATATTTTATAAATAACCAAAGATATGGAAAATTGTGCTGTATATGTGTAATAAGAATTGTAATGCATTCCACTGTCATTTATTTTTTTAAAAAAATAAGAAAAATGAAAGACAAAGGACTGGGGTTATAGCTCAGTGGTAAGAGTGCTCATCTAGCATGCAGGAGGCCTTGTGTTCACCCCCAGTACAATGAAACCAACCCCACCAAAAAATGACCAACCAACCAACAAACAGCAACAACAACAAAAACCCTGTAAACATACTACATGATATCCCTTACATGTGAAATCTAAAAAAAAGTTAAATATACAGAAATAGAAGGAAAAATGGATGATTATCTTCGTGGGAGGGAGGAAATGAAAAGATGTAGAACTTGGTTGATTTTGATGACCTTGACCTTGTTTTTTTTTTTTTGTTAATATGGAATGCTTCACAAATTTGTGTGTCATCTTGTGCAGGGGCCAATCCTAATCTTCTCTGTATTGTTCCAATTTTAGTATATGTGCTGCCAAAGGAGCACTATTTTAACAGCTTTGAGGAGTACTGGTCAGGTGTATTGTAGGATATCTTTCTGCTAGAACTTATTAGATGATTTTCTCATGATTATGGGTTTTCCTCAATAAGTTATGAATTTTTTTGATGGGGGAGGAAGATCACAGATGAAGAGTTCCATTGTTATTACATCATATTAAGGATATATACATACCATCAAAGTGATATGATCATCTGGTTGAAATAGTGTTCCTCAAGTTTCACTGCTGTTAAGTTACTCCCCCCCGACCATTGTCCATATTGTACCTTTGAAAGGAAGTCATTGCGCACAGCCCATATTTAAGGAGTGGTTATACTTCCCTTCCCCTCCTTCATAGAATATCTACTTAATATACTTGGGATTCTGCACAGGAGATTTGTCTCTTCTTGCTGTAAGAAACACACTTACTGGTCCAAGCCCAAAGAATGTTCTAAGAGACACAATGTACAGCAAAAAGTGAGGCTTTACTTCAATGATGGTCTTGCAAGATTGGGTATCTGGTGATCAGGGGCACACAGATTGGGTACAACCAATGTTTTATTCACCAGAGGGCAAGATCCCTCCCCTGGTTCATCATTGGCTGAGTACTACAGGGAATGGTCTTTACCTAGGCTTTACTGTCTTCAATAAGGTTATTTAAGAAATGAAACTTTAGTTGTCCCCTTGGATCAAATGCCTTTTGACACACAGTTGATCTCTGTTGGTCAGGTCAGTTCCTTTCCTTCTCACCTCCTGTTTTTCAAGGAGTAAATTTTTACCCTCTGGTGATAATTGCTTGTAACTTTCTATTCTGCTTCCTGTCCAGCTGCCTTTCTTACAACCCAAGTCATTTTACATTTAAAGCTAAATAGTGTATCATGAAAAGGGACCACCAGAATTTCTCACTGTGCTCATGTATTAACTTACTTGATCATTATTTATACCTCTATGTACTAATAATGCGTTTATATTTTATTCTTTGGGTTATAATGCAATACTATGTGTATACACTCACACACATAGATATATAATACTCTGTATGGGTACATACACATACACACACACTTATCTATTTATTCTAAAATTATTCCAGCTTTGGCCACTGGAACAGTTGGTTCCAGTGTTCCTTTAACATGCCCCCATTGTTGTGTATGTATTTTTGTTTGTTTGGTTTTGCTTTTTTTTTTGAGCCATTTATCTGGCATTACAAGATTTTCCATGCTTATCTTGTATATTTCCTGTCCCAGTCCTACCTAGAGTCAGTCATTTTTTTCAAGGAACCCTGGTTTATTTTATTAGAGAACTGCATTAAAACTAAGATTCGAGTACTAGGGGTGCTCATTGCTATTGGGGGTGCAATTTCTTTTAGGCTTCTCGGTTGATAGGGCAAAGCAATATATGTGTATATACTATAATATCATCTATACTATAATTACACCTATACTAAATTAAACATGAATCTTCCTGATGTTTCAAACTCTAATTCACTAACACAGAGATCATTCTAACATCATCCCCTTTCTTGTTTATAAATTCCTACTCCAACAGTGAGAAATCTGGTTCCACTATCTACCATCCATTTAATTAATAGTTGAATTAAGTTCAAGCAGTTAACTTGAACTTAATATTTCATGCAGCATCAGGATTAGTAACTTGTACCCTCATTGAAACAACTTTATCATCTAAAGTGCATATTTGAAGTCCATTTTTTCTTTAGTAAAACAGACTCCACCATTTCCAAAGTTACCTAGGTCAGCCTCCTCCCGCTTCTCTGTGAAGTTGTTTCATACATTCGTAATATAGTTAAATTCTTCTGTTACAGTATACATTATTTAATGGGTTTCTCCAATTTTCCAGTCTATTATTTTAATATGCATGTATTAAAGTTCACTGTGTTATGCTATGGTTTTGAACAAATGTATAATGGTATCACAGTTTTATAGCCATAAATTCTCTGTTTCACCTAATTCTTCCAACTCTTATTGACCAGTGATCTTGAGGTAGGATAGAAGAAATAAGAGTAGGTAGAAAGAAGACAAACAGGGAAGGAAGGAGAGAATTTAGCTTTAAATCTAAAAACTCCACGAATGCTCTGACCTTCACTGCTCAATTCTAAAAAATGCCAATAAATCTTTTAGTACTATAAATCCAGTTAATTAGTGCCTAGGGGGCTAGGGTTGTGGCTCAGTGGTGGAGCGCTCGCCTAGCACGTGAGTGGCCCTGGGTTCAATCCTCAGCACCACATAAAAATAAATAAATAAAATAAAGGTATTGTGTCCAACTACAACTCAAAATAAATATTAAAAAAATGGTGACTATATACTTTGTTAGTTTATAGAATGTGTGTTCAGACTAACTAAAAGAAGCCTAGAGAAAGATAGTGTGAGACTCTTACAATATGGGTAGGGTTCAAATGCTATATATTAAATAGATAACATCAACCTGAAGATTCTGAGAATCAGACCTCTGTGACCTGCTTTGTTCCATGATCAAAGAAATCCAGCTGTTATGGTTTGGTGTGAGGTGTTCCTCAAAATCTCACGTGTGAGGCAATGCAAGAAGGTTCAAAGGAGAAATGGTTGGGTTGTGAGTCTTACCCCAACAGTGAATTAATCCCCTGCCAGGGATTAACTGGCAGGGTGGTTGGGTGTGGCTGGAGGAGATGGGCACTGGGGGCCTGGCTTTGCGGTATATATTTTGTATCTGGCAAGTGGAGTCTCTCTGCTTCCTTATCACCATGTGAGCTGTTCCCCTCTGCCATGCTCTTCCACCATGACGTTCAGCCTCACTGGAGCCCTGAGGAATGGGTTTGGCTGTCTGTGGACGGAGACCTCTGAAACCGCGAGCCTCCAAAGAATCTTTTCCTCCCCTACAATTGTTCTGGTTAGATCTATTAGTTAAGGTGCTGCCCTTATCCTTCTCATGGTCACCCTTCACAAGATTTCCTTTAAAAGAGAAGTCTGAGACCTACAAAGTCCATTTCACTCTCGAGTGCCCTTCTCCCTTTGAGTGTGCATGCTGCTCTATTCTTTGCTTTCCTGAATAAATCTTTACTTGTGCCTCTTTTGACACATCCTGAAATTCATTTTTGTGGTGTAAATCAAGAACCTGCCAGGATTGAGGTGAGGTCCCCTTTTCCCTATTGAGGACCTTCTTGGACCTAATCTGTGGCAATCTTAGTTATCTATAGACAGTCTTTTCTAAAATGCCACACAATTGAAATCATATACAGCATAGCCTTTTTAGTCAGGCTTCTTTTATTTAGGAGTATGCATGGAAGGAAACTCTAGACCTTTTAGGACCTTGATAGCCCATAATAATATTCCACTATATGGATATAGTACAGGGATCCCCCCCCACACACACACACACTTTTATCCATTCACATGTTGAATGGCATTCTGGTTGTTTTAAAATTTTAGGAAATTATGAATAAATCTCCTATAAGCATTCATATGTAGGTTTCTTCATGAACATAAATTTTCAGTTCAATAGGGTAAATTCATAAGAGTATGATTGCTGTTTCATATGGTAAAACCACATTTAATTTTTTAAAAATGAAATTGACAAATGATCTTGCAAAATGTCTGTATCAGACAACTAGGGCAGCCATAACAAAACATCCCAGAATGGGCAGCCTAAACAACAAAAACTTAGGTCCTCACAGTTCTGGAGGCTAGAAGTTCAAGACTAAGATGTTGGAAAATTCAGGTCTCTTCCTGGTTTGCAAATGATTGCTTTCTTGCTGTATCCTTACATATTCATGCAAGATGCCTCAACAGCAACAACAGTAAATAATTAATGGCAAGGCTTTTTGGAGAAATAACTGCAGGAAGATACTTGATGTGTCCAAAAAAAAGTTGTCACAAAGTACCATGGAAGTGTCCATTGCCTTCTTCAATTTCTAGGAACTAATGAGGCTGACCAACTGGCAAAGATAAGATGGCTGGGGGAAGCCCCTGGAGAAGAAATTGCCACTTTGCTATATCATAGATTAAAGCATGCAGGTCAAAAGACTAGGTGGGCAGCTGTGATATTCTAGGGACTGCCCATAAAGATGTCTGATGTTGTTGCTGTATGCCAGTAGTGACTGGATGCCACCAAGGAACATATAAAAAGAAGTGAGGTCTCTCTTCAGCAATGGCAGATAGAGTACATTGGCCCTTTCCTATTATCAGAAGGAGTCAAATGTGCATTGACTTATGTGGACACAGTTACAGGCTTGATGCAAACCTTTCCCAGCAAAAGAGCATATCAACAGGCAACTATTAAAGGACAGATGTGGCTGAGTGCAATGGAACAGAGAGGGCTGGGAACATGGGGGACAGAGGACATGGCTGCAGTTATTGTGCAGCAAATGAACAGAATCTCAAGGTAATCCTTGAGGCTGTCCTTTATCTGGTATCTATGGTGACACATGGGTATCCTGGGTCATGTGGGTCAACTGTATATCTGAGACAGACCACATAGGGACAAAGGGCAAATACATACCTGAGCCTTAACTCAAGACCTGACAGCCATTAAAAGATAACATAAGTTTTTTCCCTCTGCTCTCTCACCTTAACTCACAGCTTATTGGGTACAAAAAGGCTTGGTATGTGCCTTACCCTCCCCCTTATCAGCTTTAGAGACCAGGTACATCACTAGGGTCAGGATGCTCTTGCCACGACTCTCCATGGACAAACAACATAAAGGATAAAAATTGTGAGGTACCATCAAAACAGCAAATTCCCAGGGCCTTCACTTGTACTTTGCATAGTTTGTCTTTTCTTCCATTTCTCACCTATGGGTTCTCTTAAACAGCTACAGCAGCATGTGGTATCCAAATGAAAAACTAACATTTGGCTCCAGGATGACCAACTGATCATGACTTCCTCAGTTCAAACGCACTCATAGGAAAAGAGAGGGCATCTTTGAAATGTACCTAAAGACAATTAACATTCCTAAACCTTTGCCCCAAACAGCCCTTTCACACGAATAATCTAGCCCTCCCTCTCTGGAGAGCTCGCCTGACACTGTGAGTGGTCAGGGCTACATCTTCCTTCTCTTAGGAGAAGCCCTGGTTTTTGTTTCTACTGTTGCCAAGTCCAAGTTCCCATGTCCGGTAGTCTGGATTGGGTTGGGATGGAGGAAAGAACATGGGTGGGGAGGGTGTGGGAGACTGCAGACCTGTAAGAGTCCAGGAGCTATAAATGTCCCATCTATCTTCAGGACACTGTTGCCCTCACCAAGGCTGGGACTCCCACTCTAAGCTTAGACTGTCCACTGAGCCCTTGTCAACTAACCATATCCTGACATCTCCACCAGCAGGATGACATCATTTGGAGGACAGTCCTCAGTCCATGAATGTATAGAGCCTTGCTCTAAAACTTCTACCACAATGGAATACTATCATCGATGGCAACACCACTCCAGGGATCCCCCACAGAATCACAGGATACCCCTGGCCATCACTGCCACAAGGATTTCATCATCCCCAAGGTCTTGCTGGGCATCCTCTAAATACTAAAGGCCTCCTCCTCTCTTGTGTCTCAATATTATTAGGGTTAATATTGTGGCTACTATCGGAAATCCTTAAGGACTGAGAGTTTCCCATGCCATCCTTGTATGTCCTGGTGCCTGTGGTCATTCTTCTACATACCCTCTTGCACGTGCCCTTAGCTCAGACCACTCGACCTCCTCCCTCTGGGTAAAATGCAAATAGCTCAACAATGGCTACTAATCTACAAGGACACTTCCTTTCTCCCCCAGAACGCTGACCAATCATTCCCAAACTGGCTGACCACAAGCTGCCTTACCCTGTAAAACCTGAATCAGCCCCACCACTCTGCCCCAGTCAGACCACTGCTTCCAAGCCTTCCTAGACAGCATTTCTGCTACCCAACTGTTTCTTCCCACCAGTGCTCATGTGGTCACATTTGATTATTAACTATGCACGAGTCTCTAGGTTTGCTGAGACGTACATCCCAGAATCCTGTTCTGACACTGAACAGTGAATCACTGAACCTACAAGGATGAATGGCATGTTGTTCTCTTCAAGCCAGAGTCCTGCTTCATCAAATTTGGCCCATGGGGACTATGTGATGGTTTGTATGTGACCTACACACCAGGTTTTGGGGTATCCCTACCACAAGCGCCTTTCTCACAAGTCTCCACAGAGTATTGTGTCACCCTACTTGCTGGTGTCAGTAGCTCCCTCCTGTCTCATGGCTCCCTGATGTTTTTTGTGTATGACATTGGTTTTGTACTGTTTCATGTCTCTCCTTTTTCTTGTGGATATGCTTTCTCTGTGTGTGTGTCTTGGCTATTTGGAGGAGTGTCTCAATACCTGTCACACAGTGTCCCAAGCGTGTATGTTGGGGGACCATATGTTGGATACCTAGGTTGTAGTTAGGTATATCACAAACCAATCACCTAGGGTCCCACCGATATACATGCATGATGGTAGATTTTGTTGCAGTGCCATTGTCACATACCTAGTGCACTGAGTACTTGAAATATTGTTTTCAGACTGTTCTGCAGTGTGCCAACAAAACATACTGTCACACCTAATGTGTTTCCAGGTGTGTCACCATCACATACCTTTCAGCCAAGAGCAGACATCAATTATGCATCTCATCAATATTTGTGAAAGATGGAAGAAAGGTAAGTATGTTAATTAGCATCAGAAAGATTCAAAAAGCCAAATCTAGAATGCAACAAATTCTAATGGACAAATGCCCAGCAACTTAAATAGATGATAAGTGGTAGCTATAAGGTAAGACACCCAAGAGACATGTCTATCAAAAGCAATACAGATACATTTTAGATGCTGATCACAATGCATCTACCTTAAAAAAAACATTTTTGAAACAGCTGAGAAAAATGAACTCTGATAACATTTTGATATTTTCAAGTACATTTATTTCATGTTTTATACAGCATTTACATTTTAGAAAGTATTATGAAGACTTTACAAATTAAATGACATGATGTCCATGATTATAAATAATCCAGTGACAGATATGTACACAGATGAATAAAGAATGACCATGGAATGACAAATACTGGAAATTTGGAGATCAGTTCATGGGGCTTTGCCCTTTTTAAAAGTTTTATTTATATTTGAAAATACCTATTACAAAAGATAAAATATATACTTGTAGCAATAATGTTAAAAATTATTTAAAAGAAGGACTATTTTTTAGTTTCAGGAGTATAAGCATGTATCAAAACATCAAAATGTATGCTTTAAATGTGTTCAGTTTAAGTTCATTGTAACCCAATAAAGCTGTTATAAAGTTCAATAAAGTTATTACTAAAACTGAATAGTTGTCATTTGTTAATTTTTTACACTTTTCTAAATTCTGGGGTTTATTTATGGCTATTTCATCAATATAATGGAAACAAAATACAATGTGCTACTACACATCTCTTCTCAATTATATGTTCAGTGACATCATTTTGGCAGCTTGAAACTGGCTACGGTGCAGACCTGTGGGTAGAGATGAGATGGCTTCTGCAACGGTGATATAGGTCTGGTGGGGTATTATGGGTATTATGACATCATGGATTTTCATTTTCCTTCACAGTTCCTGGTTCATAACTCCATCTCCAAAGTTAGGTATATCACAAAACTACTTTCCCCCTACCTCTATCTGGTCATAAAGAATTTCTCTGACTAAATTTGTCTGATAGTAGATCACAAGACCCTCATTACAGAGAGTCCTGCCCCTGGAGTAAGCGATGCTCAGAGATCAAGAAGAATTTGGATAAGCCTTGTAATAAATAGGACTTGTTAGGTTTACTCAGTCTATTAGCAATAATGTCTATGTAATGAAGGTTCCATGAAAAATACAAAGAACAGGTTTTGGAGAGCTTTGGGTAGCTGAACACATGGAGGTTCCTGTAGTGTGTTGTGGTCAGAGAGGGCGTGGAAGCTCTGTACCTCTTTTCTTACACCTTGTTCTGTGTATCTTCTTCTTCTGTACCCTTTGTGATGTACTTTATAATAAATCAATAAACATAAGCATGAATTCCCCTGGGTTCTGTGAACTGCTCAAGCATAATGAAAACTGAGGAGGGGGTTATGGAAACCCTGATTTATAGCCGGTTGATCAGAATAATAGGTAAAACCATCTGGGACTTCTGATTGATATTTTGTGGGTGGAGGGGGGAGTCTTGGGGACTGAGCCCTCAATCTGTGGGATCTGACATTACTTCTAGGTGGACAGAAATGAATTTGGTTAGGCACCCACCAGATGTCCACTGCAAAACTGACTGATGGGGAGGGGGTAGAAATCCTCATGTCTTTGGGGACCATAGAAATCTTCTGTATTTACTATAGTCAGATTAAAGGAAAAATAAGCAGTTTGTTTTTGCCAACACACCTGGCAAGGGATCAGGCCAGGGTACTTGCATGGCAGCTCCTGAAAGCTTTCCACAAACTTGAAACTTATGGGGATATCTGAGCTGTGCATGTTCACATGGGTAAGGTTTGTTTTGGACAGATGTGTCTTAACAAAGGCCTTTCTCCAGGGTCATTATATTAAGTAAGGAGACTGCATATTCCCTGTATGTCTAAGAACTTCAGCTGGGAACTTTTCCACATTTACTAAACTCATAAGGCCTTACTGCTGTGTGCTGGTGCCGAATGAAATTAGAACTCTGGCTGAAGCCTTTGCTAATTCACTGTGCTCAAAAATTTTATCTGAGTGAATATTTTGTTCTAAATCAGAACATGTTTGAAGGCTTTACTACATTCATGGGACTTGCTATTTCTTTCTCCATCATGGATTTGCTTCTGCTGGTGCTGAAGGATTTCCCACATTAGCTGTAGACATGCTTTCAGGCAACTCAAGATAATTTGAATTGAAAGTTTATCCACATTTTCTGTACATCACGAGGACTTTCTCTAGTGTGAACTCTTCAGTGCTGGATATGCAAGGTACTTTGGTTAAAAATCCCCACATTCCTTACATGCATAAGGTCTTTTTTTCCAGTGTGAATGCTGTGATGTTGAATGGGACCAAAGCTTTGGTAAAAGAATTTCCACACTCTGAAGGTCTTACTCTGGTGTGTACTTTCTGATATTTGATGAGGCTGGAGCTTTACTTAAAGGATTTCTCCTTCTCACTGCATGAATAAGGCCTTTCTCCAGTGTGAATTCTTTGGTTTATAATAAGGCTGGAGCTTTGAATTAAGAATTTTCCACTTTTGTTGCATTTACAAGGCCTTATCCCACTGTAAACTCCCTGGTGTCAAATGAGTCTCAAGTTGCAGTTGAAGCGCTTTGTATACTTGCTGCATTCATGAGGTCTTTCTGCAGTGTGAACTCTTGTTTCTAAATCAAGCTGGAGCCTTAGCTATGTAATTTCCCACCATTTCAGTGGACTACTAAGACTTTTCAGCAGTATGAATTCACTGATGAGTAGCAAGTATGTATTTTTAGCTGAAGGCTTTTCCACATTCATGGAACTTCAAAGTCCCTTCTCCAGTTTGGCCCCTTGGGTGTTATAAAGTAAGGGTTTATAGTTGATGGCTTTCACATATTTGTCACTCATAAAATCCTTGTCCACTGTGGATTTGCTGGTGCTGAACAAACTGTTTGCAATTGAAGGCTCTCTGCATTCACTGCACTTGAACAGTTTTTTTTCACTGTGAATGGCTGCTTTCCTCAGCCACTTTGTGTAGCTTCTGTTTTAAGTGGCTTGGTTCGGGCCAGGATGCTTTGTGTGGCTTCTGTTGTAAGTGGCCTGGTTCTAGAGAAGACCTGAAATGATCAAGACATATTTCCCAATGTCCCCTCAGGTCAAGGATGTCCCTGGTACATGGAATCTGTAGCTCTTTACAAATAAGAACTTACCCACACACCTTCTGAAGAGTTTCTCTTTGCTGTGATATAGTTGCTGAAGGATATTAAATAATTGTTTTCCACAGGCCCCATAAGCATATGGTGTCTGCCTTGTATGTGTTTCCCTGTCTTTCAAGGCCAAGGCACATATCCTACAGGGGTAGGCTTTCTAGGCAAAGGGACCTTCTTTGGGAGTTCTGACCTGTGACACTTCCTCTATAGAAACATTCTGCTCAGAAGGTGGTTCCTCATCTTTCAATCCATGCCTGTGACCTGAAAGTGAAGAAATGCCAATGAAGTGCATGTTGAGTTTGGTGAGAAGGGGCAAAAAATGTGATTTGAACACCAATGAATGAGTCTATGTAAGTTCATAGGACTGTTTTCACAGTTCAGGTGGAGAAATCAGCTGCTGTCCAGTAATGACCTTCTAAAGGTCACAGCATGACCTTTAGAAAGCCTTCTAAAGCCTCATCAGGCAAAGGACACAAGGATGGGGTGCAGCACAAGAGAGGTAGGGCCTGAAATTCTCTCTCTGCTAATGGTTTTTAGCACCTCTTATTTGCTGGTGACATTCACCCTTGGGCTGTGCAGAAGGGTGAATCTAGTTCCCCAAAAGTCCTGTTCCAATAGGGTAATTCACAATCAGAGGCTATCTAATGATATGTGCACATGGGGCCAATGTTGGAGAATAGAGGTAGTAGATAGGAATAGCTAAGATGTGGAACCCATAGATTTTGGAAGTATCCTTGGGCCAAAAGAGGAGAAGTAACAATCTGGCAAAATGTCAAGAAAGGAAAAAGAAAGATAGAAATGAGGTGTGGGCACTGATACTGGCACCAAAATAGTAGTGGAAAGTTTGAACACTACTAGGATGGGATGATTTGAACACAGACCCAATGATATGTCCTATAATCTGCTACTCAGCAGGGCCAGGGCTTCTCTGAACTCATTTGGTATATCTAGAATTATGTTCACTCTGAGAAAGACTCAGCTTTTCCTTCCACCCCACCCCCAGTTGAGCACTGTACCTATATGGTACAAATCCCATGGAACGATTGGTCAGATAAGTGTCCATAGTGACTCAGAGCAACAGACCACAAGGAAGAAAACCAAATATTACAAAAAGAACCACAGAGGATGATATAATAGTGATCCCATCAATGACTGAAATTCCTGGTACAGGAAGACACAGGAATATATCAGCCACAGGAAGGGAGCAGAATTGGTGGCATTGAGGTCACCTGGTCAGGAACAAGGAAAGGTGGGATCTCAGTCTTGTGAGACTCCTGATCCCCTTCTTTGTAAGGCTTTGGGGCAACAGGTATTGGGACTGCTTGGGAAGAAGATAGGGTAGTGCAATAGCTCAGCCCTATAAACAGTGAAACTACCCAGAAAACTGGAGAGGGAAGTAGTGTGAAAAGGATGACTCTGCCCCTGGGGGAAAAGAAGGAGCCTATCCCAAGGCATTGGGTGAGTGTGATAACCTTACCCAGAGAGACCATAAGTGCACAGTTCTCCAGCATCACATCACAGTATAGGAGTTTCTGAGCCTCATCAAGGAGACACCATTCTTCCCAGGAGAAGTACACAGCCACATCCTCAAAAGTCGTATCGTTCTGCCATGATTGGAACAGATGAAACCATGAACAACTTCTCTTCTGAGGTTCCCCAATTCCCCTTTCTAAATGTCCACCTCATGCTCATGCTCCCTTCAACTTCCACAACTTAAGAGGAGATATCAGACCCTAGTGCCAGTTGTACTCTTCTGTCTCATAGCCCCATTAGTCACTGTGCCTAGCCCTCAGCAACAACAAGCAGGTGGGCAGACAGCTGTCGTTTAATTTCTGGGCTGTCAGGCAGGGCTTCACCCACGATGACCAGGAAGTGACTGGGAAGTCCTACAGATGGTATCTCCAAACACAACCAAACTTGGGCTTATCCTTTATCTTTAATTCTCTAATAATAAGGCTTTGGGAAGTTCAGTTCATACCCCCCTCCATGCGCACATCAGTCTTTTGACTGTATGTCTCTCATAACTCCAGTTCCCACTGTTACTATTTCCCTGACCCATGCTGTAGATCTCTCCCTGGCCTTATCAAGTGTTACTTATCACATCATTCAGAGAGTACCTAGAAAATCTGGTCAGGCCCTGGTACTACCCCAGACCTCCAATGGTTCTACTGACAGGACAACTCTAAATCCTACTATGAAGACCTGACTTCTGGCTCTGTTTCTTGCATTAACCTGAACTATCTAGAATGATATTCAGACTTCAGATCCAAACCCCAGACCTGCCTGTCTAGTGACTATACCAGATGACCATGTTTGCCCTTGAATTAAACCAGCAGCTTGAGTAAAAAACTCCAGGGTCATCCACAAGTCTTGATGAGTCCATAAAGCTGTGGACAAGCCCCAGCCTCAGTATCATCTTCCCCGCATTATGCCTATACTTCTAAATCCATATGAATGTCGAATATTCCCTTAGAAACCTTGATTACCTGCCAGGCTATCCTTTCCCCACACCCACCCTTCATGGTCATTTCTCTCCCTCAGTTGTGCTTGTGAGGCCTACCATTCTCAACCAGGTGCCCAAGCAAGAGATCCAAGCCACCACCCTCCCCTTCTTGGGTCAACTTATAGTATTACCACCATGAACTGAAGATTCTTCCTCCAAATGTGATCCAAAGTCTCACCTCAGTCCACAAAATGTCCATTACCCTTTAGATGTCTCTACCCTGAACCACTATCAAGTGTTTCAGACCTTTGTGTCCAGCTGCCCACTTGACACCTTTCCTCTCATCTCTGGAATATCTCAAACTCTTAAGATGGCCAAAATAAAACTGCATGCCCTTCAAAATTATTTCTACTACCTATTTCCCCTTGCTTCTTTCATAAACCTTGGGGTAATCTCTGATCTCTTTTATTCTCTCATCCTCAACATTAGAAAATCTAACAGTCAAACCTACTTAGAAACCAGATCCAGAATCCAACTACTTTTCCCATTTCCAGATGTCACCAACAGTCACCTGTAATCTGCAGCAGCCTTATCCCTGGCTTCTCCTCCTTTAATCCTCAAGTCTATTCTCCAGCCACAGGGAGCCTTCTAGGACCTGGGTCACATCACATCATTGCTTGTATGCCTCTGTTCCTATTATTTCTAGAAAAAAAACACCCAACTTCTCTGTCATTCTAGGTCTGACTCCTATCCTCCTGTTCACCAGAAGGAAAGGAGACTGTGGCTGAACACTCATGAGTCACTGTCACCTTCAAGCATCTGTATCTGCTGATAACTGTGTGGGACAACCTTCCACACTTCCTTCCATTGTGCTAGACATAGAAACTGTTCCATATAAACCCCCTGTTCCAGGACCCTGGGCTTAACATTTTTCAGGAGTCCCTAGGCACAAGGACAAGGAGAGTGGCAAGCATAGGCCCAAGGTACCACACTCCCATAAAAGATATGTGTGTGTGTGTGTGTGTGTGTGCGTGCGCGCGCGTGCATGCGCATGTGTGTGCAGGGGGAGTTGGGGTGAATAAGGGCCAACTCACTTGTGTAGTGTCCATAAGCACTTCCATGGGTACTGGAACCTGTGGGAAGAGAGAGACCATAAGAAGCAGGCAAAATATAAGGGCTCAGGCCTTCAATGTATTTCTTCCCAGTTCTGGATCTGTTAGGCTAACTTTATTTTCCCTGCATCTCAGTCCTCAGTAATACCTCTTCTTTGTGACTTTGATCAACTCAATCTCCTTGTGTTACTATTGTCCTCACTCTTCTTCCAGACTCCTTCCTTTAAGTAGTTTTTGGAAAACTTTAAAACTCCTAACTCAGATGGTGTTTGTCCTTTGTTCCCATCTCTCTATGGCTCCAAACACCACTGGCATGAAGATACACCTCCTTGCTTGCCATTCCAGCTGTGACTTGACTTCTCTTCATACTCTGTTCCGCATAGACACAACATGAGCCCAAGGTTTTCCAAAAGCTCCTGGCTCAGCTGCTCCTCCAAGCCTTTGCACATACTGACTCATCTTTCTATATCACTCTTCACACTGGCTTTCAGAAATGGGTCATATCCCAAGACACTCCCAGCTACCACATGGTGCTGGACACTAGGGCCTAGGCTTCAGTGACCTGAACAGTCAGTCTACCATATTTAGAGCTTTAAAATACAAAAGGAGGTGGAAGTGGGTGACGGTCCAAAGGAACCAGTACCAACCCATGCCAGGGCCAACAGCAATGCCTCTACAATCTGGGCCCATGGTGGGTTGATGCCCACAAATGTGGTTGACCAGGCCTCTAGCCCTGCCCTGCCCTGACTGAGGTCACCGTGGGCAGCTTCTCAGAACCTCTAACTCACCTTTGTGCAATAGGAATGTTTCCTCTCTAATTTTCTGCCGCTGCCTTACCGTTACCAGTGCTCGGGCACTTGTGATCACGTGAACCAGCCTCAAAGCGACTGCCAAAAAAAGCAAAACCGGAAGTCCCACCCCTATTTTTCAGCAGCCAAAAATCAGACTGCTTTTTCTTGTCTTTTCATTGGATGAACGCTACTTCACTCCCAGGGCAGAGCATTCTGGGTAAGAGCCATGTAATTCCCACGACTACACCTACAGGTGGTGAAGGGGTACTGCACCCTAGAGACCTGAAGGATCCAGATTTCTGGACAGTGTTTATCACTGAAAGTGTTGAACACGAGTTCAGACTTCATCAAGCTCAGCATGCTTGCAGACTAAACATTATTTTTGTTGCTCCCAAAGGCTAAAAACCCAAATGGGATGATCATTCATAAAAAATCCAAATGGAGTGATTATTTTATTATATCACTGACACAGAAAGTGTGCCTGATTATAGCTGGAAACTGATAAACATTAACTTCTTGCTTTTCAAATGATTGTAGGCTGAACAGTGAATTTCTGTATGTTGGGTCAGGGATGAAAGGAAAAATCTCCAAAAAGACCCATGAAAGAGAAGACAGAAGAGGAATGTTGGGTTGTTCTGAAGCAAGTGACAAGGGTGACACTCAGCTTATTTGTATCTGACATTCAGAATATTTGTATCTGACCCAGTGAACAACACTATTTTTATCTATGAAGTATTTTTTTTCTTCTATATGCTGAGAGATTCAATTCCTTTTGGAAGTGTGACACCTAAATCAAACTGAGTTGTTGTGGTGTGAACTGATAAATACAATCAATAAAAGTATACGTTATAGGCTAAAGATTAGCAAAAAATATAGATTATAGATATAAGATTTTGATAAGTGAGATAAGAAAATTATAAATCAAGAACTGTCATAATCAGGCTAAGACTCCATTTTGCTGCCTTCTATAAAAAACTGTTACAAGAGCTGTTTCTGAGAAACTGAAAACTGTCTTCTTATAAAAATTGTCTTTTTGTGCTTTGTGCCCCACAAATTGTACCCTACTCAGGATGCAGTGGTGGTCATAGTGAGCTATATCCTGGGTGTGAATGCCTTTGTAGGGCTACATGACTTGAAAGTAGATTCTTACCCCGCCGACCCACACCCAAATTCAGGATGTGACTGTCTAGCACCTGCTTAAACCCAGGACTGTGGTCAACTGAAATGCAAAGCTAATGCTTTTTTTTTTTTTTTTTGCTTCTGTTTATCACTTGCTTGCTGACTGGAAAATTCCAGTCCTGCCAAGAGCCCACAGGTCCCACCTTTTAATGTTTTAATTTCTATGATTGACTAGCTTACATGATGATAAGCAAGTCACTGAGTTTGGGGTTGGGTTTTGTGCTTATATTCTTTTTGGATAGACCAGGAAGCTGCTCTCCTCCCATAGAGCTTGAGTCTCTGTGGTGGGTCACAATCCCTGGCCAGGTAAATAAAGCTATCTTTTGATTTTTTTTCTTCTTTTTTTTTAATTGATTGTTCCAAACATTACAGAGCTCTTGATAAATCATTTTTCATACATTTGACTCTATTGGGTTTTGAACTCCCATTATCTTTTGATTTGAATTCAGACTTGGAGTGCTTTCTGAGGCGTCTCCTCATAACAGAATGACTTCCCAAAAGCTATCTAAGGATGGGACAGTAGTTGAAGTGTTCACAGTTAGAGCATGTGTGCAAAGGGAGTACATAAACCCTGAGATAAATGTTTGAGACGTATATATTAATAATTGTTATGTCTTGTTGGTGTATGGTTCCCTTGAGCAGTATGTGGTGTCTTTCTTTATCCCTTTTGATTAACTTTGGCTTGAAGTCTACTTTATTTTATATGAGTATGATACCCCTGCTTGCTTCCGAGGTCCATGTGAGTGGTATGACTTTTCCCAACATTTCACCTTCAGTCTGTTTATGTCTTTTCCTATTAGATGAGTCTCCTGTAGGCAGCATATTGTTGGATCTGTTTTTTAAATCCAGTCTACTAGTCTATGTCTTTTGATTGGTGAGTTTAAGCCATTAACATTTAGGGTTACTATCGAGATATGGCTTGTATTTCCAGCCATATTTGTTTATTTTTGTTATTTAACTTGACTTGATTTTCCTCTTTGATTAGTTTTTCCTTTAGTGTACTACCTCCCACTATTGGTTTTCATTGTTATTTTTCATTTCCTCTTCATGAAATGTTTTGCCAAGGATGTTTTGAAGTGCCGGTTTTCTAGCTGCAAATTCTTTTAACTTTTATTTTGTCTGATGTTCTATCTTCTAAGTGGTCTACTCTGCTTGTGATACTCTCATTTGAGTTTTTAAAATTTGGTTTATCATTTCTTTCATTTCTAGGATTTCTGTTTGGTTGTTTTGTATCATCTCTATCTCCCTGTAGAGTTCATCTTTTCTTCTTGGATTTGTTTATGTAATTCATTGTCAAAGTGAGCTTTCATTGTCTGCATTTGTTGTCTAATGTCTTCCTTGAGACTCCAGAACATCTAAACTATGTATATCCTGAAATCTTTACCTGACATTCCTTCTGCTGTAGATGTTACCTCTTCTTTTTTTTTTTTTTTTTTTTTTTTAGAGAGAGAATTTTTAATATTTATTTTTTAGTTCTGGGCGGACACAACATCTTTGTTGGTATGTGGTGCTGAGGATCGAACCCGGGCCGCACGCATGCCAGGCAAGCGCGCTACCGCTTGAGCCACATCCCCAGCCCAGATGTTACCTCTTCTAATGTTGTATTGTCTTGTATTGTTTGTGGTCCTTTCTTTCCTTGTCTTTTCATGTTGCTCACGTTTCTTTCCAGCTTTGTGTGACTGTTTTGTTATTGTTTTCCCCCTAGAATGTAATGCATTCCACTATTGTCATGTATGCAATAAATAAATAAATAAAAGGTTTGAGACAAGAGGAAAGTTGTTAGAGTCTGGATCTGAAATGTCCCTCAAAGGCTCATGTGTTGAATGTTTGGTTCCTAGATAATGGTACTATTGGGGGGGGGTGTGGAAACTTTAAAAAGTGGGGCCTAGTTGGAATAGGTGGGTCACTGTGGCTGTGACATTGAAGGGTATATTTTGTCTCTGCCCCTTCCCTCTGCCCCCTCTGTCTTTCTTTGCTTCCTGGCTGCTGGGAGGTGAACAATCTCCTCTGCCACAAGCTTCTGCCACCATGATGTTCTTCCTCATCTCAGTACAAAAGCAATGGATCCAGTCAACTGTGGACTGAAACCTCTGAAACTATGGGAAAAAATAAATCTTTCTTCCTTTAAGCTGAATTTCTCAGGCCATGTCATAAGTCCCTGAGGGGCCAATGCATGAAACTCTGAGTGACACCAAAACTGCAATGGAGACCCTGGGAGTTAAAGATGGCAGGAGCGTGGAATGCCTGCCAAGGAAAGCTGAAGGCAAGGAGCAAAGCCAACCCAAGACAATGGCCACGTGGGCTTCAGTGGGCAAGTTTTCGGCAGTGCTGTCCAAGCACTCTGGAGCTCACATCATGCCACCATGTGCCCACATGCCAGACGTAGAGCTGTAGGATTTAATGTTTGCCCTGCTGAGTTTTGGTCTTGCTTTGGTCCAGTCCTTCCTTGGTATTCTCTTATTCCTTCCTTTGGGAACAGGAATGTTTATCTTGTGCCACTGTGTGTTGGCTGTAAAATTAAGATAATACACTAGGTGACAGGAAGTTGGGAAATCAGCTCAATGTTCAAAAACCATGTAGTCAGCAGAGATATTGGAAGTCAGAGCCCAGAAAAACAAGATCATTAAAATCAATCCACTGAGAACAGTGACCTATCCTGCTCCAAAACCAAATTAGGGACTTTCTCAGATGAGAGGAAGCAAATTCCAGTGGGTAATGGGCAAGCGCATGCATAGGCTAGTTACTAAAATACCCTACAGTAACCTCTGCCTTGTTAGCATGGTAAAAAATCACACCTCAGGGTGGAGTCCAAACATGATAACGAGACACAGTTTGCATGAGAGACATGATGAGGAAAAGCACAGGTGCAACTGAAACTCACCTCTACACATGATGACATCAAGAAGACAGGGTCCCTGTAGATGGATCCTGTAGATGGCATCAAAGCTTGTTGCATCTTTCCCCTTTGTTTGAGTCAGTCTGGGATTTCTGTCTTCTCTGTGCCATCTCCCTTGTGCTAAAGTTAAGGATAGAAAGCCTTGTTCCTGTGCTGCTCTGCCTATGTTTGACTCTTTCTGATAGCACAAGAAACCACGGAATCAGTAACAAAGAGGTGAGGAATGAGGTCTGAGTGTTTGTCGGAGGTCAGCTGATGCACCTGCCTGTGTCTCAGGTCAATCCTATTGAGGTCACATTCAGTTCCAGTCCTGCCATGGAGTCCAGCATCCTGGCTGCACCTGGGTATGGGCCAGGTGTTTTAAGATTGTACCCGAAGATTAGGGGGTATCAAAGGTAAACACAAATTAGAGATGAATCTCCATGCAAAAAGAGTAGATACTTCTTATTCAGGAAACCAAACAATAGAGAAGGGTGCAAACCCAAAGGGAGAGGGAGTGCAGGCCCTGGGCAATGGGACAAGTTTTGGAGGTCGTTAGGCTTCTTTCTTTGAAAGAAAACCTTGTAGGCCAGGCGAGGTGGTGCATGGCTGGCTGTGATCTCAGTTGTTCCGGAGGCTGAGGCAGGAAGGATGGCAAGTTCAAAGCCAGGCTCGGTTCACTTTTTTCATCCATCTTTGGGTGGTGGAAGATCATGAATTTGTGCCTAAACTGTGTAATGTGACCTCCCTAAATATGTGTGAGGGATGTGAGGGATGACAGGCCAGAGATCTATGGTGTTTTATATGACTAAATTGGGAGGCATTGGCAATTTTCCTCATCCATACAGATAGAAGAGGTGGACTTAAAATTGTTACATAAAACTGATTTCAAATTAGGATAGCATGCTAGGAGGAAGGCTAGGGCTGACCATGTTACCCTTCTCTGAACCTTTCTGGACACTTCCCTCATGAGCCCTCATAAAATGGTAATTCTTTTCCAAGACCACAAATCTTGCCCATTTTATGATGGTGGACAAGCCTGGCTTGTTCTGAAACAATACACTTTCCTCTGCTTTCACACACATGTACTCTGGGGAGAGGACTTTGGTGGGTTTGTGGTAAAGTAGGTACTTGTTTAGGTGGCTCTCATCATGCCTTATGGCCTCAATGTGATTGGCTTGATCCATCCTTATGGCCTGGTAACAGGCTTTGGTGAGCCTATAAACCTCTGTCACAGAGCCCCCCAGAAGGCCCCTGTGTAATACAAGTCCCCTTCATCCTCTAAAATACAGGCTTGTGACTGGGGGTTGTGTTCATAGTCAAAAAACCGCCTCTGAATGGGGAAGTAGCTAGGGCCAAACAAGGAGGAGAGGATCTCCACACCCACAAGGTCCCTGAATTTTATGTCCATATCTGCACAGACAAGATAATTCACCTCCCTGTGGAAGCGCTCCTGAGAATAATTACTGATCATTTCCATGCAGTGCATGAAGAAGTCCTGCCAGTGGGCATAGATAGCTCTGGACTTTGAGGATGACCATCTGCCTTTCTTCTTGGAGCAGGATTTGAGGAACATTGTTGGATTGGCCAGTGAAGACATAGTAGCTCACCCTGTGCCCCACCATGAAGTGTATCTCTGCAGTCTGCAGGAACACCTTCAAATAGTCTCTCTCTCTCTCTCTCTCTCTCTCTCTCTCTCTCTCTCTCTCTCTCTCTCTCTCTCTCTCTCTCTCTCTCTTATTGCAAACACAGTTAACCCAATGGTAGCATTCTGGTGTTGGAGTTGCTCATTCAGCATGTCATTGTTGAAAGTTCCCTCCCACACAATGGGGGCAAATCAAGAAGTCAAAACATGGACATCTGTCCTAGAGGGTCTTAGCACATTTGGCTGTGGAGATACCACTCTTGGTAATTTTATGACTCATGGATCATGACATTCTCTAACAACCATGCTTACCCCAGCTTGCATGCTTTTAAGGTTCTGGCTCTTTGGGTTCAAGTAATCATAACCAAAGAAGTCCAAGGCAAGAGCTATTAGGAAAAGAAATACCAGATGCACTAAGCAGCACGGCCAGTGTAGTATCCTCTGCAGCTCGGCCATGACCCCACTTCTGACTGTTGCAGCCTGGATTTCTCAGATGCTGTTAGCCACCTGCTTCTCCTTGACCATCTGCTCACAGCGGCTTCTTGGGTGAGATGAGGCAGAATATGTGGATCACAAGACACCCATGCCCCTGAGACTACCATAGTGCAAGGGGCACCTGACAGCAGTCTGGCCAGTGTCTCCCAGTGGGGCTGTCAGAACACTGGTAGATTCAGGTCTGGTTTGAGGTCATTTCCAAAAACCAGGCTGAGGACTCAGTTCACCTGCAAATAGAACTTCTGGGCCAGAGTATAGGAGAGAAGCCAGGGCTCCTGAAGCAGGCTGAGAGGCTGCTGAGCAGATGAAAGGCAGATTGTGATAAAAGCAGAAAAGGGCCTCATCAACTAGGCAGAGGGCTCGTGCTCTGGCCTGTCCTTGAAACTAGCTTTGAAACGTTTCCATTAGCACTAAGATTTTTGGAAATCCTGTAAGGTCAAGGGCAGACTGTCTTCAGTTTACATCTAGGCTGACATAGTCCATCATGTAAGAAGCCTGATCTGGGAGCCATGGTAGAAGAGACCATGGCTTTAGATCTAGGATTACTTTTCTTTATTCCCCTATTGGTCACACAAAATTTCACTGGGAATTTACTTACTAGGGCCTTGCATTGTGCTTAGAATTATGTGGATAAACTTAATTTGCTCCTCAAATACACGCATGCCCTTAAGTCCTAAGCAAGAGATATTGAACAATTACTGTGTTCCTCAATAACTTGGGCTTTACCTCCCCTGGGATAATGGGGCGTGGCTCCAGGAGTAGGTGTTACCTGGTGGGGTTGAGTTACACTCACCTGTTCCTTTGTAATCCTACCCTTTTGCCCTTTTGGGGATAGAATGTTCCCTGGAACCTCCCCTTGTGTGTCCCCTATATAAGAATAAAGAATTCCAGTGGCTCTCTCTCTCTATTTCCATGGATTCCTAAGGTCGGAGAGCCATCCCAGATTTTGAAAAGTTACTTCTGTGTGTTTGTGTGATTTCTTCACGGTTTTCTTAAGTCATTGGAACAGTCAGATTTTGGGAACCCAGCATTAGGTCGCCAGCTAGGACAGAGGGCAACACTGTGCATTGTCCTGTTGACTCCCCAGAACAAGACTGAGCATGTATGTTAAATGATCCTCATTGCATAAATGGAGAAATAGGCTCAAGGAGTTAGGTGGTTGGAGCATGACCATATAAAAGTCAGTAAGTGCCAAAGGCCAGTAGTAATCAGCCAGACCCCCAACGTGGAATCTTGATACACAGTATTCTGATATGCTGCCTCACTTGTGTATCCTTTGGGTTTCTTTTTTTTTTCTAAGTCAGATTTTTTTTTTGTCAATATGCGCCTTAGGTTTCCATGTCAGCTGATCCTCAGTCAGATCCCTCAAGATAGGGAAGGAAATCTAAGTCTTCATTAATTTCAGACTTACCATATTGTCCACAAACATATATCCTCCTTCCATAGATCTAGGCACTTCTAGGAATGTACCTCCTGGAAGATGAAACCTTTGACTTAGATCTTGTCCCACTGTATAACCAAAAAACATGTAAAAAGGAGTCCCACCGTAGATAGAGAGCACCTGTCTCTTGCACAATGCAGCTGCTCTGTCAAATCTTGTTTCTGCCTCCTGCAGAGGAAGGCAGCCGGAGACATGTTTTGTTTTTTTCCTGGAATTCTGAAAACTCATTAAGGAAGTTTTGAGCATGACATGACCTTTCCGGACATGCTCAAATGAATATGTTTTGATATGAATGAATATGTTTTGATAAGTGTGCTTTAAAGCACTGTCATTTTTACCTTTGTGGCCAGGGTTGTGACATTTTCATAACCAGTTGTGGGTATGAATATTAACATGATCACCCCTGATCAACATGCCAATGTAGTAGCAAAATACCATGATAACTGCTATGGTTTGGATATGTTTGGACTGCCCCTCAAGTGTCCATTTTGATCTGTGGCTTGATTTCTCAAGTGGCTCTGTTGGAAGGTGGGGCCTAGTGGGAGGTCCTTAGGTCATTGGGGGTGTGCTCTTGGAAATTCTCTTGCAACACCTTGAGTTCTAGGGAAAGGATTGTCATAAAAGGACCAAACCTGTTCCCAGATGTAATCTTATGGCTCCTATGTGTGTTCCCGCCATTGCTGTCTGTCATGAAGTGATATAGCTAAGGGATGGGCCCTCACCCCAGAGCTGATGTTATTTATGCCATTTGGACTTTGAATCTCCCAAACTGTGAATTAAAAATCCTCTTTACTTCATAAGTATCCTGCATCAGATACTTTGTAATGGTGATGAAAAGATGATTAATACAACAATCTATCATATTACAAATGCCAGTAAACTGAAGAATTGCTTTGGTGGGAAGATGATGTCAGAGAATAGAGCATACACTCAATATGACTGTGAATCTTCCTGTGTGTACCTGTGCTTCTGAGCCTCTGGTGCGTGTCTGGGGAGTCTACTCATCCCAAAGCAGTGGAGGGGAGAACTGATGGCCTTTCTCATTTAAAAAAGCCATGATCCCACAATCCCCTTCAAGGGCATGCCTGCAATAGTGTCATCCTGGGGACCAAGTCTTCCACACGCACCTTGGAAGCTAGTGGAGGATATTCAAGATCCAAACCAGAGCACTGGGTACAATTTTATTTTATTTTTTTTCATGTAGAGATCCAATTTCCCCAGCACCATTTGTTGAAAGGTTGTTTTTTTTCCTGTTGAATGCTCTTTATATTCTTTTTGAAGATCATACTTGGAGCTGGGCATAGTGGCACACACCTGTAATCCCAAGGGCTCAGGAGGCTGAGGAAGGAGGATCAAAAGTTAAAAGCCAACCTCAGTAACTTAGTGAGGCTCTAAGCAACTTGGAGAGACCCTGTCTCAAAATATAAAAAGGGCTGGGGATGTGGCTCAGTGGTTGGAGTGTGCTGGGTTCCATCCCTGGTGTCCCCTCCCCACCAGAAAACATTTGTGGGATTGTTCCCAGGTTCTCAATTCTACCTCATCTGTCTATTTGTCTTTATATCAGCACCACACTCTTTCATAAGTTTGAAATTGGAATGGGTGAGACCTCCAACGTTATTTTTTTTTCCAAACCTGTTTTGGCTATTAGGGGTTCCTTGAGATTTCATATGAATTTTAGAGTAATTTTTCTATTTTGGCAAAAAAATGTGGTTGAAGATTTTGATAGAGATGCATTGAATGGATATATATATATATTTAATGGAGATATATATATATATATATATATATATATATATATTTGCATTTATGTGTTTTCTTTAAGCAAGGTTTATACATTTCACTATATGAGTCTTTTGCATCATTTAAGTATTTTTTGTTGCTATGGTAAGTAGTTGTTTTCTTATATAACACAGTGAATTTTACATTGTTAGTATTTAGTAATGCAACTGATTTTATGTTTTGATTTCATATCATGCAACTTTTTATTAGTTCATTTTAGTTAGACATAATACTAGGGTGCATTTGGGTATAATTATGCAAGCATGGAATATAATTTGCTCTAATCCAGTGTCCAGTCCTTCTCCTCTCTCTCCTCTTCTTTCTCCCACTGTTCCCTTACCTTTACTGATCTTTATTCTGTTTATTTATAGTTTTTAAAAAATTAGTGCTGTGGTGGTTTAGATGTGAGGTGTCCCCTAAAAGCTCAAGTGAATGCAAGAAGGTTCAGAGGAGAAATGATTGGGTTGTAAGAGTCTTAACCCAATC
The DNA here is from genome assembly GCF_045843805.1 of Urocitellus parryii. NCBI lineage: Eukaryota > Metazoa > Chordata > Mammalia > Rodentia > Sciuridae > Urocitellus > Urocitellus parryii. The sequence goes on along the minus strand of NC_135545.1, from coordinate 17,274,084 downwards.
AGTGAACTAATCCCCTGATGGGGCTGAGAACTCACCTAGCATGTGCGAGGTCCTGGGTTTGATCCTCAGGATTACATAAAAATAAAACAAAGCTTAATCTCCTGATGGGGATTAACTGTGGTAACTGAAGTGGTGGGGTGTGGCTGGAGGAGGTGGGAATTGGGGGCATGGCTTTGGGGGTATATATTTGTATCTGGCAAGTGGAGTCTCTCTCTGCTTCCTGATCACCATGATGTGAGCTGCTTCCCTCTGCCACACTCTTCCACCATGATGTCCTGTCTCACCTCAAGCGCTGAGGAATAGAGCCAGCCTTCTGTAGATTAAGACCTCTGAAAATATCGTGAGCACTCAGATAAACTTTTCCTTCTGTGAAGTTGTTCTGGTTGGGTCTTTAAGTCACCGCAGTGAAAGAGCTGACTGAAGCAAGTGCTTTGTGGAAAACCTGAAGGTGAGATTCGCTGTGGTATATTCATATATGGACATGGAAAAGTGAGGTCAGATTCATTCCAGGCTTCTTTCCTTTTTCCATTCCTCCTCCTTCCCCTTAGTCCCTTCTTCTAATCCACTGACCTCTTTCTTCTTTTCATGGAATTCCCTCTCCATATTTTCTTTTTCCTTTCCCTGCACCCCTTATTTTGGTCCAATTTCCACAGATCGAGAAAACCTTTGACCTTTAACTTTCTGTGTCTGGCCTATTTCACTTAGCATGATTGTCTCCAGTTCTATCCATTTATTGGCAAATGCCATAATTTCATTCTTCTTTATGCCTGAGTAATACTCCATTGTTTACATATGCCACATTTTCTTTATCCATTCATTTGTTGACAGGCACCTAGGCTAATTCCATAGCGTGGCTATTGTGAATTACATTGCTAAAACATTGATGTGCCTGTGTCACTGTAGTATGCTGATTTTAAGTCCTTCGGGCATATACCAAAGAGTGGGATAACTGGGTCAAATGGTGGTACCATTCCAAGTTTTCTGTGGACTCTCCATCCTGCTTTCCAGAGTGGTTGCACTAATTTTCATGAAAATTTTCTGCATTTGTATATTGCTTCTAACAGGATTATTGTGTGTAGAATCATTATTTGTCATATAAGATCACACCATCTATAAGTAGCAATAAGTTTTTCTTTCCAAATTGGATGTTTTTTTAAAAAAATTTTCTTTCCTAGTTGCTCTTGCTAGGATGTCCATAGTTGGCAAGAGGTGTTGTCAGTGGGCATACTTACCTTATTTTTACATTTTAGAGGAAGAGCTTTATACAATAAACATATATGAGGAAACAAATATCTCTAATAATGGTGACCATACAAACAAACATAAAAGCCAGTTTTAGTGCATTTTTAACTTAGAAGTCCACTTTTTAAATTTCTTACATAATATAAAGTCAAATGCATAAAATAAATTGAAAACACACATTTCAGGGCACACAATGTATAAATGTGTAACCATAAAAGTAAAATAAAAGGGGGAGGAGCTATATAGTAAATATTTACATGCCACTGGAGTTAACTTGTACTAAATTCAAACTAAATTATAAATTTAGGATGTTAAATGTAATTCCCATGTAAACCACAAGGAAATGAGACCAGAATAAAAGCAGTTCATTAAAAAAAAATCAATGAAACACACACAAAAAAAGGCAGACCTGGAGGAAAAGAAAAACAAAAGAGGTACAGGGCATACAGAAAACAAATAGAAAAATGGTAGAGCTCTTCCTTATCAGTAATCAGTTGAAATTTAAATGAATTAAACCCTTCAGTTCAAATGCAAACTGGAAGAATGGATTTAATAATTTTAAAAAACCCCAAAATATAACTACACACTATCTAAAAGAGACTCATTTAGATCCAAAGACACAGACTGAAAGTGAGAATATGGGAAAAATCACCTGATAAATATAGTAACCGAATGGGAGCTGGGGTAGCTCTACTAATGTCACCTAAATACACTCTAGTTCAAAAACTGTTATAAAAGCAAAGGAAAGACATTGAATACTGAAGAAAGAATCAGTTTATCAAGAAGATATAACAATTATAAAAAGATATTGTCTATTTCAGCCAACTCATGGGGTTTGTCTCAAGAATGCAAAGTTGGGGGCTGGGATTGTAGCTCAGTGGTCGAGCGCTTGCCTAGCCTGTGTGTGAAGCACTGGGTTCGATTCTCAGCACCACATATAAATAAATAAATAAAGATCCCTCAAAAAAATAAAGAATGCAATGTTGGTTTAAATACTCAAAAATTAATATAATACATTGAATTATCACCCTGTGCTCTATAAATATTTATTATTATAAATAATAATTTATATCTGCCCACACCAGCCTGGACAGGATCCAGGCTCACAGTAGGCCCTGGACCATCCCTCCACAGGCAGGCACCCGCCAGAGTCCAGCCTCTGGCACAGGACTGCCTCTTCGGACCAGCAGACTACTGCAGAAGCCCAGGCCCGGCCCAGATCCACCCACACGGACTTGCTCAGGACCCAGATCCAGGGTAGGTTCAAGTTTATCCCCCTGCCCCCACCTGGGAGCCCAAGCCTAACCCACTTCCATCTTGGGACACTGCAGTCATTGCCATAGCCTTCCCCACACAGTAGCCCGTAACTTTTTGACAACAGACAAGGCCTAGAAGCAGCTGCATCTCAGAGCAGGAATCCCAAAGGGAGTGTGAAGCCCACCCTTCAGCCCCATCTCTGTAAGACATTGCTTCCATCTTGGGGCACCTCAACTATTATCTTGAGTTACCTCGGCTATTGCCGCCACCACCTTTAGATGCAGTACCATACATTGAGGGACACCAGTAGGGTCTGTAACCCCAACATCAAGATGAGGTACAATCTGCATGGGTACTACAAGAATATAGGGAAGAGACTGTAATGTCTCAGATCCACACTGCAAGAAAGGAAGTCACATAGACAACATGAAAACACAAGGGAGGAAAGTGCCTGAAACAAACCAGGATACAATAACAGAACCCATCGACAGTGAAGTTGATAAAATATCAGAAAAGGAGTTCATAAGGTTCATAATTAAAATGATCTGTGAATTAAAGAATGACCTAAATGAGCAAAAACAGGCAAAAATCGATCACTCCAACAATGAGATAAGAGAGCAAATTCAGATAGCAAAAGATTACTTCAAGAGAGAGATAGAAATTCTGGAAAAAAACAGTCAGAAATCATTGAAATGAAGGATACAAGAAATCAAATAAAAAACTCAATAGAAATCATCACCAACAGACTAGATCAATTGGAAGACAGAACATCAGATAATGAAGACAAAGTATACAACCTGGAAAATAAAGTTGATCACACAGTGAAGATAGTAAGAAACCATGAACAGAACATCCAAGAATTATGGGATAGTATCAAAAGACCAAATCTAAGAGTTATTGGGATAGAGGAAGGCACAGAGTTTCAAACCAAAGGAATGCACAATCTCTTCAATGAGATAATATCAGAAAATTTCCCAAACATGAAGAATGAATCGGCAAATCAGATACAAGAGGCTTACAGGACACCAAGTGTACAAAATTACAACAGATCGACACTAAGGCATATTATAATGAAAATGTCTAGCATATAGAATAAGGACAGAATCCTAAAGGCCACAAGAGAAAGGAAGCAGATCACATATGGGGGAGACCAATTGGTATCTCAGCAGACTTTTCAATGCAGACCCTCAAAGCCAGGAGATCCTGGAACAACATATACCAAACTCTGAAAGAAAATGGATGCCAACCAAGGATCTTATATCTAGCAAAACTAAGCTTTAGATTTGATGATGAAATAAAAATCTTCCATGATAAACAAAAGTTAAATGAATTTACAACTAGAAAGCCTGCACTACAGAACATCCTCAGCAAAATATTCCATGAAGAGGAAATGAAAAACAACAATGAAAATCAGTAGAGGGAGGTATTACACTAAAGGAATATCTAATCAGAGGAGAAACCAATTCGTGTTAAATACCAAAAATAAACAAAAATGGCTGGGAATACAAACCATGTCTCAATAATAATCCTGAATGTTAATGGCCTAAACTCACCAATCAAAAGACATAGACTAGCAGATTGGATTTAAGAAAAAGATCCAACAATATGCTGCCTCCAAGAGACTCATCTCATAGAAAAAGGCATCCACAGACTGAAGGTGAAGGGTTGGGAAAAATCATACCACTCACATGGACTGCGGAAGAAAGCAGGAGTTTCCATCCTCATATCAAATAAAGTAGACTTCAAACTAAAGTCAATCAAAAAGGATAAAGAAGAATATTTCATACTGCTCAAGGGAACCATACACCAACAAGACTTAACAATTGTAAATATATATGCCCCAAACAATGGAGCATCTACGTTCATCAAACAAACTCTTCTCAAGTTCAAGAGTCAAATAGGCCAAAACGCAATAATTTTGGGTGACTTTTACACACCTCCTTCATCACTAGATAGATCTTCCAAACAAAAGCTGAACAAAGAAACTATAGAACTCAATAGTTCTGCTCCAGCTATTCTTGTTCTTGTTCTCTTTCCTACCTTAGCACAGGCAAGATGTAGGATCCCTGGCTACTGGGCAGAGTCAGGAAGCAACACCAACCTCTCATTTCTACTCCCTCCCTTCCCTATAAACATGTCCTCTTTCTGGGATGTGGGTTGCTCCCACCTCTGACTTTTGCCGGGATCTGCCTCCAGTGATCCCAGTAGCTAGGGCTGGAGGTCTTACAGGCCCTGGCTACTGAAGCCCATGCCCCCAGGCCAGGTGATGAGCACCCCTGTGGTCCTTCCTGAGCAACTATGGTGGTAGGGGCAAGGGGTTGGGAGATAGGGGGTGAAGCAGCACTTGGTGCCAAATGGCTGCAGACAAGTGAGCTAAAGCTCAAAGTTTGAGAGTCTAACTGGGCTTGGCCATTGGACCTCGCCCACCCTTTGTCCTCTTCTTGTGTCCCCTTTCTTTTTCATGTGTTCCAATGGTATCTCCCCTGCATCAGCTTGAACAGTGTAAGCTTTTCTTTCAAGGCGTTGGCAGCCAAAACACTTCTCTGAGTTTCCCACCCCACTCCAAGGATCTCAGTCAACAGGCCACTTTTCATGGGCAACTTCATCAGCAAGCTTCATATCTGCTCCTCCTCACTAGTAGAGCAAAGACGCAGATCTAATGCCTTGGGCAGTCTGATACCTCGGGAAAGCTGGGATAGTTCCCCAGGAAAAAAACCTAAGTCTCCATGGTTCGGTACCGAGTAAAGACCCCTCAAGTAGTTCACGGGGAGGCGGGAACTTCCCACAAACCAGGGCCCAGGATAAGGCAGCCATCAGCTACCAGGTGACCCCAGCCAGACAGAGGATCACTGGTGGACAGTGGAATTGGGTGTAACCCATTGGAAACTGGACAGCCCACCTCCTCCTTTTACTTGGCAAAGAACATTCCATGGAAAACCATTGATGTTCCCCCCCCCTATAATTAAAGCAGGGGTGGGCTCCATCTCTCTTTCCACTGTGGAAGCTGGATCCCTAAGATCAAAGAGACGTTCTACCCCAGCTTTTCAAAATTACTTCCCATGTACTTTTCAAAATTACTTCACCATTTTCTCTCTCTTATCTTTTATTTCGTAGCCAGCCCACTCCACACAGAGGGACCCCAATTCCATCGCCTGCATGGGATGTGGGTGAGACTATTGGAAGGCTGTTCCACTGTATGCTCAGTCTTTACCACCTGGGCTTTACCTCACTGCTGTTGGTATCTGATTCAGGAGCTCGGTGCTCCTCTCGGGCAGCCTCTCCTGCGTCAAGGCAGGACTCTCTGAAAAAACCATTGCCCACTACTAGTGACTCCAATATTCAGTCACTCAGAAATATCAAAATCTGTCACTCAACATGCTAATGGGCTCTTCTCCATTGTCACTTGAGCAGGCAGTCGTTCCTGGAGGTTGGTATGAGCTCCTTCCTCAAAGGCCAGGCTTTCATCAGCTCTTGCTGGTCTGCTGGAGGATTCCTGGTTCTTTAGAAGTGAGCCCCACACTTTCTGGTCCATTTATAATGGGCCCTCTGCTGCTAGAAAGTTCAACAAAAGAACAGCTTGATGTGGGTCATTGATCCAGTTCTCTAGCCTCACAAAGATAGAGAAGACACAGGGAGGAAAGGTTTCTGATACCCTGTCCAACAAGAATTCACCATGTCTGGCCACTGTGGCCCTTTTATTTCCCTCCCGTCCCTTCCATTTCTCTCTCTTAAATTCCATATGAGTTTTGGAACTCCACTTATCAATGGGAATGGAGGCAATTTGCATTCAAGTTCCTTAGCTGCAGATTTCTTAATCCCTCATCATTTTCCTAAAGCCCACCTCCTGCCACATGCGTCAGCGACCTCTATGCGTGTGGTTTTTTCTCTCTTTTCCTTACAGACTTCTCCTCTAGTCAGTGACATAGTTACTCCTGTCTCCATCAACCACTCAATCACTGCGCTCACAATCACTCCACCATTGCAGGCTGCACATCTAAAGACTGAATCTCAAGCCTGCTTTGTGCTTGGGTATAAGCTATGTGGATACCATTGCGTTTTCACAGACTTTCATCTTTGGGTCTCCCTCAGGTCCTAATAAGGGCTTCCTCCCATTTGACCAAGCCCAACCCAGTGTGGAGCAGACACTCACTGCCAAGGCCACAGTATCCATCAGCCAATTTGTCTCTAAGGTTGAAAGTACTGAACCTTCAATCTTACATATTATTTTATAAAACATTTCTGACTCTACACTACAGTCTTTCCTAGACCCTAGTCATAATGAGTTGAAGGACATCTCTTGCCACAGTAGTAATTATAATCAGTGTGGAGTACAAATGAATTAGTAAATAAATTATAATTGAAAAGAATGGTTGTAGGAATATGGGAGCAGATAATAAGGACTTAAAACTTAGGAGGAGACAAAACTTGACTTGTGCCTAAAGAAGCAAGTAAGTAGAGATGGGCTATTTCCAAAGTCAATGAAATAGCATGAAAAAAAATCCAGGTAAGGAATTAAGCCAGTGGAAAAGGTAAGGTAGTCAGGTATGGGTGGAAACTGAAACCAAAGCTGGAGATGTGGCTACAACAAGGACGTATGATTTTTCCATGATCCTGAACATATGGATGTTATGGGCCGATCACTCAGAAAACACACTCAGTCCAAGTTTTGTCCAAATTAGAGAGTCTTTATTTAGCCAGATGGAGACTGCTCCCTGCAGAACCCAAACTGTCTGTGCCAGGAACAGCGCTGGGTCCGAGTTCTATAGGGTTTACAAGGGGAAAAACCATATCCTTGAAAATGTAGGTGCAGGCAAGCCAGCAGGACACAGAAGCTAAAGTTAGCAGTCAGCCAGCCAATGCATATAACCACATCCTTGTTCCCAACACATCTAGTACAAAACCAACTTTTACAAAAAATAAGTTATATAACTAGGGTTATATCAAGGTTACTATGGTGGAACTTAAAAATGGAGTCACTCAGACTAAGTTCTTTTAAGTACTCTTTCTAACTTATAGACAGGATAACTTAACATTACTTATCCTGTTATATTACCTTGTCTTATCTATTAATATCCTTCATTTTATAGGGTGCTTATGAGCTGAGCCATAATCTATGCAGGGCTATAACATGGAGAGACATGAAGGATTATATTCTTGTCCATTTTGTGTTGCTATAACAAAATACAAAACTAAAAGTTGGGTACTTTATAAAGGAAAGAACTTCCAAATATGGAGATTCAAGAGCATGATGCAGGATCAGCTTGGCTTCAGTGAAGGCTTCTGGCAGATGGCATCACAATGGTAAGAGCACATGCAAGAAGAGATTAGGTGATGAGATAGGAAGAAAAAGACTTGGGAGGGGTGGGGTGCATTCATTTTTAACAGCCCATTCTCCCAGGAAGGAACTCATTCCTGCCGCACCCACCCACCACTTGGATACCCGAGATCTGCATTAATACATTCATGAGGGTGAGGCCCTCAATGACCTTAATTACCTTCCACTAGACACCACCACTTAGAGCTACCACTATCTCAACATTGCCACAATGGGGACCAAACTTCCAACACATGAGCCTCTCAGGAACATACTCAAACCATAGCATACCACAAACAAACAAGTAAAAAAGAATGAAATATATATATATATATATATATATATATATATATATATATATATAATTTCTAATATATATAATTTCTAATATATATAATTTCTAATATATATAATTTCTCAATATATATTATTTCTAAGATATATATCTTGGAATATATATTACATTAATTATATTATGTACTTTAGAAATACCTCTGTGTGTGCCGGAGAAGGCAGAGTAGTGCATAATATCACATATTTAATGCCTACCAGGACAAAGGGGCTTAAAGGACTCTTTGCAGCAACTCAAGCAAAGAAGTCAATGTGCTCCTAGTCTAGAGGAGCTGATTGTGGGGATGGTGAGGAAGCGACAGAAGAGAAGGTAAAGCAGATGTCTACAAAGAGGCCACGATGACTTTAGCTACCCGGTTTGGATCAATGGACATGAGAAGTTTGGGAAAAATATAATAAGTTTAATTTTTAAATGTGAAGATCCAGGTGATATTTAGAGGGCTGTGAATTCATTTGTATATGAATTTAACATACTTAGAAGTGAGGATGTGCTCAAGACAATTTTAAGTAGTAATTATAAAAAAGGCAAATCCCTGATTAAGTGACGTCTATATCCTAGTTGGAGGGAAGAACATCAACCAACAGAATAAAGAAGGAAATTATTTTGTAGGCTAGTTGATAACGACTGCTATAGAGAATAAAACGGTTCATGGAGAATTGAATTTGCAGGTAGGGAGAAGCATAGATTGGTGTCCTCGGGGAGTAGTTATTAAGATGAAATAGAGTCAACAAATATGAGGGTAGAAGAGTGCAGAGAGAGGACAGCGCACAGTCCAGGAGGGCCTTGCAGGAGGTCATAAGAAAGTTGCCTTTTACTCAGAGATTGGAGTAATTAAAGGGCTTAGAGAAAAGGACAGGCTGATATGATTTGATTTTTGGCAGCGTTGTTCTTTACCTGGGAGTGAGTGTGGAGGCAACAACAGTCAGGAGGATAAAGCCACAGTCCAGGTGGGAGATGATAATGGTGTGGACCAGCAATAGTGATGGAATGTGATTTCTGTCCCATCTTTATTTCTTTTCCATCTGACACTTTCATTAGGTTCATGTTAGTATGCTTAAGTAGTAATTATTAAAAAAATTATTTAAAAAATTATTTTAAAAAATTCATCATAGAAATGATCCAGTTTGGACTTTTCGTTGTATGGAAATTTTGATTGCTGGTTTAGTCTCTACCTATTATGATCTATTCATATTTTCTACATCTACTTGAGTCAATTTTGGAAGTGTTTGGAAGTGTTTCCAAAAAATATGTCCATTTTATTGAATATATATGCAATATAAGCTGTTTTATGTATTCATTTTTTTACACAGAAATATGTTCTTTTCCTATATATGCCAATAGAAAATAAAAGATATATAGAAGAATTTTAATACAGTAGGGAATTTATGGTATGGTTAAAAGATACTGAGAAAAGAACTAATCTGCTTACCGGGTTGCACATGATTGCTGAGTAGGAGCAAGAATGAAACTTTAAGAAGAAGAATAAACTAGTCTTGACCGAACAAGAGGTTACATAAAATTTTTAAAGTGGAAGAAATGGTAAGCATTTTATTTTTAAAGAAAAATGAAAGTTTATATTTCATACTTATGAATTTTAGATTTATTAAGCAAATAAATTAAGCACCATCCAAGGACATGGGGAAATTCCGCATGACCTTTAGGTATTGTGTTTTGATCACACATTAGATTTCATTTACATCTTGTTTTGCTAGATTTTTTCTATGCACACATAGGAAACTGGGAAAATACATTCATCCTACTTTATAGAAAGTATATGGTCAACGTGCAAATACTATTACCTCTGAACTCATTCTTCATAGCTACTCAACAACTTCTAAAAATAAAAGTGAAATTTAAAGACAGAAGGCTGAGACAGAAAGACCAGGGGACCTGGCTGATTACCACAGTTCTACTGGGCTGAATATCTTCATTGTCACCTCTAAATTTTCCTGCCACTGTATGGAAATTGCCATAAAGGAACTTCCATAAACTCAAGGAGAGCTGTCTGAGAGATTTAACCTTGACAGTGCCTTCATTTCTGTAGGTTTATGCAAATAATGTGATGGACATTTTCCTTTATGAGTGAAGAGATAAAGTTTATTTTCACAATGTAGCTACATTTTTGATGTGCTCTTTATTTTCATACTCGGTAAGGAGAGATATGTATATGAAATCATCATGTGTCATATTAATGATATAATCAGTTAAGGAGTGATATGAGATATGGGGAAGATTCAAATGTGAAGTGATGAATCATGTTTGAATACTGTAGGGATGTTTGGTGCTGGCAGACATTATTTGGGAGACTCAAGCAGTGGAAGTAAATCAGCATAAAAGCCCTTCTCCATATTCTCCCAGAACCAGCTGAATTTACCTGCAACATTTTGCTTACAGCAACAGGTTCCTATCTCAAGTGCCTGTAGCTCTTTGGAAAATACTAAAAATCCATTTAAATGCAATAATAAAAATGATCACAGTAATACTGCTTAAAGAGAAAATTAAGTATATTAATAATATAAAAGAACTAAAGGAAACATTAATAATAAAATACAGTTACATAAAGAACTGATGTGGTGAAAGCAAAATGGAAACAGATATAATGAGTCAGAGAACAAAAAGTGAACTAGAAAATATCTAAATACCTAGAAAATAAATGTGAGATAAATCATTTCAGTGTGCAGGGACATTAAATTCATATTTGGAGTATACTTGACAGTGCAGAGGAAAAGCATTTCCATTGAACTGACTTGTTAACACAGCACATGGGCATCTATTTTATGTTAGAATATATGTAAATTCCTAGGCAGTGGCCAGTGACCCAGATGGAATAAGGGTATGTGGCTGAAATATGAAAGTAGATGTGAAGTGTGACTATTTTACATAACAGGTTAACATTCATCACAGAGCAGTCACTGTGGAACAGGCAATCACGGGGTGATGTCATACACATTTCTGTTTTACTGTAATCCTTTCCTCCACTCTTATTGTTGATGCATTTCCAAATTAGAGAAAGGCACTTTCTTGTCCCACACTTTGAAAATATGGTTTTATGGCAGGTCAACCAACCAGCGTTTGACAACAATGACTCTTGTGTTTACTTTAAGTATATGTCTAGTCTTCTTCCATTTCTACAAAGTCTACAAAGTGCTTTTCCACATTTTGAGGAAACTGAAGTGGCCAAAAACTTTAGTAGTCTTCAATATCATAAGTAAGAAAATGACATCATGTGGGAGACCAGCCTCGCATGTGACTGAGTTAACTCCCCTGCTGGGCGATGTGGCATCAGGCATCCTACAGCCCCATGGGTGGAGCTATGTTCACTTGTTCCTTTGTAATATTACCCCTTGCCCTGTTTAGGATAGAATGTTCCATGGAAGTGCCTTGAGTGTGTCCCCTTCACTTACTGTGCCCTTGGGTGTGGCCTACCCAGGTGTCAGTCAACCTGCTGACGGTGGACATCATGAAGATAGACTCAGTCCCCTGAAACCTGACCCCTTGCCTCATTTGAACAGCTTCTCCTCAATAAAAGGGGTCAGCGCATGGCTCTCTCTCTTCCTGCGGACCCTTAAGGTCAGAGGAGCCGTCACAGTGACCCCAAAGAAAAAGGATTTGTGTCTCTTGTGTGGTTATTTTGTGCAGCCCAGTCAGCCCAGTTTACCTGGAGTGACTCCTGAGCCTTTTAGTTGGGAATAGAAACCTGGCAACATCACTTGAAGTCATTCCGTGTATTGGTTGTCCAGAACAATTAGCAAATAGATCTCTTCATTTTATTTAGTAAGAAATTTATGGTCTGGATGAATTTTTGCCAAAATTTACACCTTCTTTGCTTACTGAAGATACAGATAAATGATCAAAGTTTTGTTTTTGGATATTAACAATCTTTTATTTCAGTTTTCATTTATAATCTTCATAGAAATAAGTACCATTTGAAACTCCATTTTTCAAATCAAAGTAACAAGAAGCACAGGAAATATTTTTATTTGTGCTTTCATGATCCCATACATCACACTATGATAGGTAAGATCTGATATAATCATCTTTGCACTGTAAGGGGTAAACATAGGGAGTATCAAAATGTCTCATTTTGTTCAACCACAAGTTATTTTTGTTACAATATCTGGATCAGGAAATGTAACTTTACTCAGTTTCATAAACAAAGGAATGATAGAACACATGTTTGTTCACGTGATTATGTCCAAGATATTTTAGCTATTCATTTTTGACAAACATCAATCTTTTAAAATTTAAACTTAGAACTATTTCTCTGATTCATCCTGGACTTGCAAAATCCCCATCTCCAATACCTCTTTCATGCTGTTGTCTGTCATGCCCACTATGAAAATCTGTCCTTCCTATTGTGCACCATGTTGTTGAATTTACCTAAGTCAATTGTATGTATTCTTCCAACTGAATAGTTACATAGAATTTTCTTTTGGTGATTTCTGGGTTATGATAGTACTGATACTGTAATCATTCTCATTTGGATGGAATTTTTTAGCTACAAAGCTAAAAAGTACTGCTGTTGCTAGGAAGTAAAATCCTAAGTATTCCACACTCAAATGCTTCTGTTGAAAGGATATTTAAGTCAATGTCATCCTATGGACGGACAACAAGAATCAATGTCATATGGGCTTGGCTCGAGCAGAACTGCAAGTCAAAAGTGATTTTTACATTTGTCTGTACTAAGTTTTACAACTACACAAGAAGAATGCCATAAAGGCTAGAGGCAGAAGTGTTATTATTGGAAAAGGCAGCCGAAAGAGTAAAAATACCCTAATATATACAGGACAGAAACGTGTCTTTTAAATATAGTTAGTCATTTCATATTTATATTCTCCTATAGCCTACAGAATTTGTCTAATAAAAAGTTAAATTGCTGTACCAGTGGAAATATTGTCCTCACACACAGGTGTAATTAGTTGTACTAATCACCACTCTAAATTAGCCCTATTAAGGTTCTATTAAATAATAGCATCCCTGTAACAGAAAAGTAGATCCATAAAGAAAAATCATTTCAAACACCCATTTTTCATAGGTTTGAGATAATAAACCATTTTAATACACATTGTGGGTTTTTGTTGGTGGTGCTGTTGTTTATTTCTTCTGGTGTTGGCTGTCTGGAAAGCTGGGCATCTACTTCGGGTCACAGACGCCGAGAAATCTAGAACCCCTGGCGCGCCCAGACCCCCTCTCTTCTGGGCGAGGACCACCGACCCCTCAAACCCGCACAGCACCTCTGAGGCGGGTCCAGTCACCACGGGTTAACCAAGAAGAACGCTTTCGCCTGCGCCCCAGCACCTACAGGAACTCCCACAAACCTCGAGGGCACACGTTTCCGGTTTTCCGGCTCCGGACTACATGTCCCCTAGGCCACTGCGATCCAACCAATTTAGCCTGGAACTACACTACCCAGAGGCCACCGGGGCACCTTCGCCTGGCGCTCTGACTGTCCCGGGTGTTGTGATTTTTAACCTGGCAGCGAACTTTGGATTTCTGTGAGGAAAATAAAATCAGCGCCCGGCCTCAGGCCGAGGGCTTGCAGACTCGGGCGAGCCCCACGGGGTAAGTTGGACTTCTGTGAAGGAAAAGAGTGTGGGGAGCTGTGGGGGTGGGCGACTGAGTCCGCGGCCGCGGGCTGAGCGTGGAGTGGACGGGACACGCAGGATGGCGACCGAGCTCGTCCAGACCGGATCCGAAGCCTGTGTGTGTGTGTGCGCGCTCGCGGGAGCTGGGGGGCGGGGCGGACTTAGGAACGTCCGCGCCTGTGACCGGGACCCTGTGTCCCCAGGAAGACTGGGTGCGTGACCTGTGAAGCTGGCTTCTCTTCGCGGCGGGGTGCGCCTCGGTGCCCGGTGTTCTGGGCTCCCGTTGCCTTCTGCACCCGTTTCCAAACCGCGACAGGGTCTGTCCCAACACAGGTGGCCCCCAAGCGAGCTCAGTTCCTGAATGAAGTTTCCCAGCAGGAAGGCTCGAGATGATCTCTGTATGGGAAGTTTAGAGTTGAAGTGTTTTCGGGGGCGGGGGGGGGGCGGGAACCGACAAGATTGGGAAATCTCCCTCCTCCCAGATGGGGGGTCTGTGGGTGCCAGTTACAGTTTGAGAAACGCGGCATTCCCGGGGCACTGACGACAGGTTCTGCCTCCCATTCACTTCCATCCGGTTATATGTGTGAGGAAGGTTTGAGTTTGGCCTGGAGAGGGTTTTCTGAGTCCCCAAAAGGCCTTTTGTCTCCAGGGTCTCTTTTTCCAATTCTGTCATTCTTTAAGAGAAAGACCCTAACGCAAAGAAATAAATGCTGCTTAAGTAAGAATTAAGATTTAGGAAAATTTGTGTTTCTCTTTTGTACATAAAATCATTGTTTTCAGAATATGAGAATATTTACTTTCCTTTGCCTGAAATATTCTCCGGAATTGTGACCTCTCTAGATCTTGTGAATGAGGTCCTGGGAGATTGTGCCTCCGTTCCCTGTGACTGCTCATTCTCTATCTCTTCGTTAATTTCTTGTTCCCTTTGAACAAATCATTCAGATCCTCTTCTGTGCTCTCTTTCTAAGCATTGTGATGGTTTGGTGGATAAATACAACTCTGAAGTTGGCTTTTAGAACTACTTTTTAGATTCTGTTTTAGTAAGGAGGACACTTAGTATCTATGTTGCATGGCATGCTAGGTAACATTTTTGCCTGAGGCATCATTATCAAAGCTTAGCAAAGCAGAAATCAGTTTAATGATTTTAGTAAACATGACAAAGTCGTATTCTGGGTGAAGCTTCTAGAAGTGGCAGATTGGAGCATATATAGGTTGCTCTGTGTCCTGAGAAACTTATTAGGTCTTCTTTGAGTTTTGACTGCAGAGTCTATTTCAGAATCATTAGGCCGTAAGATGCAGTGTGGTGTGCTGTTGAAGAGTATGAGTTTTGAATTTTCAATATCTGATTTTGAATCTTGGTTCTGCCACTTACTAGATGTTTGAGTTTGAACAATCTGTTTATGCATTCTTGTTTACATCTCTAAAATAGGATTGATAATAGTTTCTGCTTCATAAGGATATAAGGATAAGAATTTTTTTTGGGGGGGGGGGCAATGCCAGGGATTGAACTCAGGGCTGCTTAACCACTGAGCCATATGCCCAGCCCTTTTTAGTATTTTATTTAGAAACAGGATCTTGCTGAGTTGCTTGGGGCCTCACTAAATTACTGAGGCTGTCTTTGAACCTGTGACCCTCCTGCCCCAGCCTCTGGGGCTGCTGGGATTACAGGCATGTACCACCTCATCCAGCAGGATAAGATGTTTTAGTATGTGTAAAGTCCATTAAAACAGTGCCTGGAACATTACACATGTTCAGGAAATATTAACTGTTTATTAGTTAGTAATTCTGGATTATTCTCCTTCAGAATTCAGTAGCAACAGAAATAAACTCAATTGGCTAAAAAAAGGAAATTCTTAAAATGATATATTTGACATTATTTAAGAGCCTTCCAGGTGATCACAACCCACCTGTAAATGCATGTGGAATTGTATGTAGAAAATAAACAGACACACACACATATTTTTCTGGGGAGAAACATTGTGATTTTATTCTATTAACAAAGATACTATGCATCATAAAAATACTTTGAACCATTGATGTGCAAATACTTTAATATCTGATAATGATCTTGTATAAGTTCAGTGTAATGTAAATGGTTAGGTAAAATCATGTGATGAAATTAGATTCTACCTTCATCACAACTCTGCATCCAGGGGAATGGCTTGATTTGCTGGAGTTTGAATCCTCTTGTTTTTCCTCAAAATTTTGCTTAATGGTAGTTGTGGCATGGTTTGGAAGCTAAAATGAAGAGACAAAAAAAGTTTATCAATTTACGTCATTGGGAATACTAAAGCCTCCTTTTCTTCTTTCAGCTCTGAGTTTCTCTGAAGAGGAACCCCATATTTCAAAAAGCATGGCCCAGGTAAGTTAGTATTTATTTTTAAAATAATGGTATTTTTAGATTACATAGCCATTTTCACTAATTAAGCTGAATTGATCTGCCTAAGAGAACACCATCTAATTGCTTATTGATTCTTCATTGAAAGAATGATGCCAAATAACTGTTTCCTCCTTACAACGTCCTCTGTTCTTCTAATCAGTGTTCATGAATTCATTGAACAAATAACTGTGCAGGAACTATGTGATAAGTCTTTGTGGAAGGGCTATGATAAAATAATGAAGGAGTGAAATCCATGAGAGAATTATTGAGCTTACTCTGTCTTTGGTTTGGTGAGTTAGAGCTGTTGGCTTTACTAGTTCACATATCCAAGATTCATAGTTTCCCTGAATCCTGATAAATTGGAATTTTTGTATTGTTTGATCTCAATCTTAGTATGATGAGATCACATGCTCTTAAGGCTGACTGGGAACTTCACTTTGACATGAAAACATTCATATGGTTTTGCCAGGGGATGTTGAGGGTGATGCTAGGTTAGTCTTGTGTAATGGTAGCATACATCTGATTCTGAGTCATCTTCATAATAATCCACTGATTCAAGAACAGCAAAAAGTGTCAAGTGAGGAATCCTGTATAATAATACAAGTATATTTTCCTAAGTAGTAGGTTAATTGATTACAGATTGGGGAAACCCGAGACAGTCCAGTCTACATGTATAAATATGAAATAATTTGCTAACTCTTTGTTGAGAGCCACAGCCGAAGGGGCCCCAGCAAACTTCCAGCTGCCAGCTGATGATTGGCTCACAGCGGCCCCAGCAAACTTCTAGCTGCCAACTGATTGGCTCCTCTGCGGTGATGCTCATTGGGCTGTTTCCCCGCCCTTTCAGACTACGGAGCTGCTCATTGGGGGACTTTTTTTTGGCTCCGCCCATGCAATCCAGCCAATCGGCCTCAAGAGCAGGAGGAGTGGGGGAGGTGGAGAGGCTTGTGGGAAGCCGGTGGTGGCAGTTGGGCTCTGAAGGTTTTCCTGAGGAGCTGTGTGGTGTGGTGTATGTGCTCTAAAAATAAAGTTCGTTTCTTTTGACAAGTGGCTCCTGAATTGTGCCCAGCTAGACTGTGGCATTTGGTGGCCCATACGGGGAACGACTGAGGGTAAGTGATAAGGTAAACTGCTCGCCCCTGAGGGCAGGGCAAGAGGATGGGTAGCCATTTTAAGATTCTTCTTTTGTTTTATTTCGATTTTGTTTTAAGTTGCCTATCCCTGGAGATGAGTGAGACAGAAGAAAAACCGCTCACATCTGAGGAAAAACTATTTGCATCTGAGGAACAGATAGGGAGAAAGGACGGATGGACATTTCAGGAGGATAGAAAGGCTGATATAAAGATTTTTGTGTTGTTCCATTTTTGTTTCATTCTGTCTCGGCTTTGTTTGGTGTCATCTTGTTGGGTTGTATTATAGTAGAAATATGGGATCAGAAATTAGTAAAAAACAAACCGAAAGAGTGTTAAGTAAATTGTTAGAGGAAGGAGGCATCCCAGTAAAATCAAGAGCAGTCAGGGCATATGTTGATACAATACAAAAATGTAGCCTATGGCTTTTTAAGGAGGAGTTGTTAAATATATCACAATGGAACCATCATGGTGAAGATTTAAAAAGAATAGAAAATAAAAGCCCAGGGACTCTGCCAGTTGGCACATTGCCATTGTGGACGTACGTATCTTGTTTGCTTAGTCCAAAGCCTTCAGTTCAGACAATGGTAGAGGAAGGAGAAGACCTATTGATTCAAGTAAAAGAGAAGGTCTCTCAAGTTAGTCAGACAGAGGAAAAGATTCAAGTAAAAGAGAAGGTCTCTCGAGCTAGTCAGACAGAGGAAGAAAGTTTAGAGCAGAAAAAGCCATCAGGGGAAAAGTTACAACAGGAGACTGCTACTAACACCTTTCTATCACCAGAGGGTGTAAGTGTCCAATCAACAGCACCACCTCTACAGGAGACTACTACTAACACCTTTCTATCACCAGAGGGCGTAAGTGTCCAACCAACAGCGCCACCTCCATATGCTGGGAGGCTCCCAACCCCCGCAGTTGGTAGTTGGAATCCTGAGACAGGATCTCAAATATTAACATGCCCTGTATTTGAGCAGGCAGGAGGGCGGCGAATTCACCATGCTTTAAATTTCAAAAAAGTGAAGCAGCTAAAAGAGGCTGTAACAACCTATGGTCCTCAAGCACCCTTCACTGTAAGCATGGCCCCTTCGGCTATGGGTCTCAACAACTCTTATCTATAGATGAGTTGTCTTTTATGTCCTCATGGAAAATTTTTATTTCAACAGAAGGAAAAGTACTTTTGATTTGACAGAATGATCTTGAAGCGTAAAGAATTAACAAATTTTGTAATGCCTACTTTTTATATAGAAATTTACTTGAAAGAAAAAAAACAGTTTTTTTCTCTTAAAGATAGAGACTAATAGTTCTTGAGATTCTATTAGTTGGTACCTAGCAAGCAGTGTCTTTGTTGTGCTATATCATATGACAGGGGAAATTGTATTATTTTATTCATTTCCCTGTAGGTCTAGAGAATTGAAGTATCTACAACATATAGAAAATTTTGTCTGTGGCAATAAGATTCTTCTACAATATACTGATACTTTGCTTCCCATACAGTTCCCATATCATAGGCTTCCAGATCACTCGATTGCTATATTATTGTTCTCTTATAACACTGAAACTGAGAAATAACTTCTTTAATTTCACCAGATTTATATGAGTTTGCAGTTTCAGGAATCAGTGACATTCAGGGATGTGGCCATTGCTTTCTCTCAGCAAGAGTGGCAAAGTCTAGATTCTTCTCAGAGAGACTTGTACAGAGATGTGATGTTGGAAAACTATAGGAATTTGGTCTCACTGGGTAAGTTTACTTCTCTCAAATAACTTAAAATATATTCCCTGAAACTTTGTCCATTATAAATTTTAGGGCTGTCTTAAGTGAACACAATTGATTCTCCATGATCCCAAAGAGTCTAGCTTTGTTAGACTAGAAAGGATGAAACAAGATTAGAATTCCATTATGGTATAAACACTGATAGAGAGGCTAGGTTTCCTATTGTGTTTATGCTCAAAATTGCTATAAATAAATACTCTATTAAAGTCTGACCCATATATAGGCAGAACAGCTAGACAAAGAGTCCTGATATTTTTCAAATATCTGAAGAGCCTGTACAAATGGTGGATTGTATAAACAGGAATCATTTAAAACAATTTACCTTATTTTATTTCTTAGAACATAATTAATCTGATTGTATAGATAAAATGAATATCTCCTCAACTTTGTATTTAAGATTAAATGACTATCTTATAGATGGAAATGACTCAGGAAACTTTTTTTTTCCTCAGCAAAATGACCATTGTAATGTGAATAGTTTATGCTGTGCTTACCATGTATGAGTCACTATTGTCGAATCTTTAATAGATACTTATATTAACTGATTTTTATCCTTAGGATCACCTTTAAGACAGGTACTATTTTTACAGTCATTTTAAATGACAGTGCTCTTTAAGTAAATTACGTACTACTTAATAAGATCACATGGCTGATAAGTAGCAAAAGTAAAATTGAACCCAGGCACTTTTTTTCTGCATTCTGGGTTCTCAGTTGCATAGTCATATTTTCTGTTAAAGACACAGAAGATAAATATGTAGATAAGTAGGTATGTAGATAGATACATAGATTTCATTTAAAATAAAACCATTTCCCTGCCTGTCTGGTTACTTGAACTCCTTTTCCCTTTTTTGAAGTATTTATCAAAATTGTTTTAGCCTTTATTAAAAATTAACCAAAGCTCAAGGTATTTTTGAATTAATATTTTTCTTTGCTTTATTATTTGGCATGCTTATTTATAAGCAGGGCATTCTCTTTCTAAACCACATGTGATTACCTTATTGGAACAATGGAAGGATCCATGGGAGACAGGGAGGAAAGATAAAAGAAGACAATGTGCAGGTAAGAGTGAGTCAGGTGTGGAAACCATCACTGCTGGAAACAGCCCAGGTGGTCAGGGAGGAGGCATATCCCTAGGGTGGTTGGAAGTTTTCCTTCAAAGACCTGTGTGGAAAAGGCCTGAGACTTGGGGAAGAAATAGATATCTCAGCAAACTTTCCAAAGGAGCCTCATGTTTACCCATTTTAACCCTTATTTGCCTTCTCTTATTTCTCTGTCATTTTATTTGGGGTTTACATTCTTTCCTAGTATAATTTTTCATCTGTATTTTGAATTTGCATCCAGCTTGTCTTTTACATTTAGATTTATTTATATATCCTGAGGTAGTAATATTGGATCAGGCCCAAGAATGAGAAGTAAGGGCTCAAGCCATTTGACTATGTAGAACATCTTAAGTAGGGTGAACAAATACCTTGAGGTAGGAATGAGCTCTGTCAGGAGCAATAAGTGATAGCAGATTAATAGGGAAGAATAAGAAGAAAAAAGGAAGCTAGAGGAGGAGCCAGGTTCTATATAGTTTTTTTTTTATTAATTGTCAAGTATTTGAATTATTTCTCTAAAAGTGACTAGTGGCTATGATCTAATTTATGTTTATCTAATTTTTAAATTTTAAAAATTTCTGTGATATATTAAATAGATACTAGAAAAACACATTAAAATATACAGCTTGATGAGTTATTATAATGATTCAAAAGATTAAACATTTATAAAAAAATGTCAGCCTTCCAGAAAAGTTAAAAAATTATACAAAGATTTTTCATATATCCCTCTCCAAATGAGGAAATAAAATTTTCCTACTATTGCTTAAGTCTTTCACATGCCTCTGTTGAATTATAAACCCTTTTCCTCCCTCCCTAATTAACCATTTAGCCACTTCAAACTTTTCTAGGTATCCCATATCTCCCACTTTCACACGTTCTTCTCAAATTACCCTACTAAACATTTTGTTGATTACCTATTGGGGTTTTTGGGTTCTTGGGTTTGTCAAGTAATTTCACACTGCTCTCTTTTCTTTTTCCTGCACAAATATGTAGACCACATAAACCTCAGCTGTATTATCTTGCATCCTCCCACTAATAAAGAGTTTTTAAGAGTACCTTTCCCTGTAGTTTTGGGGTATATGTTGTGTATAGCTTTTTTTGTAGTTTTGCTCTATTGTTTGCTTTGTTTTATGGAAGTTATTTGGTTAAATAAAAAAAACAGTCCTAGTACTTCCACCTTAATTCTAATTTCTATTTTAGATAACTGCTGTGGATGTTTGTAGAGGGTAGTCTGAATGGGGACAAGAGTAGTAGAAACTGTGGGTGATAGTATTTGGTTTAGAACATAAATGGTTCCAAAATGGCGAGAAGGTAGAGTTTTCATGATATGATATGGAGGCAAAGATGGAAATCAACAGGTTCTGGCTTAAGAAGCTGAAAGGGTAACAGTTGCCTGAGATGATAATGAGAAGGTAGATCTAAAGATACCTGCTTTACCTATGTTAATTTTGAGATGACTACTAATCATCCAGTGAGAGATGCTGAGTACGCTGTTGAATATGCAGTTGCAGAATTCAGGGAACATTTAGGCTCATGTACAAAAAAAAAAAAAAAAAAAAAAAGATTTATTGGCATATGGCTAGTATTTAAGGCCATAGTACTGGATGAGGTGATCTGGAGGGCCAGAACCCCTGAGAGTATAATAATTCTTGTGAGGCTTTTGGTTCAGAAAAGATGAAACAAGATGAAACAGACAGCTAAAATCATGTTCTGAAGTTCTGGGGGGAAAGTATTCAATCCAACATACCTTGTGTCTTAGCAGACTACTTATATTGCTTTGAGCATATTTTGTTTTAGTTACATATCATATTTGTATCTCCTAACATATGGGAATATTATACTCTTCTTAAAGGTGTAGGATTTTGGTTTGTTTTAGCATTTTGCCAACTAAATTAAAAACTACATAAAAAGGTGAAAGAATAATACAATGCCCATCCTTAAAATCTTCATCTAGATTCACAGTGCTTACCACTTTGCTCTATACCTTATATGTATAAAACTTTAGCTATATTATTTAAGTAAGCTTCACAGATTGTAACACTTTATCCTTAAATACTAAGAATAAGGATATTATTCTCCCTAAACTCCCACATCCCCAGTCCCCACACGTGATGTTTCACTGGCAGTACCCACCAAAGGATCATCTTAGGCTCAATTAAGACTAAGGTGGTCTTTGGTGTTTTGGCTCATTCTTGTAGATCACACAAGAGGAACTCCAGCTTGCCAACACAGCAGCATCAACTGTTCCTCTTAGTATGAATCCTCGGAGTGTTTCATGCAGGATACACTCACAGTCATCCAAAAAGTAAGGTGCAAAGAAGTGAGGTACACATCAGGCAGGTTTGGGAGTTGCCATGACTTAAAGAAGATATATTTCACAGAATTTAGTATCTGTAACAATGCCATAGGTATAGTCTCCAGGGTCCTCACAAGAGACATGTAATTTAGAAGAGATCTACATTCAGGGAAGCTCAGAATATGGATCGGTCTTTGTATCATATGTATTCATTTTTCATTGTCATTGATTTTATAATTCAAAATAATTATTTGCATATTATTTTTGTAATTAGATTTGTTATTGTTTTTACCAGAGCTCCAAATTAAGTCATCTTTTTTTTTTGGACAAACTCATGAAACTCGATTTTTATACTACTTTATTTAGATATGATTGGCATACAAAAAAAGCTGTACATATTTAATATAATTTGATGAGTTTGGAAACCCATCAATCTTAGAAATTATTCTTCCTTTTTAGTATAAGATGACTGAGTCTCACTTTGTACTTCTGCCTCATTCTGGAAATTTATCTGTTCCATCAAGGATTTCCTGATTCATATTAATGGATTATCATTGAACTATTATTATAATACTATCTCTTAATTTTGCTCTAATTTCATTTCTTTTGTTCAGAGATTTGTTTGCAATCAGCTAATTACTACTGTGTGCTTATAGTTCAGTCCTGAATGAAAGATGTGTTGGGCCTGAATTGAGGAATGTATTACTAGTTATCTGTTGCTTCACAACAAATTACCACAAATGCACTAGCTTAACATTAAATTCATATATTATCACATAGTTTTACAAGTCAGAAGTCAGCACAGATTGGCTAAATCAAGGTATCAGTCATAGCTGCTATCATTTGGTACTCAGGGGTCTCTTCCAGGCTCACTGGTTGTTGGCAGAATTTATTTCCTTGTGGCCCCTTCCACCTTATTTAAGCCAAGAGCTAGTAAGGCTTCTCCTTTTTACACTTTAAATATTTCTTACTTCCCCTTCTGTTGAATCTCTCTGAGCCTCTGTTGTCCTCAGCCAGGAGAAAACTAACAAATGTTAAAAGTTTAAGTATCCTTAAATCAACCGATTAGTAGCCTTATTTATAGACCTTTTACCAGGTGGCACAATATATTCATGGGCATGATGAGCAGACAAAGATCATGAGGACCAAAATATTCTTTACTACAGAGGTGTTTGGGAAAAATAAATTAAAATCATAACAGAAAAATCTTAAGTATAGAATCAGAAACTAGTAGGAAGTCAAGAAATGAAGTTTTGGATAAAAAAAGAAAGACATGGACATCCTTAGACAAGGCCAGCAGTTTTTTTAGTATTCCTGGTAAAGTGACATTTTACTTATGTAGGATGAGAAAGATCCAGTCGGCAAACAACACATGCCAGAGAATTTTGGGGAGATGGTGCTACCTGCTCATAGAACCAAAAGATGAGAAAATTTATGTCACATTCTAGGTGCTGAAAGGGGGAAGTGAAGTAAATAGGGAACAAAGGGAGCTGTGGCTTCATAGGAGGCCTGACATGTAAACAGGGACTACATTATTTATAAAAAGGCATATGGGTTTAATCTAAATGTAGAAAGAAACTATGAGAGGATGAAATATGGGTTATAAAAGTTTCATCTGTGTCAGAAACATTTGTTAGAAATGTTAAAAATATCAATGCCCAAGAACTTCTCTGTATATCCTGATTCAGGGCTCTAGATAGTGCTTGAACATTAGTTTAGTTTAGTTTTGTTTTTTTTAACAAGCCCTTTGAAGATTTTGATCTATACCTAAATATCAGAAATGAAACATTTTACTAATCACTAATCTTGCTATGAACTCCCATTAACTCTGCATTTTTTTCTTTTTGAATTTTATAGTAATTATTATCTAAGCTATTTATTTCTTTTTTATTTTTTAAGCTGTTTATTTCTAGTTTATTTTTTTCAATTTTTATTTTCTCTTTCATAGAAATTATTTTTTCTTATTTGGAAAAAGAAACTTTTTTGTTTTTTAAAATTTCTTTCAGATTTGCAGTTGGAGAAGGAAATAGTCAGCCTTGAAGAAATTCCCCCTTATGAAAAATGTACATCTTTTGCTCTACATCAAAGAGTTCTTAGTAGAGAGCAACCATGTGAATGTCAAGAATATGGGAAGACTTTCTGTCAAGGCTCAAAGCCTGTTCCACACAAGAAAATACATTGTAGTGAAAACCCCTACAAATGTAAAGAATGTGGGAAGAGCTTTAGTAGTGGACATCAACTCACTATGCATCAGAGATTGCACGTTGGTGAGAAATCCTATGAACGTAAGGAATGTGAGAAGAGCTTTAGTCCTTTTTCATACCTTATTCAACATCAAAAAACTCACATTGTTGAGAAACCCTATGAATGTAAGGAATGTGGGAAGACCTTCATTAGGGAATCAGCCTTTGTTAAACATGGGAGAATTCACACTGCTGAGAAACCTCATGAATGTAAGGAATGCGGAAGGACTTTTAACAGTAGCCATCAATTTATTGTACATCAGCGTATCCATATTGGTAAGAAACCGCATGAATGTAGGGCATGTGGAAAGGCTTTTTACAGTGGCTCATATCTTGTTCAACATCAACGAATCCATAATGGTGAGAAACCCTATGAATGTGAGAAATGTGGGAAAGTTTTTATAGCATATGGAAAACTTATTAGGCATCAGAATATTCACACTGGTGAAAAACCTTTCGTATGTAAGGAGTGTGGAAAGGCCTTTAGGCTTAATTCTTTTCTTAATGCACATCAGCGAATTCATGCAGCCGTAAAACCCTATAAGTGTAAGGAATGTGGGAAAACCTTTAGGCTTGCCTCATATCTTGTTCAACATGAAAGACTTCATACTGGTGAGAAGCCCTATGAGTGTAAGAAATGTGGGAAGGCCTTTAGTACCTTTTCATACCTTGTTCAACATCAGCGAATTCATACTGGTGAAAAACCTTATGAATGTAAAGAATGTGGGAAGGCCTTTGCTACTAGCTCATCCCTTGTTCAGCATCAGCGAATTCATACTGGTGAAAAACCCTATGAATGTAAGGAATGTGGAAAGGCCTTTACTGTGTATGGACAACTTACTCGACATCAAAGTACTCATACTGGTGAGAAACCCTTTGAATGTAAGGAGTGTGGAAAGGCCTTTAGGCTTAGTTCTTTTCTTAATGCACATCAGCGAATTCATGCAGCAGTAAAGCCCTATGAGTGTAAGGAATGTGGGAAAGCCTTTAGTCGTGCCTCATATCTTATTCAACATGAAAGACTTCATACTGGTGAGAAGCCCTATGAGTGTAAGGAATGTGGGAAGGCATTTAGTTCTAGCTCATACCTCATTAAACATCAAAGAATTCATACTGGTGAGAAACCCTATGAATGTAACAGATGTGGGAAAACCTTTACTGCTTATGCTCAACTTGTTGGACATCAGAGTGTTCATACTGGTGAGAAACCCTTTGAATGTAAGGAATGTGGGAAGGCCTTTAGGCTTAGCTCTTTTCTTAATGCACATCAGCGATTTCATGCAGGGGTAAAGCCCTATGAGTGTAAGGAATGTGGGAAAGCCTTTAGTCGTGCCTCATATCTTGTTCAACATCAAAGAATTCATACTGGTGAGAAACCCTATGAGTGTAAGGAATGTGGCAAGGCCTATAGTACTGGCTCATACCTTGTTCAGCATCAGAGAATTCATGCTGTTGAAAAACCCTTTAAATGTAATGAATGTGGCAAGGTCTTGATTAGTCACCATCAACTTACTGTACATCAAAGGGTTCATACTGGTGAGAAACCCTATGAATGTAAGGAATGTGGCAAGGCCTTTAGAGTGCAAGTACATCTTACACAGCATCAGAAAATTCATATTGATATGAAGCCCTATGAATGTAAGGAATGTGGAAAGACTTTTAGTCGGGCCTCGTACCTCATACAACATGAGAGAACTCATACTGGTGAGAAGCCCTATGAGTGTAAGGAATGTGGGAAGGCCTTTAGTACCTTTTCATACCTTGTTCAACATCAGCGAATTCATACTGGTGAAAAACCTTATGAATGTAAAGAATGTGGAAAGGCCTTTGCTACTAGCTCATCCCTTGTTAAACATAAGAGAATTCATACTGGTGAAAAACCCTATGAATGCAGAGAATGTGGAAAGGCCTTTGCTGTGTATGGACACCTTACTCGACATCAGAGTGTTCATACTGGTGAGAAACCCTTTGAATGTAAGGAGTGTGGAAAGGCCTTTAGACTGAATTCATTTCTTACTGAACATCACAGGATACATACTGGTGAGAAGCCCTTTCAATGTAAAAAATGTGGGAAGGCCTTTAGGCATAGTTCAGCCCTTAAAGCACATCAGAGAAAGCATGTGGATGTACAATCCTAAGAATTTCAGAAATATGGGAATCTTTTTTCTTTCTTTCCTTTTCTTTTTTCTTTTTTTCTTTTTTTTTGGTATTGGGAATTGAACTTGGGGACCCTCCACCACTGAGCTACATCCCCAGCCCTATTTTGCATTTTACTTAGAGATAGGGTCTCACTGAGTTGCTAAGCACCTTGATATTGCTGAGGCTGGCCTTGAACTCACAATCCTCCTACCTCAGCCTCCTGAGCTGCTGGGATTACAGGTGTATGCTACTACACCCATCGGAAGTCTTTTTTATATGTGGTTCAATCATTGTTCAGTATACTGGTAAGAAACTTTTGAAGTAAAGAATGTTGGTAGACCTTTTGAAAATATTCTCATCTTTCTTAACAGATGCTCCTTGACTTGCAATGAGATTACGTCCCAATAAACAGATAGAAAACACATTTAATGTAGTATAACTAATCTACCAAACACCATAGTTTAGCCAAACATACTTTAACCTTTTTCAGAACAATTACATTAATTTGTAGGCAAATCATCTAACACAAAGCCTATGTCATAATGAAATGTTGAATATATCAGTAATTTATTGAAAAAAAATCAAAATTTGAAGTACAGTTTCTAATGAATACATATCACTTTCACATCATCCAAAAGTCAAAAGATTGTTAAGTCAAACCATCATTAAGTCAGGGACCCTCTGTTTTAGAGAATTCATAATGTAATTCAGAAAATAGGAAAGCTTCCATTTGTCTTTCTTGTGTTTACAGTATCAGAATTGGTGGACAATTGAGGAAAGGTGGGAAACATTAATACTTAGTTCTCACAGCTTGGATATTCTGAAATTTTGTATGCTGTATTCTAATATAACTGAATGAATAAGAATACATGAATAAAACCTCCCTATAGCTCTGAAGCCATTGTTGAACTTTAGGTAATTCATCTTGGTTTTTAAAAACTATTTCATGTAATACAGTGAAAGCCTTTAGCAACATGTTAACTATCATCATCATTCCACAGGCCTGTTGATAATACACTCATACTTATCACCTCAAGGCATTGTTTTAAAGTGTTGATAATAAAGCCTACGTTCTTGTAAAAACCTGTGCTCAATAATAGTTTTGTTTGGTTGGTTGGGTGGGTTTTTTTTTTTTTTTTGTACCTGGGATTGAACTCAGGGAAGCTTAATCATGAGCCACATCCACCGCCCTCCACTGAGCCACATCTACTGCCCTTTTATTTTTTATTTTGGGACAGGATCTGGCTAAGTTGCTTGGAGCCTTGATAACTTGCTGAAGTTGCTTAGAATTTTCAATCCTCCTGCTTCAGCCTCCTGAGCCACTGGGATTATAGGCATGTGCCACTGAACCTGGTTCTTTTGATTTTTTTTTTTAATAAATAAAGTGAAAATTTGAGAGTTAACCCCTAAAGATATAATTAATCAATAAATGCCTCTGTATCCACTCATCCATTTTAGATAAATCTTTCCAGATAAAACAGAAAGAAAGAACAGGAGAGGTGATTCATGTAGAGATCATTTCATAAGGTGAGTTACAATTCTTGAAAGATCCACTGTTACAATGTGTTGACACTAGCCTATGATCCACATTATTTGTCTAAAATTTAAGGTAAATTAGAAATCAATAATAGAGTACCAAATATAAGTAATCCACTTGAAATTTTTCTTTTAAGACTTATGATGAAAACTTTCAACATGGAGAAAAGCAGAAACAATAGTAAAATTGCTGCCATTGTTAATAACATGTTGTCTTATTTATTTTATCTGTCACTGTATCTCTTGTACAGTCATTTCTACATTTGAGAAAACATCAGCTGTCACCCCTAAATATTAGTCTATTACTTTTGAGCCCCATCATTTTACACAATTTTGAATTTTTATGGAAGAGTTTAAGGAAATTGTAAAATGCCTTACATTCTGCATTTGATTGTTCATACTGTCATTTAACTTGTTCTTTTTATTCCCTTTTTACATACATATATTATAAAAATTTCATTGGGTTCTAAAGAATATTTCCAAGCTGATGCTGCCTATATGTAGAAACATGTAATACAGACTTTCAATAATTAGTCAAACTTAAAACTTGGTACGCATTGTTGGAGTCTATTATAAGGCTCCCTTATACAGTGAATAATCTGAATGGTGATATTTTTGTATCTCTATTTGTATAGTTATTATAAAGAGAAAAATCAAATTTTGAAATTCTTTTCTATTTAGAAAACAGCAATATGAGATGCCTATGCATCAGAAACATTTTAATTTTTATTGTATTTACTTACTTATTTTGAGATGAAGTCTTGCTGTGTTGCCAAGGCTGCCCTTGAACTCCAGGGCTTAAGTGTTCCACCTGTCTAAGCCTCACAGGTAGCTGGAATTCTAGGCATAGGCCTCCATACCTGGCAGTATTATAATTTGAGGCCAAAGCTGTAAAATTGAAATATTTATTTATATATAATAGTTTTAATACCAACAGTTTAATACCAATAGTTTAATACCAAGAGGAAACCTCTTCATTCTTCACCAATGTAATAATTGCCAGAGTATATGTAATTACTAAAGCTATTAAAAGAAGAAATAATCATATTCAGTTGTTCTGGGGCTGGTTTTTGAAAAGAATTACCTTTCTCATTGAGTCACTCTGTTGCAAATCAACAGACCACAAGCTTGATTTAATTATTTCTCAATGTATACTCTTCTATACCATTAGCTGTGTTCTGAATGTTTATGCCTCCCCAGAATTCTTATATTGAAATCCTATGCCTACGAAGATGGTTTTAGGAGGTGAGGCCTTGAGAATTTATTGGTCCTGGGAGTAGAGCCCTCATGAGTGGATTACTTCCTCAAAAAGAGACCAAGAGAGGGGCTAGGGTTGTGGCTCAGCAGTAGAGCACTTGCCTAGCATATGCAAGACACTGGGTTCAATCCCCAGCATCACATAAAAATAAACAGAATAAAGGTATTGTGTCCAACTACAACTTAAAAAAATATTTTTTAAAAAAAGGCCAAGAGAGACCCCACCACCACTCTTTCTGCCATGTGAAGTTAAAGTGAGAAGACAGTTTATGAAAAAACAGGCCCTTATCAGGCATCAAATCTGCTGGCAACTTGATCTTGAAGTCTCCAGCCTCCTGAACAGGAGAAGTGAATTGTCTATCAGCCACCAAGTCTATAGTATTTTGTTATAGTAATCCAAGTGGACTAAGATACCACTGTGCCATGGGGTTTTTTTTTTTGCTTCAATATCAAAGATATTGATTATGACAATTCAAAATTATTTGACTGTTGTAGGTCCTTTTCACTTGCATATTTTAAAATCAACATCAGTTTCTATGGAGAGGAAAAAGCTACTGGGATTATAAAGTGGATTGCATTGAATCTATTAGTCAATATGGAGATAATTCACATTTTAACACTATTAAGTCCACCACCCACAGCATGTATTTCTCCTTTTATTTAGATTTCTAATTTCAGCAATATTTTATAATAATCAGAGTCAGATCCTCTATATATTTGTGAAATTTATCCCTAATTAAGTAATAATTCTGTCATGGCAAGTACTCTTGGTAAACAATTAGAAAAAGATCTTAACTACTGTAGGAATAATTTTTTGCATCTTAATTATCCTATTACCTAATTAAATTCCTTTGAGTTCCAGTAGCTTTTTGTAGATTTCTTAGGATTTCTATACACAAAATTAAGACACTTCTTTCTATCCAGTCTCAATATTCAACTTATACTGTGTTTTCTATTTCCACGTTGAAAGTGTAAGAGTGGACATCCTTGGCTTTTGTCTAAGGATTGAAAAGATTTGTACTGACATGCTCAAATTATCACAACTCATGTCAGTAGAAATCCTTTAAGCTGACTACTGTGTATTTTATAAAATATATTATTTTTTTTGCTTTTTGGACAAAGCTGTCCCAAGATCATCTTGCAATTCCCCCGCACCATTGCTGGAAGTAATAATTTCTCTAAGAAATCTCAATTAACTTTGTAGGGAGTGATATAAAAGATGAAACATTGTGGACTGAATGTTTGTGTTCCAAAAAAAATGCATACGTTAAAGCCAAGATCAACAATAGTATGATATTTGGAGGTGAGGGAAATAATTAGGTTAGATGAGTCATGAGGGTAAAGCCCCCATAATGAGATTAGAGTCCTTACAAGAATAAGAAGAGTGATCTATTCTTCCCTCTCAACCCCTCATCCCCCACCAAAGAAAGACCTGTGAGCACACTGTGAGAAGGCAGTCGTCTACATGCCAGGAAATGTGCTCTTACCAAGAACTCAACAAACACACTAGCATCCTGAACTCAGACTTTTTCAGCCTCCAGAACTATGAAAAATAAATGTCTGTTGTTTAAGACACCCAATCTTTGGTATTTTGTGGTAGCAGCATGAGCTGATTAAAGACAGATCTTGTTACTACAAATGGGTTCTGTTACACAACTATCTAAAAAATATGGAAGTGGTTGTGGAATTAAGAGAAAGGAATTTTGAGGTGCATGTTAGACACTTGCCAAGCTAGGAGAAGCCAAGATTGCTGTAAAAGGACTTACAAAGATGATTCTGGTTAGGGCTCAGGGAAAAAAAAAAGTTGTACAGAAAGTTTCCAGCTCCTTTAAGAATACATAAATAACCATGAACAGAATTTTGGAAAAAAAATAGATGGTAAAGGCCATTCTGATGAGGTTTCTGAAGGAAATGTGGAAAATGTGTTAGACAATGGAGAAAAGGCTATCCATGGTATAAAGCAGCAAAGAATTTAGCTGAATTTTGTTCATATTGCAGTGTTTTGTAGGAAGTAAAATTGGATATTTAGCTTAGGAGATTTCTAAGCATAGTCATAAAGAAGTGGCTTGGGTCCTATTGATGACTTATAGTGAAATATAAGAAGGATGAAATGAATTGAAGAATTATTTGTTCAACAAAACAATAACAAAAAATAAACTAAAAGATTGTTTATGTGTCACAAAATGAGAAAGTGTGTTTGGAAGAATAAACCAAGGGTATGGCAAGGTACCATTGGTAAGATTAGTGTGGGTGTGAACCAGCAACCTAATCAGCTCTCAGCAAAAACTCTGTCAGTTTGAACTGAAGGGGACAGAGACAGGAAAATATGAAGAAGGCTGTTGACTTCTTAGATATCACAGGACTGAATTACAGAGCTATTTTCAGGGGTGCCAACACCTCAGTTTCAATAGACCAGACTGCAGCTGCTGAGAGTCCAGGGAATGGAGCAGTCTGGAGTCTTGAATGCACAACTTCCACCTAGCAGTGTCTTTGGGTAAACCAATACTCAGGATGCAACTGTACCTGAAAGGCTCACAGCATCACAGATAGTGGAGCATTGAATAAAAAAGGATTATTTCTAAAATTTACCATGTTGTCTTATTTGCTTTGATAGGTTTTAGAGTTGGTTGGGTTTTGCCTCCTCTTTCTTCATTGCAATTTCTACTTTTGGACTGGATTGTCTATTCTACCATTGTGTTTTGGAAGAACATAGCTTGTCAGATTTCCTGGGTTCATAAGTAGAATGGAATTTTGCCTCTGGTTAAATCATACTTCAAGTCTCACCCATATTTGATTTAGATGATATTTAGATGAGATTTTGAACTTTAGGATTAAGAGTCAATGCTGGAGCCGGGCACAGATTACACACTTGTAGGATTACACACTCGTAATCCAAGTGACTCAGGAGGCTGAGGCAGGAGGATTGTGAGTTTAAAGCCAGCGTCAGCACTTTAGCGAGATGCTAAGCAACTCAGTGAGACTCTTTCTCTAAATAAAAATATGAAAAATAGGGCTGGGGATGTGTCCCAGTGGTTGAGTGCCCCTGAGTTCAATCCCCAGTACCCAAAAGAAAAAAAAAAAAACCTCAATGCTAGAATGAGTTAAGATCTTTGGGGGTAATATGGAATGAATTTATTTTGCATGTGAGAGGGATATGAATTTGAGGGTGACTAGGGGGAAAATGTTATGGACTGAAATTTATGCCCCCCAAAATTCAAAGGTGGAAGCTCTAATTACCAGTGAGATGTTATTTCAAGGTAAAGCTTTAGGTAATTAATTAAGTTTAGATGAAGTCAAGAGTGTGGAACCCTCATGATAGATAAGATTAGTGCCCTTAAAAGAAGATGTGGTGGGGCTGAGGGTGTAGCTCAGTGGTAGAGTGCTTACTTAGCACATGTGATGCAGTGGGTTCGTTCCTCAGCACCACATAAAAATAAATAAATTAAGATATTGGGTCCATCTAAAAACAAAACAAAAAAAGCTGGTTTTCTCTCTCCCTTCCATGTGTTCCATGTGGATGCATCAAGGTGAGGCCCTGTGAACACACAGGAGAAAGCAGATCTGCAGACTAGAAGGAAAGCTGTCATCAAGAGCCCAGCCACACAGGCACCCTCATTTCAGACTTCCAGCATCCAGAACTGTGGATGAAATAAAATGTCCACTGCTTAAACCCCAGTCTATGGTGCTTTGCTATAGCAACTTGAGCTAAGATAAAAGCAAAACCCTGGATGCTCTGCTCACTACATTTTAGGTGATGTTTCTTAACCAATTCAGTTCATAGTGATAAAAACATTTTAACCAAATTTATTTATTTTACATAGAGAAAGTGTCCATTTAAAAAATAATAATCATTAGGTTTAGCTTTGGCTTTGTATTTTTTTTCCTTCTTGGACTAAATGTCTTCATTTCCAGTTAACAAAGTTCCTGTCTACTTTTTTAAAAATATTCTTTTAGTTATACATGGACACAATATCTTTATGTTGTTTATTTATTTTCATATGGTGCTGAGGATGGAACCCAGTGCCTCACATGTGTGAGGCAAGCGCTCTGCCACTGAGCCACAGCCACAGCCCCTTTCCACTTGTTGTTATAATGGAAACACAATATTTTCAGAACAATATTACTAAGGTTACTATAAAAATAAAAGTGCTGAGTACTTTTAACTTAAATATTTAGAAATAATTAACATGTCTGATGCCATATTTAAAAATATATAGAAAGTTATGTTTTAGCCACCCCTACAAGACAGGATGGACTCCCCCACACACCTACACTTTAGTTCATATATGGGGACTGATGAACACACACACACACACACACACACATACACACGTGAAAGGGTTGTTATACATAGTGAGGTCCCTGGGGTCAGGCTTGGGTTTTTATTGTGGTTAAGATGTGGGATCACTTTCTTACCAGCTTGACTGGATGTGAGGTACAAGAAGAAGAAAGAGATGAGACTTAAAAGCTATGAGCGAACATCAAAAAGTGGAGTCAGACTCTTCATTACAGTTCACCCCTGAAGTTTGGTTGATGACTGAAACATGCCATGTTTTGTTTAACTGAATTTGAACTTGTTAACAACAGCCATTATAGCATGCTATGAGACCTGAAGCCTGAAGCCTGTTAGGAAGGTGGACTTTCCACTGAGAGTCTCATGCAAGTGCCCAGCAGGTGCATTCAGAGAAGTGAGAAGAGTACTTGGTCATTGTCAGTAATGTCTGGGATTCTGAAAGGGACAAGTGCCTCACTGAGGCCTGGTAAGATATTCCCAGAGTTCTTTATCCCAACTCTTTGGACAATGGCCTAAGAGTCTGTAAAAATTTCTAGCCTGAAGCCAAGTATAACCTTGACATTAGGAAGACCAGGGAGAGGAGAGCATGCTGATTGTAGATCACCTTTGTGCCATCATCTACCTCATTCTCGTTAGTTACCCAATGCTAGCTGAAGTCCACACTGGAAACTGCTATTTCCTCCAAATTAATTTCTTAAGTTGCTTGTGGCTGCACATCAGCACAGAATACTTCAGCAGTACTGGGCCATCCATTTCTCCCCAAGGTTCTCCCTGTGCATACCATGAGCAAACCTGCAGAAATGATAAATGCCAAACCCACGGGGCACTTGGCAAGTGAAGAATAAAAGGATACTTACAAAGTATTTTCCAAATAAAAACATGATTTTAAAATAATTAGAAACCTCAGCAAACTAGATAGAAATAGAAGGGAAATTCCTCAACTTGATAAAGAACAACTACTGAAAAAATTGAACAAGCAACTTCAATCATAAAGATGAAAGACTGAAATATTTCCACCTAAAATCAGAAACAAAGGGTGGATTTCCAATGACACCACTCTACACTAGCCACTACTACAAGACAGGAAATGTAAACAGATTAGAATGGAAGAAATAAAACTATCCTTGTTTTCACGTGGCAAGATGATCTATGTATTAATTGATATGTTTGCTAAGGCTGTCATGACATTATTCCACAGACTGGGTTGCTTAAGCAACGTAAAAATATTTTCTTTCTGTTCTGGAGGCTGGAAGACCAAGATTAAGGTGTGGGTAGTTTGATTCATCCTAAGGCCTCTCTAGTGGAATTACAGATGGCCACCTTCTTGCTGTGTCCTCCTATGATCTTTCCTTGGTGTGCACACATCCCTGTGTGCTTCTCTCCAAACAAGACGTCTCCATCCAATAAAACTATCCTTCAAAAGTGATGAAAAAATTAATGCATTTCCACCTGAGGGAGTTCATCATCAATAGGCCTGTTCTACAAGAAATGCTAAAGGAAGCCCTTCAAGTTAAAATGAAAGGACACTAGACAGTAACTCAAAACTATGTGAAAACATAAAGATAACTGGCATAGGTTCATACACAGGAAACTTTAAAAGCTTGTGTTATTGTAGCTCCACTTTTTTCTACACTATTTAAGAGAATGATATATTTTAAAAATATTAATCTAGGTTTTTGGACATAAAATGCAAAAAAAAGATTTCGTGACATCAATAACTGAAGGTGTTAGGAATGGAGTTTCATAAGAACAGTTTTCTATGTTATCAAATAAGGTGGTATAAGTTCAAGTTAAAGTATTATGACTCTAGGATATTAAGGGTAATCCCAAAGAAAGTGGTCATAAAATATATACAAAAGAAAATTAAAATGTTTCACATTTTAAAAATCAAACATAAAAGAAGCTTGTAATGCCTAAAATAAAGAACAAAAAACACCAAAAACAAGTAGCAGAATGACAGAAGTAAGTCTTCCTTGTTAGTAGTTACTTTAAATATAAATTATTCAGCTCTTAAAGAAACACAGAGATAGGTAGACTGGTTTACGAAACAATACAAACAATTGAAAACTCCCATGATCCAATGATATGCTGTCTGTGGAAGACTCATTTTAGATTCAAAGGTTCAGATAAGTTGAAAGTGAAAGGATGGGAAGACATTCCATGTAAATAGTAACCAAAAGAGGGCAGGGGTGGCTATGCAGGTATTAAACAAAGTATACTTAAGAAAACAACAAAAGGCATTATATATTTAGATTCAATACAACAAGAGCACATGTAAACATTTACACACTGCTGTGGTTTGGATAAAGTTTAATGTGTCCCTCAAGGTTCACACACTGGAGGCTTCGTTACTATTGTGATGGTGTTGAGGTGGTAGAACCTCTAAGAGGCAGGCAGGACCTAGTGGGAGATGGTGAGGTCATGGAGGTACTGGCCTAAGAAGGGTTCATGCTGGTCTCAAAGAGTGGAAAAGTTTTCACAAAAATTAGTTGTTATGAAGCAAGTTCATGGGTTTCCATTGTCTCTTACTTTCTGTCTTGTCATGTGATCTCTCCCTCACATGTGCTCCCATGATGACATCCACCATGTCATGATGCAGCCAAAAGGCCCTTGCAAGAATCAAGAAGATGCTCTAGAATCCCCAGAATTTTATTCTCTTTTCTTAAAACAGCAGCCAGCCTCAGGTATTCTGTTGTAGCAACACCAAGTGGAATAAGACATACTATGGTGAGCCGTTTCTGTGTACTGTGGCCGCCATTACAAGATGGCGCTGATAAGCGCCGTGGCCTGTGATAAACAACTCCTTATTTTGGGAGAGTTGGCACATAGCTGTAAAACACGCTATGAGAAAGATCCACGTGGCAGTTGTGCATTGGGGCTTTATCTGCTTTATTAAGGCTGGGGCACGTAGGAGTAGTAGTAGTAGGAGTAACAGTAGAAGTAGTAGTAGGAGTAGTAGTAGGAGTAGCAGTAGGAGTAGTAGTAGTAGTAAGAGAAACAAGCTAAAAGACATGTCTAAACAAGAGCCTGAATAAACTGCTGAAGGAAGAATCCTGTGTCGTGTTTCCTTTGCTGGTGAGGGGACGCGGCAGTTGGTGGCCCGGACTGGGAAACCTCCTCGAACCCAGGATCCAGAACCTTCAGCAGTCAGGGGTGGTGCACCGGTAAATTCCCAGGTAAGTGGGAATCCGAAAATGAAAGCGGGGCGCTCCTCGGTAAATAAAGAGAGAGCGGGAATAAGTCCCAGGTAAGTGGGATCCGCGATTAAAGCGGGGCAGCTCCTCTGTAAATAAAGAGAGAGCGGGAATAAGTCCCAGGTGAGTGGGATCCGCGATTAAAGCGGGGCAGCTCCTCTGTAGATAAAGAGAGAGCGGGGAAAAATAATAAATTCCCGGGTAAGTGGGAATCCGCAAATGAAAGCGGGACGCTCCTCTGTAGATAAAGAGAGAGCAGGAAAAAAATAATAAAATAGGACGCTCCTCTGTAGATAAAGAGAGAGCAGGGAAAAAATATAATAATATAAAATGCTCCTCGGTAAATGAAGAGAGAGCGGAAAAATAATTAAACGGGACGCTCCTCTGTAGATAAAGAGAGAGCGGGGCTTTGTACTTTCACTTTCTTCATAGTTTTGAAAACATTATGGGTGTTAACTCCTCAAGCCCAATTTTGCTGGCCTTGGATAGGCTGCTGCGTTCTAAGGAACTTAAAGTGAAACAGAGCACATTGCAGATGTTTTTGAGAGAGGCTGATATCGTAGCTCTTTGGTTTGTTTTTTCAGGGAGTCTAACGATTCCCAGCTGGGACAAATTAGGGAAGGACCTGGATTTCGCTCATGAGCAGGGTATCTTGAAGGATGGTGTTATACTACTTTGGAAGTTAATTAGAGGATGTATAACAGATGGCAAATGCCAAGAAGCTGTGAGTGAAGGTCAGGCAGTCCTTGAACAGCTACATGAGGAAAAATCTGAAGGGTCACATAGCGAAGTGACAGAAAGTGTTGAGAGTAAGAATAAAAATAGAAGCAGGCTCTATCCAGACTTGACTGAGTTAAAAACTCCCAAGGACACAAGTAGCTCGGACAGTTCTGAGGAATTGGACAAGTTATTACAACAATTACGTAAGACTAAGATAAGAAAGAAAAAACGGGAAACAACAGATGTAAAAGCCTGCTGTGAGAAGGGTTATAAATCCAGTTCTGGGGAGGAAGTTGAGAACCTAGAGGAGGGCTCTATACCTGATGTTCCACCCATAGATCCGCCCATTGCTCTGCCCCCATACGTGGGAGGAGTCCAAGGCTCTGGGAGGACTTTTCATTCTGATTGGTTCTTCCACAGTCACTCAGACAGGACTTTTAGTCCCGCTTTCCAGCCACTAACCTGTACTGCTGTGTTTCAGATTTCTACCGGAGCTGCTCAGAGCCTGTATTAAAAAAAAAAAAAAATGCCTACCTGTAAATGCTAATGAAAGATATCTTTTTCAGACAAAACTTAATTCCACAGGTTTCTATGTTACAGTCCTAAATTTAAGCTAGTTCTAAGTTAAATAACCTGACTTTTTCTCTATAGTTGTGTTACTAAATAATGTTCTATTGATAAGAGATATCAAATATGCTTCTTTATATTTTACTTTTAATTTTAAAGGTTATGAGGATGCATTTGCTCGCCACAGGAACAAGCCGGCAAAGTTCCTGTGATGACCAAAAAATCCTTATTTTCATTGCTAACTATAAAAATAAAAATGTATACTCAAGGATCTTATTTCAGTTACATCAAGTGACGTCACATAGAAGAGTGCACTCCTAGTTAAAAATAAATTTAAATGGATCCAAATATTTTAAGACCACGTGGTTACATAAAGTTAATACAATTATAAGTTATGTTCTTATTCTTAATATATATATATTTTAGATATTTAGATAACCTATATTTGTTAACCTATAAATTAATTAGCACATGCCTAATTGATTAGTTAATATATATTTGCCTAATTGTTTTCTTCAACAGAAAACCCATAATTTATGTTTTATATTTACATTTATCAGATACTCTGCCTTTTCAGTTACAGATATTTGAGATAAATGTGTTTACTATAAATTTGCTTTTAAGTAAAAATACAATCAAGTAATTTCTAATTCTCAAGGTTATTGTTCAAACTCATAAAATGATAAATTATTATAATTATTTCTCCAAAATATCTAAAGGTTTTAACTTTATTTTCATTGATATTTCTTATCAAAATATGATAATTTGTTTATAGATTCTAAGGTTTTCAAAAATTGTTCCAAAGTATAAAAAGAAATTAAAAAAAAAAAAAGGCACACATGCCTCCTCCTGGATGAAGAACCTTGGTGTCCTGTGATTTTTTTTTATTTTTTAACCTCGACGTCTCTCGCCGGACTCGGTTTCCGTTAGCCGGACTTGGCATCTGGAGGTCCTTACCGAGATTCGGAAAGCAGAGGTAAGCGGACGAGGCTCACCTTCTAAGGGAGAAGGGGGAGGATTGGATCAAAGATAATTTAAAGAGACAGGGTACGTACCATGGGTAACTCAACAGTGAAACTTCGTCTGGCCAACGAAGTTAAAGAACTGTTAAACAAACAAGGAACAGGAATAAAAACCAAGACAGCAACTGAATTCATTGAAGCTATAGCCCAGGCTTGTCCTTGGTTTCTGACAGGAGGCTTTCTTAATAACAGTGATTGGGATTTGGTAAAGCAGGATCTCCAAAAGTTGTTGAGGGACCAAAGTCCAGATAGAGTCCCGATTGCTACTTTCTCTCTATGGAGATTGGTAAAGGATGCTCTTTTAACTGATAAAGTGAAGATTAAGGAGCAGCTTGCTGAATGCAAACAGGCTCTTAATCAGGTCCAAACTGCTGCCACTATTAATCAGGTTATTCAACAAACTTCCAACATACTCGAATCTCAAAATAAAGTTAACCAACATCTTTTGTCAGGGATTTTAGCTGCCAACCAAAGAATAGATCTACTTCAAGCTCAGGTAGAAGAATTGTCTGACATGGTGCTTTTGGGTTGTGTTGACCAACGTATGCATTTGTGCATAACTTCTGTCAGATTTAATGATTTCAGAAACGCTTCCCGCATCATCGGAGAGTACTTGGCCGGAAATTGGTCCATGGTGGCAGAAAATTTGATCCAGTCTCAACTGACTCAGATAGCTGTTTTGAACAACACCCGTGTCGTACCAGTGACTTTGGGACAATTCACCCGTTGGATTTCTTCTGCTTTTTCCTTTTTTAAGGAGTGGGTGGGAGTAGGCATTTTTGGTGCAATGTGTTGCTTTGGTATGTTTCTCTGTTTGTGGTTTCTCTGTCGCCTCAAGGCCCGCAGTGCTCATGATAAGGCTATGATCATACAAGCTCTTGCTGCTTTAGAAAATGGCAACTCGCCACAGGCCTGGCTTGCGCATCTTAAACAGTAAACCTTTGACATGGTCGTTGCACCCCAAGTTATTATAACATTGCACTGGGATCGACATGTCCTTCTTTTGTCACTCTTCTAATGCTGGAACTTCTACCATATCTTTCCTTTGTGCATACCTCTCCTCCCTGCCTTTCTGCACTAGGATCTTTACTAACTAATCTTACGGTCCAACTACATCTGCCATTTGATGGTGATGGTCATGGGTCCTGTTTATGGAGGCGGTTACCATAACACTGTCCTGTTGGCCACAACACGCTGAGCTGATCTTGTAGTACCCAGTGACGGGCAACTTCCACGCTTGCACTGCAACCTAAGACAGGGGAATGGGGCCTCCCCAGAGACGGGTAAGCAGTGCAGGGGCGGTGGACGACCTAAGACAGGGGCTACTTGATTCCCTTTGACATGCAATAAACAAAAGAGGGGAACTTGCTGATAGCAGGCCTTCCCTGGCCCCCGGGGGCCCAGCCCCCAATTCTTTGTTCTGCATGTCGAAGTGGCCAGCTCACTAGGCCTCCTGTTTATCCGCCTGAGATTCCACAGGAACGTCTTGGCCTTTATCTAACAATGGCAGATGTCACGACCGAATTTCTCCCCCTTTCTGCTGTCCGTGCCTTTCTTTCAGGGTGCTGCCAACTTGTTTGTCGTCATATTTCTAAACAGCTACAGTTCAGCCTCAGCTGTCCCCCTTCGTCCACCATCGTCACGATACAGGATGCGAGGCAAGGCACTGCACTTGAGTGATCCACTTGAGTGGACCTCAAGGGGAGCATGTCCTATTGCATGCGGGTTGGACGTCCACGCCCCGCCCCACGAAAAAAGGCGTCGGCTGATATGGCCTCAGGTTTGGGGAAGGGCCCTCCTTAAGGCTGGACCATATGCAGTCACTTCTGCACAGTGGGATAGGACCTCTACTCTCGCCTGTATTGTCTTAGTAAAACAAAAAAGGGGGAACTGTGGTGAGCCGTTTCTGTGTACTGTGGCCGCCATTACAAGATGGCGCTGATAAGCGCCGTGGCCTGTGATAAACAACTCCTTATTTTGGGAGAGTTGGCACGTAGCTGTAAAACACCCTATGAGAAAGATCCACGTGGCAGTTGTGCATTGGGGCTTTATCTGCTTTATTAAGGCTGGGGCACGTAGGAGTAGTAGTAGTAGTAGAAGTAGTAGTAGGAGTAGCAGTAGGAGTAGTAGTAGTAGTAGTAAGAGAAACAAGCTAAAAGACATATCTAAACAAGGGCCTGAATAAACTGCTGAAGGAAGAATCCTGTGTCGTGTTTCCTTTGCTGGCGAGGGGACGTGGCAACATACCAGGTATGGGGATGTAGCTCTGGGGTAAAGCTCTTGCCTCGCATGCATAAAGCCGTGGGTTCAATTCCCAGCACCACAAAAAGAAATAAAAATAATTTTAAAAATAAAGTATATTTCTCAAGAAGAAAAGATAGAAAACTCAAATTATTAAAATTAGAAATGAAAGTGAAGATATTACTATTGATTCTACAGAAATAAAAACATGACAATAGAGCACTATGAACACCTGTATCCTAACAAATTGGATAACTTAGACATATGGACAAATTCTTAGAAACAGAAAACTTACCAAGACTGAGTCATGAAAATATAGAAAATCTGAATAGACCAATAAGTAGTAAAGAGAGTGAATAAAAAAAAAATATACCCCTACCCCCAAAATCCCTGAACCTGAAAATTTAACCAATGCACTCTACCATTTAAAGAATTAACACCAATATTTCTCAAACTTTTCAAAAAATTGTAAAAATAGGAAACACTTCTTAACTCATACCACAAGGCTAGCTAGCATTGCCCTGATACCAAACACCAAAACCACTACAAGAAAACTACCAACCAATATCCCTTATGAACAATGATGCAAAAAACTAGGAAACCAAATCCCACCCTGTCTAGATGGAATTTACTTCTTAAATGCAAGCATGTCTGACATGAAAATTTATCAATGTAATACACTAGTATCAACAGAATAAAGGGACAAAAACACCAACTCATATGATGCTCATAAAACATTTGACAAAATTCAACACCATTTCATGATTTAAAAAAAAACATGGAATAAATTAAGAATAGAGGAAATTACCTCAACATAAGCCAATTATGAAAATTCACAGCTGAAATCATACTCAATGAAATACTTAGAGCCTTCTGATCAGTAACAAGGATGCTCCCTTTCTATATTTCAACACAGAACTATAAGTTCTAGTCACAGCAAGTAGGAAAAAAATGAAAGTAAAGAGAAATATAAAGGCACCAAAACTGGAAAGAAAAAAAATAAAACTGTTTGCAAATGATATTTTCTTATATGGAGAACATGCTAAAGCACCACACACACACACACACACACACACACACACACACACGTTAGAACTAACAAATTCAGCAAAGTAGCAGGATTAAAAAAATGCAGGAAAAATGGGTGCTGCTACTCTACACTAATAATAAAAAAATCCAAAGATAAAATTATGGAAACAGTTTCATTTATAATAGCATAAAAAATATGATATTTAGGAAGTAAGCTGGAATTCTTTCAGTCTTAAAAAGAAGAGATTCTGGGCTGGGGCTCAGTGATAGTGCACTTGCCTAGCATGTGTGAGGCAATGGATTAGATTCTCAGCACCACATATAAATAAATGAAGTTCTATCAACAACTTAAAAATTATTAAGGGGCTGGGATTGTGGCTCAGCAGTAGACCACTCGCCTAAGAGTGGTGGGGCCGGGGTTCAATCCTCAGCACCACATAAAAATAATGTGTTATGTCCATCTACACCTAAAAAAAATAAAATTTTTTTAAAGGAATCTATTTTTAAAAATTTTTTTAAAGTAAGCAAGTCTTTCCTCAGAAAATGGCTTTTTAAAATAATGTTATTTTGGTCTCTTTGTTTCTTTTAGGAGATCTCCATCTTTTAGTGCTGAAATGTCTACCTTATTAAAAAAAATGCTTTTTGGATAGAAATAAGGTTCTTTGCAAACTTTAAATGTTTTTTTAAAGACACTTATTAAAAATTTTCACTTATGCTTAGAAAAAAAAATTTTTTTAAAGAAGAAATTCTGACCCATGTGACAGCACTGATGAACCTTGAAGACATTATACCAAGGGAAATAAGCTAGCCACAAAAACAAATGCTTATGATCCCACTTATATGAGGTATTGAGAGTTGTCAAATTCACACAAAGAGGAAGTATAATGGTGGTTTCCAGGACCCGGGATGGGAAGGAAGTGGTGAAGGTGCTCCCCCTCCCACTGTCTTGACAGGGTCACAGTGAGGATGAATGCTGGCAAACCGAAATCATGAGACCCTTTTTTATGTAATTGGGACTTTTCATTTTCATGCTCATGTTCCTGACAGGAGGCATGAGTATGTTAAATGGTAACCCAAATTAAAATTCAGGTGGCTTGAACATAACAGGTAGTTCATGCCTTGAAGGCTGTTCTACTACCCCTCAATATGACAAGGACAAAATAGAAGGCTGCTCCTCTATCTCAGTACACTGACAAAACTGATAATGGACAACAATCATTCTCTGAAAGGTCATGAGAATTTTAAGCACCACATTGATTATATCAAATAAGAATCCAAGCCCATATTTCCGGCCTCTTAGAAAGCCTAATCATTAGGCTTATTGCACAAAGCCCACCATATGTAGTTTTATTTTTGATTAAGGAAAAGTTATGTTATACAC
This sequence comes from Urocitellus parryii, assembly GCF_045843805.1. Classification (NCBI taxonomy): domain Eukaryota; kingdom Metazoa; phylum Chordata; class Mammalia; order Rodentia; family Sciuridae; genus Urocitellus; species Urocitellus parryii. The sequence continues at coordinate 17,230,040 of NC_135545.1, read as the reverse complement.
TTAGGAAAGTTAAGACATATGAAGATATATTCTCCTCTTTTCTATAAACCCTCTTTTATTTCACATAGGGACTTATGATGAGCATAGTTAATGTTGGCGGTAAGTGGACTGATGTTTAGAACTTGCCTTTTACTGAGAGAGATTACAAAGATATAAGAACTAGTGCACCTTGGGGCTGGGATTGTGGCTCAGTGGTAGAGCGCTTGCCTAGCATGGGAGGGACCCAGGTTTGATCCTCAGCACCACATAAAAATAAAGGCATTGGGTTGTGTCCATCTACACCTAAAAAATATATTAAAAAAGAACTAGTGCACCTTGACTAAGAAACAAAGAAACTCTTTGAGGAAAGCAGTTCAACCAGTTTTATGAGAATAAATGTAGGAATTAATTAAAGCAACCTTGTAAGACATCGTTTTAGAATAATGATAGAAATATTATTTTGTTTAGATTCTTGGGTTTAGAATTCTTAAGTTTTTAGCTGTATGGCTTTCTGATATGCTTTAAGAATGGTTTATAGAATTTAAGAATGTTTTGTAGACTTTAGGGTATTTTAATTATAAGATTTAAGGGGATTTATTTAGATGGGAATTTTAGATTAAAAATAAGGTGCAAGTATACTTTAAACTTAAAGGTTAATGATAGGTGAGGAGACTTAGAGTCTGGTTACGTAGTTTGGCATTAGTTAATAAGAAAATAGCATATCTTGGGAAAAATAGTACATCTTCAGAAAAATCTGAAAAATGTAAATTAGTGATGCATTTTATTAACGATTCTGTACCCTTTTCTTAAAGAGAGAGTGAGTGAGAGAGAGAGAGAGAGAGAGAGAGAGAGAGAGAGAGAGAATTTTTTAATATTTATTTTTTAGTTTTCGGCAGACACAACATCCCCATTTGTATGTGGTGCTGAGGATTGAACCGGGCCGCACACATGCCAGGCGAGTGTGCCACTGCTAGAGCCACATCCCCAGCCTGATTCTGTACCCTTAATAAATGATAACTAAATGCCACATCCTGGAAAAATGTAAATTGATGTTACATTTTTCCATATCCCTAATGATGGTTAAGAAAATGTCACATCTTAGCAAAGTTTTTTAAATTGTATAATCAATGATGTATTTTGAATCCATAATGATGAGAAAAATTGCAATAAAAGATGACCCAGAGAAAGCTGTGTTAGATTTCTCTCTCTGGAGATTGCTCCAATGGAACAACCCCTGTTTCCCTCCTTTTCATTGATGCCACTCATCCTTCAGGACTCCCTGGACCCCGCTAGGGCAGAACCCCATCAAGGAAGGACAATGGTAACTATTATTTAGTTGGTATAGATTTCAGTTTTGCAAAATGAAAAAGAATTCTGGAAATGGATGCTAGTAATGGATGTAAAACAATATAAATATACTTAATACCACTGAACTGTACACTTAACATGATTAAAGTGCCAATTTTTTTTTGCTATGTACTTTAAAACTTCTAATAAATAAAAAAAATTGTGGTGTACTCATCCAACAGTGCTCTGCTCAGCAGTAAAAGGAATGTACTAGACAAAGCCACAACCCAGAGATTCTCAAAATAATTATGCTTTCACATAGTCATTCTCTCCTGTTGAAATCTAAAACAACTTAGTCAACATAATTGTTAAAAGATAATTGTGCTCAATATAAAAGAAATCAGACTAAAAAAGAGTACAATATTTTATGATTCTAGTTATATGCAATTCGAGAAACATTAACAAATCTAGAGTGAAAAAAAAGGTAAATCAATGGCTTTCCTAGGACTGCAGGAAGGGATAATAAAGGGGTATGAGGTAGCTCTATGGGTGATGGATATGTATGGGAGGCCATCCTCACACGTGATTTGAGTTACCTCCCTGGCTGGGCCAGAGGTGCTTAGGCACATCTTGTGTCCAGAGCTTTCCCCACCCTCCTCAGGTCCGAGGGCTTGTCCATGTGGAGACGTGTCTGGCCACTACCCCGAAGTCCCAATTGTCACCCCTGATCTTGGGACACTGCCCCCCTTAATCTTCATTGGATGGGATTTTCCTCCGAATTTTTTGTTCCCCAATAAAAGTCCACTCCCTGGCGTGTTCTCTCTCTCTCACTAGCCTCTTCAGTAAACCTCGCTACCAAATAGGTGGCTGGAGGCTGGAGCTAGGAGGAGCCATCCTGGAGTTAATTTAAAGGTAATTAGAGTCTTGTCTCTTTAATTCAAAACTCCTTAGAGATTTCTCACGTTTCGAAACTTCATTCATGAAGCTGGTGCTGGTCTCGGGCTAAAGATATGTTTAATATCATAATTATGGTTTGATTCCCTGAGTATTTCAAAATTTATCAAATGTGTGCAGGTATAGTCAATTATTGTGTGACAACTATATTTTAACAAGACATTAAAAGAATTTGTTGCACATAAAAATCTGACCACCCATTTTAGAAAAACTAGTAGATTTAGTAACCTTTATATTAACTCTGCCATCTCTCTCCTCATGCCTTGGCAAAGAATGTGACATCCATGGAGAACAGGATCCTTTCTCTTAATAGAAAGGCCAGCAATGGCCTTGAGATGCATTGTGCATAGAGCCTACAGTATGTTTAGATTATTTGCTCTCGCAGCAAACTTATTTGTAGGACAGACATGGTAAGATTCTGAGAATTTCAGCAAACCCTGAATTCTGCACAGCCACATTCAAAGGAAGCTTGTGGATGCACTTTTAGTGTAGATCCATTCCTGCTGGTTTGTGATAATCTCACCTATGCCCTATAATCATGCTCCATGTTTCTGTACAAATTATGGGTCCACCTGGGCTTGGAACATCTTGGTAAAAAGAGACATCTGTTAGCAGATGCTGAACCTCAGGTACCAGTTAAATAGCAACTGCTTAATACTGCTAGGGAAAAAGGGATACATTAGCTCCTGAAAGCTTCCACCTTATCTAGCATCCATAGGAAATCTCCCCTGTGCAGATTATTGGGTGAACAAGGTTCAACATCTGTCTGACATCTCCTCATAGAGCCTACTCTCAGAGCTTCTCTCTGGTGTGTTGTTGTGTTGAACAAAGAGGGACACATCCTCTAAAGTATGAACTGCTCCCAGATGCCTTAGAGGTTGTCACAACTGCCCCCCTCCTTAGGATAACATGGTCATATTATGAAGATTCATAGCATTCAGATTGCAAAAATGGGCTCACCAAGCCACATGATCTTTCCTTAAAACCCCTGGGGGGCAATGCACAAGGCCAGATCTGGGCTGAGTTGTTCTTTACCATCAAAGTGTCCCTTCTGAGGCAGTAAATTTGGAGGCACACACAACACTTCTTTAATTTAGTAGACATTTGTTCTGTTCTCATCCCACTCCTAACAGTGATCAGAACACAGAGATTAAAGGTGGCTTTATTAATAAAGCCCTTATTATCACACAAAACAGCAATGTGCAGTAGGTATTTGGGCCAGGTAACACAGAGGCTGAATAAGTCCATCACAAGAATCACATTAGACCAATGTCCCTGAAAGAGGGAAACCTTTTCTGCAAGCTGCCAGCAGAACCCCACTCAGGTCTTCATGGCTAAAAATGGATCATGTCCACAGATAAATCTGCCACAGGGGAAGGGAAGGACATCTTCCAATGGCCTCAGGCTACTGATCATTCTCTCCAGGGAGCAGAAAGAGCTCTGCCTTCCCTGAGTGCTGTGGAGAGGCTGACATACACTTTGGAGGTCTGTCAGTGGGAGAGCTTCTGTTATAAATCCTCACAGTGACAGAACTCTGATAACATTCACCATCGGAAAATGCAACTCAGCTCCTGGAAGCTTCCACCATATCGAGCATCCATAGGAAATCTCCCCAGTGCAGGCTATTGGGTGACCAAGGTTCAACATCTGTCTGAGAGCTCCTCATAAAGCCTACTCTCAGAGCTTCTCTCCGGTGTATAGTGTTGTGTTGAACAAGGAGGGAGTACATTCTCTATATTCCTTTTTCTGGCGTGAATTTTCTGATGCTGAATGAGGGTGGGCCTTCGGCTGAAGGCTTTCCCACATTCATTACACTCATAAGGCCTGTCTGGTTTGTGAACTTCCTGGTGCTGACTCAGATTTGACCTTTGTTTGAAGGTTTTCCCACATTCACTGCACTCAAAAGGACGTTCACCAGTGTGAAGCCTCTGGTGGTTATTGAGGCTGGAGCTTTTGTTGAAGGATTTCCCACATTCACTGCACTGATATGGTCGTTCACCAGTGTGAAGTCTCCGATGGCTATTAAGACTGGAGCTTTGGCTAAATAATTTCCCACATTCATTGCACTCATAAGGCCGTTCACCAGTGTGAACTCTCTGATGTTTCATGAGGTCAGCGCTTCGGCTGAAGGCTTTCCCACATTCATTACACTCATAAGGCCTGTATGGTTTGTGAACTTCCTGGTGCTGACTCAGATTTGACCTCTGTCTGAAGGTTTTCCCACATTCACCACACTCAAAAGGCCGTTCACCAGTGTGAAGCCTCTGGTGGTTATTGAGGCTGAAGCTTTTGTTAAAGAATTTCCCACATTCACTACACTGATATGGTCGTTCACCAGTGTGAAGTCTCCGATGGCTATTAAGACTGGAGCTTTGGCTAAACAATTTCCCACATTCGTTGCACTCATAAGGCCGTTCACCAGTGTGAACTCTCTGATGTTTCATGAGGTAAGAGCTTCGGCTGAAGGCTTTCCCACATTCACTGCACCGAAAAGGTCGTTCACCAGTGTGAACGGTCTGGTGTTGAATGAGACTAGCAATGTGTCTAAAGAATTTTCCACATTCATTGCACTTATAAGATCTTTCCCCAGTGTGAACTCTCCAATGTTTAATTAGGCTGGAGTTGCAATTGAAGGATTTCCCACATTCCCTGCATTCATGAGCATTTCTACCAGTGTGAATCCTCTTATGATGAATGAGGTTGGAGCGATGGCTAAAGAATTTCCCACATTCACTGCATTCATATGGCTTTTCTCCAGTGTGAACCCTCTTATGTTGAATAAAGTTGGAACTTCGGCTAAAAAATTTCCCATAGTCGCTGCACACATGAGGGCTTTCACCAGTGTGAACTCTCTGATGCTTTATGAGACTGGAGTTTTGGCTAAAGAATTTGCCACATTTGCAACACTCATAAGGTTTTCCTCTGCTGTGAACCCTCTGGTGTTGAATGAGACCGGTAACATGGCTAAAGAATATTCCACACTTGCTGCATTCATAAGGCCTTTCTCCAGCATGGATTCTCTGGTGCTGAACAAGTGTGGATTTGTCACTCAAAAATTCACCGTCCCTGAATTCACAGCTCTTGTTATGTCTTTGCATAGTTTGAGAATCCACTGCACCTTCACTGCTCCCGTGTGACTCCTCCACACTTGGAGTGACATGATGCTGCAGAGAGCCTGATGTGGTCGCAAAGTCCTTCCTGCTGTCCCTGCACATGAAAGTCTTCTCTGATGTGTGGTCTCTGAAGGTCTTCATAGGACAGGCCCTGCTTTCCTCCCTTCTGACAGACCTGTCTGCATTCTGCTGGGCCTGTTTCTGGAGAGGACTTGCATCGACCTTGAACCCTCTCCCATTCACCTCACACATGGATGGCTTCTGCCTGGGATATGTTGCCTGGCAGTCTTTCAACTGTAGGCTATACGTGTCACAAGGGTAGGTCTTCTGGGTAGATAGAGCTGCCTTGGAATTCCTGTCCTGTGAAACTCCTTCTACAGAGACTCTTTGTTCAGAAGGTAGCTTCTCACCCTCTCTTCCATGGCAAAAATCTGCAAACAGAGCAATGCTAGTGAAATTCCTATAAACTTTTATGAAAACACCCCAGTACATATCCTTGTCTAACCCTGGAATAAGTCCATAGAATTGTTGGTAAGGTGAGAGGCCTCAGGACAAAGTAAAAAACGTTATGCTCTGTAGTCTTATGCTTGACCAAGTCACAAGACAAGAGAGGCCTTATTAGAACCAAGAACAAAAGAATGGGGTACAGTACAGGGTGGAGAGGCCGTATCTCTAACTCACTTCTCTCCAAAGCCTTTCAGCCGGGTCTTCACTGCTGTAAACCTTTGAGGGCTATACATCAGGCTAGGCCTGGGAAAATCTGATTCCAACTGAGTTTTCAAGCACTTAAAGGAAATATGCATATCTCAGGATTTTCAAAATGGAATCCAACACTGGAAAGTGCTTCTGAGGAAGCTGTAGCAAGGAGGAGACGTGGAGGCCAGAAAGGTGGGGCCCAGCCAGGGACCCAAAGTCAGAGCAGAGATGCCAAGTGGGCAATAGGGAAGGAAAGGTAGAGATGAGTGCGGCCACTGGCTTTGGCACTAATGATGGAATATAAGAAAAATGGTGGACTATTTTGAACACACTATTGACACCCCATCCTCCCCAGCTCCCACTCACCAGATCCAGGCCTGCCATAAGCCCCTCTTGCCATGGCCGTTGTCATATCCACTCTGTCAGGCACCCAGGGCTCTTTCCCCATATTCAGTTGGGCAACTATGTGGGACCTGAAAGATGTAAGTCCTGAGGGAAAGACAAGGAAGGTCAGTGGCCAGCACCTACCTGGGGGAACTAACCCACATCAGATCACAGAAAACTCAATATTACAAAACGAACACACAGAGGAAGTCTGGCAGGAATATCCAGGGAGCAAGTAGCCACCACTTGGAATTTCTGGCACTCAAGCACAGGAAATGTCAGCAAGGGACAGCAGAACCCAAACCACTGTCAGGGATCTAGACGACCATCCAGGTGAGGAGTGGACAAATCAGATGGGCTCTACCAGGCTGACTGCTAGGCTCCTTGTGCCTGAACACTTCTCTGCAAGGCTCAGGCAGCAGGAGTGGGGCTGATCCGGGACACGAGGATACTGCACACAGCTCCGCCCTGGAACCCACAACACATGGACTGGAAAGTGGAAGCAGTTCCCATGGTCTGGCTGTGAGAAGGAAAGAGCTGTCCCTTGAGCAAAGGGGACAGGCAGAGACAAGCTCAGGACACCTAGGAGGACATAACGGCCTTACCCAGTGAGGCTGTGAGTGCAAAGTTCTCCAGCATCACATCACAGTAGAGGAGCCTCTGAGCCTCGTCCAGCAGTCCCCACTCCTCCTGAGAGAAGTAAATGGTCACGTCCTCAAAGGTCACACAGCCCTGCCACGATGAGGACATTTCATTCAGTTTCTCTCCTCAGCATGCCCTACCCGTCCCCTGCTCACCCTCCTCCCTCACCCTGCTCCCCAGCTCCAGGAAGACACCAGGCCCAGTTCCTGCTGGCTCTTTTCTCCTGCTCCACGTGACCACTCTGTCAGCCCACAGATGGCCACGGAGCTGTGGGCACCGGGACACCATCTAAGCTCTGGCCCTAACCTGGAGGGGCTAAACCCCTCTTCAACCCCCTTCCCTAGTGCCATCCACATTGTGCTTCTCAGGCTCAAACAAAAGGGGGCTCCGTCTTTTCCCCTAATCCCCAGTGTGGATCCCCTCGGCCAAGAGCTCACTCCTGGGTGCGCTTCACTCCTTGAACAACTCTGGACCTCACCACTCCATGCTCGCTGTCACAGCTACCCTCTCCCCTGTCCACAGCACAGCCATCTCCATGGACTCCCAAATGTCACTCTGCACATGGCACCCAGAGAGTGCTTGACAAATACAACCATGATCCCATTCTGCCCTGGGCCTTTGGTGTCACCCACCGCCAAAAGTAACCTCACCTCTGCTTCTGAGACCTGACCTGCTCCTGGCTTCAACATGAACCACCCGGAGCATACAGAGATGAGGGGTCAAGTGCACTTGGCCCCCTCTGTGTTCATCACTCACACTCAAAGCCAATCCCTCTGCTCTTCCTACTCCCATCCACAGTCTAGATCTTGAATGTCCCCCAAAGTCCCATATGTTGACAACTTGGTCCCCAGCCTGTGATGCTATTGGGAGGGGGTGGAACCTTTAGGAGGTGTGGCCTACTGGAAGGAAATTAGGTCCTTGAAGGGCACATTGGGATCCCAGCCCCTCCTCTCGCTTTGCTTCCTAGCCATCATGAGCTGAACACACCTTCTCTTCCACAAGTACCACCATGATGGACTATGCATGCACGCTCAAAGCAACAGGGCTAAGCCATGATGGACTGAAACCTCTAAAACCATGAGATACAACAAACCTTTCTTCCTTTTAAGCTGATTACCCCAGGATTTTGTCACAGCAATGTAAAGCTAACTAATACATCCCACCATCCCACAGCAACAATTGTTGCTGGCAACAATTCCAACTAATTACCTACCCCTGAGCCCATTCCTCAGCCTAACTGAAAATCCCCAGGTTCCATTAAGGGTCACTACAAAATTCTGGTAAGAACAGGGAGTGGATAAGGACAGCCCAAACCTCACTGGAGCGTTACTTCTCTGATTACCAAGCCTCAATATCCATCTCCTATCTATGTCACTTACCAGATGCTTTTATCCCACAAGGCACCCCTCGCCATGACCACCACTCTTCCTCATCCATTTTTGTGATGCCAAACAAGCCAAGCAAGATGTCCTACTCTCAGTTCTCCAGCCACACCTTACTCTTACCAGGATTGTCACCATGACCTGAAGATTCCATCCTCTTAAATCTGCCACCTATCTTCACTCTTGTCGACACATGGATGCCACAATTTGGATGTTTTGCAGAGAGAGAGAGAGAGGAGAGAGAGAGAGGAGAGAGAGAGAGAAAGAGAGAGAGAGAGAGAGAGAGAGAGAGAGAGAGAGAGAGACCCCCAAACAAGAGAAGCAAGGGCTATTTCTTCAGAGCTGGCTAAACCAAGGGAGTCAGCCTCCATTGCTGAGGGTTTGGCAGAGGCTCAATGGGAGGCAGAACTGGGGGAAAGCATTATAATGGAGAACAAGGAGAGCTGCAGGTATGCCCTGACTGGAGGCAAAGGGCGAGGCTGGCAGATGCTGTTTGTAAGTGGACTCGCCAGAAGCAGGGCAGTCTGTATGATGGGTCGGGGGAACACATTTGGCTTTTTGTGTTTGGTCCTAAGTTGGACATAGGAACAACAATCACAGCTGTCAGTTATTAATCAAGCCTGGACCACACAGGTGGCCAATTGTCACTGAAGTTGTTACTTAATTAGCTGGACTATCACTAGAGATGGCAATCTGGCTTCCTGCAAGTCTGACTTGCAGCAGGCTGGCCTCCTGGGGTGTGTATGAACATGATGGGGTGGTTTCCTGGGCAGGTTTTGGGACAGAGTGCCACTTTTACATATGGTCTGGCCATTGTTCAGTTTGCATATTGTTCTCATGCCCTTAATTAACACCTCCCCCCCCCCCGCCCGAACATATATTATCCATCCACTCTTCAAATCCACTCAGAATCTCAGGAACATCAGAGATTCAACATAGCTAAAACCTAACCTATTTCCACCAAAAATTCTCGCTAGAACCAACCTTCTCTCTCAGTTACAAGATCATTCATCCTTCCTGCAGCTAAATCCCAGAACCATGGTGTCATTTGTCCTCCTTCTCAACTGCCCATCAGAAAGTCTGCTCAGCAGATCCAGAATCCACCTGCAGTTCTTCTACTGACCTGGACTACTGCAGTGGGCTACTTCTTGGCCTGCCTGATGTCCATCCTCACCACACATTCAAGTTTCCATTCTGCATTCACAGGGAGTCTGGTTAAGATCCAAGTCCTACCACCTTCATCTGCCGCAGTCCGGCTGGGCAAAATAATCCAGAGGTGACAAGCAACTTGAAGGTTAAAAGGGGAACTACTTTATTGCGAGTGAACTCAGCAGGAACTGAGCAAGAACTCAAAGTAGCTGGCACCCAAGGTAGCAGGAGCCGCTTCTCTGCGGGACAGCAGAGGTACATATACCCAAATAATTACACACAACTTAACTCAGTTAACATTATCTAGATACAGCAGTCAGCCAATAAGGAATCCTCATCATCTTAATGGCTCCCTGGCATTGCTTCACAAACCACTCCTCCTGGCAAACTGCCAGGCACCATCTTGACTTGATTTGCATCCCCAACATTCATCCTCTGCTCTAAATCCTCCAGGGCTCCCAGCACCTTCTGGGTGGGCTGCCTGGTTCCTGCAGACACAGAAACAGTAACCTCACATTTCCTGGCTCCCAACTCACTGCACACAAATACACACTCACCGACCCTCACAAACACTTGTACATGCAGGTTCCTGTGGGCAGAAAACCCTTTCTCACCCTTCTGAGTGCAGAAATGGAAACTGCTCTATGTAATTCCTGGCCTGCATTCCAGGACCCTAAGCCTGGAATGACGTTCCCTGCCCCCCCACCCAGGATTCTCTGACTTAAGCAGGGAGAGGAGGGCCAGGACCAAGAGGGTGGGGATCCCACCACAGACGGTCTGAAGACCCCCTGCTCACCTGCCCGGGGTCCATCAACGCCGCCACAGCCATCGAGGCCTGGGAAAGGTCAGAGGCAGGTGACAGAGGTGGCTCTCAGGGACTCAGCCCCACCACCACCTATCCTGCCAGGCCCGGGTGAGACAGGACCCCGGGCTGAGGGTGGCGCTGCCGTCCCCAGTGCCCCCTCCCTAAGCCGAGTAAAAGGCGCACGCGGCCCCGGCCGCCTCTGCGGGCGCGGAGAGCGCGCCGACCTCCAGACCCCGGCGGACACCCCAGTTCCAGGGGGCCCCGGCTGGTGCAAAGGCGGGACGGAGGGTCCGAGCTTCCCCGTCCTTCCTGCACGATCCGGAAAAGCCCCCCGGGCAGGGTCAGCGGCTAGGCCCCACGTTCCCACCCGATCCAGGGTCTCCGGCTGCGGGGACTCAGAGCCGACACCGGGAAATGACTCGCCGGACGGTCGCGCAGGAAGTTCCGGCCTCCGCGGCCAGAAGTAAAGACGCTCTCCTGCAGCCGGAGGCAGGGCGCCAGCCGCCGATGCACCAGCTGAGCCCCAGGACCCGGTCTCCGTCCCGCCCAAGGCCCGGCAGCGAGGGCGGGGCCTGGGCGGGGCCCGGGAGGCTCCGCCCCCTGCGCCGGGCCGTCCCTGTTTTCCTCTTAAAGGGACCGTTCCCAGCGCTAGGTCACGCCCCAGACGGATCCCGCACCCCTCCTGCCGGTGTGGGTATTGGTGAGCCCTTCGCCCCTCACTCAGGGATCTAGATTCACATTGAAAACTGAAGTTAATACCTGATTGGCGGATCTTTGTGTACGAATATTAAATGTTCTAATTCAGTCCTTCTCAAACCAGGACATTGGCATCGCCTGGGAATTTGATGAAATGCAAGAATTGGAGACAACAATACAAACTTAAGGACTCCGAAATTCTAGGAATGGGGTTCAATGCCTTAACAAGCCATCTGGGGCGATCAAGCAATCTTTGATTGCTCCAATTTGAGAACAGGGACTCTCTAAAATCCAGTATATAAAATGGGAAAAATAACACTACTCACATCTAATGGGTAACAGGATACATGGAAGGTACATGGTTTCTGCTTTATATAAAAGTTACTGCTATCATCATCATCATCATCCCAAGACTCACAAACAGGGCTGTGAAAGGGCATTAAAAGACCCTTCTCAGCAAGGTCATTTAGGGTATTTGTCAAAATATAAAATACAATACTCTCTGACTCAGTAAATACATGAAGGCATAAGGTTGTATCCCTTGGGTCCTTTCATATTATTTTCTCATTCTTCTTTTATGAGATGCATTTGTTTTTTTTATTTTTAAATTGATTTTAAAATGGCCTGTGTTTATTATGTACAGGATGATATTTTAGAAATAAGCATTGCAGAATGGCTGAATAGAGCTAACTGGCATATGCATTACCTCTAAGAAACAGGAGCTTTTGGCTTCATACAGTCACTCTAAATGGGTGCTGAAAAGGGGCCACCCTGCCATGTTGTTGGTACAAAGGACCATCTTATGGAGGTTCAGGAGAGGAGCGTACATTGCCTGGGCCTTATCTAGCACCCTAACCATCCTGATGTCCCATTAGCTTCACCTCCTAATACATGCCAGATTGTCCCCTTCCCATCACCTCCAACACTACCACCCTGGGCCAGTTCACTGTTAATGTACTCCTGAACAGGGGAGTGGACACCTCCCTGGGACCCCCATCAATTCTTGTGTTCTTCATACAGCATCCAGAGTCAGATTTAATCAGATCATGTCACTGGTTAAAAGCCTTCCTTGGCCTCCAAACAGAGGTAGAATAAATCCAGATTTCTCATTGTGATCCACAAAGCCCTGTGATCTGGCCCTGCCCTTTCCTCTCTCCCTTCTGGACACACTGTTGTTCACCTGGACCCTGCAATAAACTAAGTTGTCACCTGCCTCTGCATCTTGGCATGTCCCGTCCTTTGCCGGGGATGTTTTCTCTTTGAAACCATCTGTTCAGGCATCAAATCACCTCATTTCCTGTCTATTCACCTCATTACTGCTCTATATCCCCTATGGTACAGTTTAATTTTTTAATCTCTGTTCTTATCTTATTTTGTGTTGCTATAACAAAATACACTAGGCTAGGTGCTGAGGGCCATTGCCAAGTAGGTATGACGCATTGATATTTCCTTGCCAGCGTACCCCATGTTAAATGGACGTGTCTTGGAAATTTGCTGCGACCTTGCATGTGTGTTTGAGAAAGATGACCCTGCTCAAGGTGATGGAGGGTGGATCCAGGTTTGAGGAAGTATCCTGCAGGTTTGAGGAAGTATCCTGGTCCTTGGGTTTAGGGTGTTCCCGGTTTAAGGCGTTTCCCGGTTTAAGAATATGGGTTTTAGGGAAGTTGGAGGTTGAAGATTATTGCTGCTGGGATTAGGGTGTTCCCGCTGCTTGTTCCCGTTGAGTTCTCTGAGATTCAAATGGGATTTGGAAAAAAGCCTCGTGGAGTAGGTGATTGGGGGTGGCGGCATATTGGAGATTTGGAGCAGAATGTGTTTGTAGACGGCCGGTGTGAGTCCGGGAATAAAGATTGCTGTTTGAATCTCCAAGGTGTGTGGTGGCTCGTGATTCTGGTGCCCAGCCAAGACTGCGGCAGCTAGGTACTTTACAAAGAAAACAGATTTATTTGGCTCATAATTCAGGTGCTTGAAAATCCAAATAGCATGATACCAGCATCTGGCAAGGGCCTACCTGACAGTGTCACAAAGGGAAGAAGTCATGTGCAGAAGGGGCCAACCACATGGGGTGGCCTTGCTTTATAACAACCTACTCTGTCTCGAGAACTAATTCACACTTGTGAGACCCAACCTACTTAAGAAGATCAACACTAATCCTTCCTAAGGTTGGTACCCACAGGACTAGTCATCTTCCACTGGGCTCCACCTCTTTAAGATCTACCACCTCTCTTTACCATTGCAATGAGGACCAAGCTTCCAATACCTGAACCTTTGGGGAACCAATCATGTGCAAACTGTAGCACCACTTTTAACATGAGGACACTGAAGCCCAGGGAGAAGTGGCATGCAGGAGGCCATTCAGCTGGTAACCATCATAATCCAATCAGCTGGAATCACAGTTTATCCCCAGAGTATAAATTCTTTCCCACTAGACCATTCTTTGCCCTCTGCACCTGCCCTTCCATACCCAAGTTCCGATTCCCCTGTCCTTTGTGTTTCTGAAGGCCACAGGATTCAGTCCTAGTGGAAGTGCTGATTCCCTGCGCCTTTATGAGTGTTGCCCACACTACACAGTGAGTTCCCTCCCTGCTCAAGGCCAGGCCCCATGCCTCTGCCCCCATGTGTTCCAGCTCCCTTCAGAGTGCCCAGGACACAGCATATGCCCATGTGTGCTGCTGAGAGCCATAGCCGAGTCCGAATGACACATGGCATTTTTGCCAGAACGGAGTGGTTGAGAGGTGATGCCAGCAAGCCATTGAGATGATAATGGTTATGTTAAGCTGTGTATATTAGTCCCCCTCGGCCTGCTACTTTGGAGTTCTGGGGGGGGGGGGGATTCCTGGAGAGTTCGCATTGGTTGGGGAAGTGCCGGAGGAGGGATTTCCGGTTGGTGGTTCCTGGAGGAGCCACGTGGCGTTCTCGAGAGAGTTCCCGGGGAGTGTATGTGGAGTGTGCTGGTGGAGTTCAGAAATAAAGTTTGTTCCTGCTTCAGTGGCTCGTGATTTGTGCCCAGCCAGACTGCGGCAGTGTGCGAACAAAGGGGTCTCCCGTGATTCTTATCCATTGTACCAGCAAGTGCAATGACACAAAGACAGGACAATAGATGGGGAGAACCAGGTGATAAGTCTTTTGTCCTGTGGGCATCTCACTTCTGCTTTCAGGACAAGTGTGAGCCCAGTTTTGTATATGAGAAGTTTTATTTCCAGATCTGGAAGGTTCCTGTTGTAAAAGGAACCTTCCAGATCTGGAAATAAAGACCCTGGACTAAGAACCGTGGTGCTTCAAGACAGGGCTTTCTTGGACTCTCTCAAACCCAGGTATCAGCAACTGGCACAGTAGTGGGTACTGTGTTGACAGTGAATGAGGACAGCGCAGGCCGCGGTTCCCAAAAGATAATTCCCTTCTCAAAAAAAATAGAAAACTATACACACTGTCATTTAATATGATAACTCTATTAACTCCTTGAAAGGAGAAAACCTGTACAATAGCAATACATAATATAAAGTTCCTGCCCACAATGATGAGGCCAAACTAGGAATGTTTTCACTAAAAACTTCTAAGGAGGGTTTACAGTAAAGAGATTATTATTTTTATATATTTCTTTGTAATATGTTTCTACCTTGAGATAACACTGATCATATCATATATCTTGGCAAATACTTTTAAAGAAAATACCAAGGAAAGAGCCCCCAAAATATTCCATGGTAGAAACCTATATGCACCTACATATTTTTGTCTGGCCAGGCTCTTAAAATTCTAGTCATGTTAGACCAGGACGCAAGAAAAGACCACTGACTCCAATTAAAATCAAATTAAAGCAAGCTTATTATTTCGACCGGCCGGGCTGCCTTTCCCTCCCAAAACGGCGGGAACAAGACAGCCCTGAGGCTTCTTTGTGGCCTCGTTTTATAGCCCAAAAAGTTACACAAAGGGGGGGTCACAGATAACAACACTCTGAGGAGCATAACACAAGTTTACATTTTTGCTGGCCCCGGCATCAGAATTTATGGAGATCTTAGAGACTCAGAGGGGGTCATTGTCCGGCCAGGGAAGGCCAGAATTTATGAGGCGCCACTAAGGTTTAGGGAAGGGTTGTTATCTGGTCAGGGAAAACCGGACCTGGTTGAGTTCAGGGCACGGGCAGGCATTCCAAGTAGGTTCAGAATTTGCAGTAATTTATAGTAAAGCCGAAATTATCTTTTCATGGTTTTATGGTGAGATGCCCAATTTTAAGAAAGGTTGGGTCTATCAGTCACTTTATTTTACAGCAACATGTCACATAATTTTCTATAAGATTACACCATGACACTCTGGCCCCAGATAGCTGTAGTTTAACCCATAGAAAAGGAACAAAGTGAATTTGGAAAGAAGAGGTGAAGTACAGGGGGTTATTAAGACAGTGAGACTATTCTGTAGGAGACTGGGATGGTGGATACATGACATTATGCATTTGTCAAATTAAAAAAAAATGCATGGAACTTTATAGTATAGAGAGTGAATTTTTTTTCTAGTGCTAGATATTGAACCAAGGAGCCCTCTACCACTGAGCTACATCCCAGCCCTTTGTTTTTATTATTTTATTTTGAGATGGGGTCTTGCAAAATTACTGCGGTTGGCCTCCAACTTGTGATCCTCCTGCCTCAGTTCCGCAGTTGCTAGGATTACAGATGGCATCACTGTGCCCAGCTAGAGAGTGAATCTTTTTTTTATATATACCTTTATTTCATTTATTTATTTTTATGAGGTGCTGAGGATCGAATTCAGCGCCTCGCATGTGCTAAGTGAGCGAGTGAGCGCTCTACCGCTGAGACATCACCCCAGCCAGAGAGTGAATCTTAATGTATGCAAATTCAAAAAATCACTTAGGTGGTCATGGGATCCCAGGAAAGAATGCAGACTGTGATAAGAGAATAACTGCATTGCACATGTATGAAACAAGTTCATTGATAAGGGTGAGGGAATAAGTGCTGACCTAAGTCACTTTCAAAATCAAAGAAGTCTGTTAAGACTAAACACTAAAAGAACTGCATATCTGCTATACTCTAGTTGATAAAGTTAGTTCCCACAGAAGTAATACCCTAGGTTTCCAATACATCAGTCAGGTACTCCTCTCTAGCCTGTCTCCCACCGGTATCGATGTTAATGCTCTTCTTCTTACCCTTGTGAGAGTGACTGAGTTCCATTGTCTGATCTGAGTTGCTTTCAACAGAGACTCATCCCATGAAGAGTCTCTTTAGAAGTCCGTGCTGGCATATCTGCCTGCATTGTTCTTTCTGAAGTACAGAGGTTGAGGTCTGGATCTGTAAGGGGAATCTCTTAAAGGTCCGGATGAGGAGGAGTTAAAGTGTGGATGCCTGCAATGCGGTCACATGATTGCTCTTCTGTTAAGAGAGAAAAGCAACAGGGTTAGGATTCTGAACATCAGTGGAAAGGAATATGAGAGGGAGAAAGCAAAAGAATACCAAGAGAGGTAAAGTGAGGGCTGGGGTTGTGGCTCAGGGGTAGAGCACTTGCCTAGCCTGTGTGAGGCACTGGGTTCGATTCTCAGCATCACATATAAATACATAAATAAAATAAAGGTCTATCGATAACTAATAATTTTTTTAAAAAGAGAGAGGTAAAGTGAGAGGTCAAAAAATCTTGGGTGGGCTGGGCACAGTGGTGCACGCCTGTAATTCCCAGCTACTCAGGAGGCTGAGGCAGGAGAATTGCTAGTTCAAGGACAGCCTCAGCAACTTAGCAAGACCCTGCCTCAAAATAGAAAATAAAAAGAACTTGGGATGTAGCTCAGTGGTAGAATGCTCCTGGGTTCAATCTCCAGTAACACACACACACTCACACACACGCCTTGGGTGTTTCAGTTAGGAGGAGGATGAATGATTGAGACAGCTCAGGGTACATGAATTTCAGGCTAAGACAAGATTGGTTTGAACCAACTTTGCTGTTGCTTCCACTACTCACACACATGCTTCAGCTCTAGGGCCTGGAGATTAAAACAAGGGTCGTCTGCTTTCCATTAGACCTCTGAGATAGGATGTTGTTTTCTCTTATAAATGAGCAGGGAACTGGGAAAGGAATCATTTGGGAGCCTCAAAGAGGGAGTAGAGAAAATGGGGAGAGGTTTTTTTTTTTTTTTTTTTTTAATGCCACCATAGAAGTGGTGAGTCCCTTCACAGGAGTTCAAGCACAGTGAAGGAGTTAAGAACATGCATCCCAAAATACACCAATTGGGCAGATGGATTATTTCAAGCTGAAAGCACCTGAAAAATAGTAGCTTCAGAAAGAGCAATCTGAACAGTCATGAAATTCATCTAGAAAAATGGGAGACCCAGAATAGCTAAAGCAATCCTTAACAAGAGGAGTGAAGCAGGTGGCATCACTATACCAGACCTTAAACTATACTACAGAGCTATAGTAACAAAAACAGCATGGTATTGACACCAAAACAGACTGGTAGACCAATGGTACAGAATAGAGGACACAGAGACTAAGTCTCCACAATTTCAATTATCTCATATTCGACAAAGGCACCAAAAACATATGTTGAAGAAAAGATAGCCTCTTCAACAAATGGTGCTGGGGAAACTGGAAATCCATATGCAGCAAAATGAAATTAAACCCCTATCTCTCACCACGCACAAAACTCAACTCAAAGTGAATCAAGGGCCTAGGAGTTAAACCAGAGACTCTGCATCTAATAGAAGAAAAAGTAGGCCCTAATCTCCACCATGTGGGATTAGACCCCAACTTCCTCAGTAAGACTCCTATAGCATGAGAATTAAAACCAAGAATCAATAAATGGGATGGATTCAAACTTAAAAGTTTTTTATCAGCAAAAGAAACAATCTGTGAGGTGAATAGAGAGCCTACAGAATGGGAGCAAATTTTTACCACTCGCACATCAGATAGAGCACTAATCTCCAGGGTCTATAAAGAACTCAAAAAGCTAAACACCAAAAAAGCAAATAGCCCAATCAATAAATGGGCCAAGGACCTGAACAGACACTTCTCAGAAGATGATATACAATCAATCAACAAATATATGAAAAAAATGCTCATCATCTCTAGCAATCAGAGGAATGCAAATCAAAACTACTCTAAGATATCATCTCACTCCAGTCAGAATGGCAGCTATTAAAAACACAAACAACAATAAGTATTAGTGAGGATGTGGGGAAAAGGCACACTCATACATTGCTTGTGGAACTGCAAATTGGTGCAGTCAATATGGAAAACAGTATGGAGATTTCTTGGAAAGCAGGGAATGAAACCACCATTTGACCCAGCTATCCCATTCCTTGGTCTATACCCAAAGGACTTAAAAACATCATACTGCAGGGACACAGCCACATTAATGTTTATAGCAGCACAATTCACAATAGCTAAATTGTGGAACCAAACTAGATGCCCTCAGTAGATGAATGGATAAAGAAATGTGGTATATATTCACAATGGAATATTACTCAGCAATAAAAGAGAATAAAATCATGGCATTTTCAGGTAAATGGATGAAGTTGGAGAATATAAAACTAAGTGAAGTTAGCCAATTCCAAAAAACCAAATGCTGAATGTTTTCTCTGATATAAGGAGGCTGATTCATAATGGAATTGGGAGGGGGAGCATGAAAGGATTAGACGAATTCTAGATAAGGCAGAGGGGTGGAAAGGGAAGGGAGGGGGCATGGGGGCTAAAAAAGATGGTGGAATGAGGTGGACATCATTACCCTAAATACATCTATGAAGACAACAATGGTGTGAATATACTTTATATACAACCAGAGATATGAAAAATTGTGCTCTGATGTGAATATGAATGGTGCATTTTGCTCTCATATATAAAAAATTAGAATAAATAAATAAATAAATTTTGAAAAGAGAAAGAGTGATCTGACTTTCCCTGCAACAGGCCACACTGAAGCAAGCCTTCCCCGTACCCAGATGAGAAAATAAATCTTAACACCAGAGAGCAAATTGATGCTGCAGTGGAATTGTACAAATGAACTGAACTAAAATAATACTTCCTCCAGGAGCTTTACCTCTCCTCCCCCTCCCCCATATGTCTTCTAGTGATTTCCCCACTATTTAATATCCTACCCCAAGCCCCTTTGCCTTTCCATTTCTTTATCATTTCTTTGTTTAAAAGGTATAATATCTTTTTATTCTGGTCATTTCTTTGGGTCTTCACTGTCTTGTGAAGGTCCCCAGGTATATGTAAAAATATATAAAACTTGTATGCTTTCCTCCTGTTAATCTGTCTTGGGTCAGTTTGGTTCCCAGGCTCAGCTGAAGTTCCCAAGTATGAGTTCAGATGGGTCAAGGGGATATTTAGTCTCTCTTACAATAAAAATGGCAGGGGATGTAACTCAGTGGTAGAGCATCTGGGGGGGGGGGTTCAATTCCCAATCCTTGGTATCACAGAAAAAGACAGAAAGAAAGAAAAAAACAAAATACCTGAGAGGATCAACTTACAAAGAGGAAAAGTTTATTTTGAATCACAGTTTTAGAGATTTCAGTCCCTGACTGGTGGCCAGGCAGCACATCATGGTGGGGAGCATTGGAAGTAAAAGCAAAGAAAGAAGAAGAGGTCACACACCCACAGTCCTCTTCAAGGACACACTCCTGATGACCTAAGACCCCCTACTGGGCCCTACCTCTTAAGGATTCTGCCCCCGCCCACTAGCAACATATTGAGGAATGAGCTTTTAACATGTGGACCGTTGAGGAACATTCCAGATGCAAACCACAAGCAGAAGATTAGACACCCACTGGATGAGGGCTAGGTTTCTTTCCATTTTTTTTCCCGTGTGTGTGTGTGTGTGTGTGTGTGTGTGTGTGTGTTTGTGTGTGTGTGTGTGTGTGTGTGTCCTTGTGCACGTGATATGCTAGAACCTGGGGCCTGGTAACATGATAGACCATCACCCCACAACCAAGATACCGCCCCAGGCCCTCCGTTAGGTAGAATAGATGTGTTTATAAGATAGAGGTGGAAATAAGAAGTCACTCCAGTCTGAAACCATACAGTACCTCAGGTTGTAGGGACTACTGGGTTAGATTAGGGACAGGTGTAGCGAGGTCGGTTTTCATCTTTAAACTCTGCTTCTCAGATGTGCCCTGTGCCTGTCATTCCATTAGCCCCAAGTGAGTCAGGAATGTGAACAAGCATGTCCTGAAAGGGGATTGCCAAGGGCTGGGG
The DNA here is from genome assembly GCF_045843805.1 of Urocitellus parryii. Taxonomy (NCBI): domain Eukaryota; kingdom Metazoa; phylum Chordata; class Mammalia; order Rodentia; family Sciuridae; genus Urocitellus; species Urocitellus parryii. The sequence continues at coordinate 17,209,764 of NC_135545.1, read as the reverse complement.
GAGTCGAGAGGGATCAGGAAAACCTGGGTCATCTACTGGAGATGAGGGAGAGGGGAGTCGGGGACCGCAGGAGTTAGTCCCTTGGATAAGCATTCCAACATTCCAATTGGAAGTGAAATTTTTGCCCAATAACTGAAAAGAGGGTTGTAGAGCTTAACAAAAAAGCTATGTTGGACATGGTGGGGTCTAAGAGATACAGAAAGGGGTCTTGTGGTCAATGATCTAACCCCACCAGGGGTGGTTTGTGGACTTGAGAATTATAATGGGCAACTGTGAGATGTTGAGTATGGAACAGGCGGCCCCTGGCATCCACCAGAAGGGAAGTGGGCACTCATTGGCTGAGTTCATGGTTCCACCCTGTGGATTCAAGGGCAATGGACATCTTTACCAATTAGTCCAAGAAGGGAGTAAACAGTGGAGATTGTAACCCTAAGACCATTCTGAATTACGTAAAAAAAAATTTTTTTTTCAACTTTTTCATGGGCCAGGAAAGTCTTTTAATATAGCGGGTTAATCAGATTGAGACCAAGGCTGAGTTGCACAACTAGGTGAGTAAATTAGTTTGTCGGGTACAGATTCCTCAGAAGGGAATCAATGGGACTCCTACTAGACCATTACATTTGTCCTTTAACTTCTTTTAAAATTCACAATCTTTAGCCCCAAATCCCTTTGCCCTGCAGTATGTCTGTAAGTATATCTCTATTGAAGTTGAGGCTAGTCTGAAGGCCTGGGAACAATTTCTCTTTAGTTTGTCTTGGTTTAAGTTGGAAAGCCATACGTTTGCATTGTGTAGATTTAGTTTTATCAGCCAGAGCATCCTCATGATTCTGTGCACGAATATCAGAGATAAGAACATTTTGCCAATTAAGATGATATTTTTGAAAGCTGGGAACAATGGTGCACACTTATAATCCCAGCGGAGAGGCTGAGACAGGAGGATCACAAGTCCAAAGCCAGCCTCAGCAAAAGTGAGCACTAAGCAAGTCAGTGAGACCCTGGCTCTAAGTAAAATACAAAACAGGGCTGGGGATGAGGCTCAGTGGTTGAATGCCTCTGAGTTCCATCCCTGGTTAACAACAACAACAAAAAAAATTGATGTTTTTTAATAACCTCTTGTGGTTCCACAGGAACCTATTAGCAAAGTGAGTACTTAAAGCAAACACCATGTGGTCACCTAAAGTTAGAACCAAGTCACACTTCCAGAAGTTCTCTAAGAGGTACCTGCAGTCAGAAACTAGTTCTTCTCTTTGTTTTCTGTACTCTTGAATCTTGGACCAACCTATTTTAGTTGGAAAGGCCCTAGGGATGGAATCCAACAGCTCTTCTCCAATTTTCCTTAGCTCTGGGGTAGGATTCGGGTCTATTTTTATTTCATTGTAAACCTCAGTGACTCTAACCCATTGGCCTTTCCAAACTATAGGGAAGCATCTTCAGGATCCACAACAAGGTGGACGAATTGATCAAGGTAATAAGTACCAGAACAAGACCTTGAGACTATTCTGATTTGTATAGAAAACGTCTCTTTTCCCTCTCTTTTTCATGGGGCCAGGAAAGTCCTTAGCTTCTATTGAGATGAAGGCTTTATAGTGACATGTTTGGAAACTGCAGTCCTTTAATTGCCCCTCTCTGGAGTTTGACCACTAGGTGAGTGAATTAGTCTGTTTTGCCATGGTGCCTCTTGTCCACTGCTCTCTCTCATCAGAGCTTCTTCATGTCTCTTGACCTTAAATACCACATATTTCCTGCTGAATTCCAAAGTTACGGCACCGGCTTGTTCCTGTGCCCTCTTGGCTTGCATTTCCACTGGATATCTCTCAGTCCTCTCCAAGTGAACATCTCCCCTCCCAATCTAGTCCAATGCTTTCCAAAGAGAGAGGTGAAAAGAGATAGTGAGACAAAGGGGGAGAGAGAGAGAGAGAGAGAGAGAGAGAGAGAGAGAGAGAGAGAGAGAGAGACTGTGAACCTCAGAAAATGACTTATTGAGGGAGTAATCCTGACCCAGTCCTATAAAGGACAGCCTCAGTAATCCAGGCGCCTGATTCCAAGTACTGGAAAGGGGGTCCCCAGTTCCAAGTGCTTTCCTAGCTAGGACTGAGCCCTATGGAACACAACATTTAAAGATCAAGTGCCACACACACAAAGGTACCCTGCAGGCTGGGGATTCATGTGCAATTGCCTGAGCTCATTGTCCTCACCCAAAGGGGCACTTGACTCAGCACCCCTCCCATCCCTTTCCCTCCTCTCCCAATGACCGTGCTCAAGCAGCACCTGGAAGATTCTACATCACTCAGTGTCTGTGGGAGTCCAGGCTTCCATAATCTCCTGAAGGAATTCCTGAACCAGCCGCCTCCTTAATTCCTTACTCACTCTCCCAGCTCTCTTTTCTTCCATTAATAGCTTGCAACTAATGTGCAATAAGAATTGAAATGCATTCCGCTGTCATTTAGCTTGCAACTATTCACCATCTGACTGAAATGAATCCAGCATGAGTCTCCCATGCCTTGTGCCTTCTGGGCCTCCCAGGCACAACCATCTCACACGCTCCTTAGCTGGCCATCCCAAACCCAATGCCACTTTCCTCTGCCTCCCACTGCCATTGAGAGCAAGGGCACCCACCAGTGGTAGGTGTCAGATCAGTCGGGGCAGGCAATGGCCAAAGGAGGCAGATTTAAAAGGGCCGCTGAACAGGCTTTATTGAGATATCACTCCCGGGGGGAACTCGATCAGACCCACAGAAGGGACAGGAGAAGGGTCTGAGGAGAAACCGCGTGGAAGCTCGACTGGACTGGACTTTTATGGGGCTTACAGCAGGAAGGGAAGGGCTTGGGACAGGAAAAGGTGTTCTTAGAGTCCCTTGCCCCCTTGGAGTTGGTCAGGGGAGTTGGCTGAACTCCAGGATTGGCCAGGGGGTCCTGCTGATTGACAGGCGTTAGTCAGGAGATCTGGCTGATTGACAGGCGTTTCCGCCGGCTTCTGATTGATGTTCTTTTTCAGCCCGGGCTGCTTTGTTCTAAGTTGCCACTAAGTCGCCACCAAGTCACCGCCACCGACCTAACATTAGGCAGCCTTTGTCCAGTTTTTGTCCAGTCGCCTGTGGGAATGCCCTTGTTGTGGGAGGGGGCTGTTCCCTCCTTCCTCTCCCCAGAGCCTCAGGGTGGAAGACTGAGACCACAGAGACCTTCAGCCTGAAAGCAAATGACTTTATCAGCTCAAGGACGACTCCCAGGTCCCTTCTTCCCATGGTAGGAGTTGGACATGGGGAAAGTGAAGATGAGGTCTAACCTTATTCTGTACATTTACTGGGTGCCCGAACCTCTGATGGAAATCCATGCAGGGAAATTAATTATTTGCAGGAAGCCATCTGTGAACTGTGTATGAACTAAAACGATGTTGAAGCCATTAGGCTGGGAAGCCTGGTATCGGGAACTCCCAGCAGCAACCCTGCTGGTTTGAAAACTCCTGGTTCATGTGGCGTCCTACCTGGTTCGTGTGGCTCCGTCACAAGTTCAGTACAGGATCAGAGATGGGATGACCCACTGGAGCCCCCAGCCTCTAGGAGATGGGTATGGCTTGCCAAAATGCCAATCAACCTCTTTACTGTGAGCCCCCTGCCACACTGAGAAGCGAGCACCAAGACCCCTCCTGCTTAAACCTTATCCCTGCCTTTGATGTCCTCCTCCTTAAATAAAGGATCAGAGCCATTTGTCAGTTGTTCAATTCCAGCTCCTATCAGGACTGGAAGACTTATCAGTGCTCTCCTTTTTATCTAATTTCTGGATCTGTCTCTATTTCTTTTTTCTTTCTTTCTTTTTTTTTTTTTTTTTTTTTAGTTTTCAGCAGACACAACATCTTTATTTGTATATGGTGCTGAGGATCGAACCAAGGCCGCACACATGCCAGGTGAGCGTGCTACCACTTGAGCCACATCCCCAGCCCAAGTCTCTATTTCTTACTAATTATTTCAGACGTTTTACTTCCCAGGTGGCTCACACCTCCTGAGCAGGAACCTACCCCGGCGGGGGTGCTGGTCACCCAGCAATAATTATTTACAAGGGAAAAATAGTAACTTTACAGTAAGAAACCCAACAGACGCCACCTTAACCAAGTGATCGAGTTCACCGTCACTGGTAATGTCACCCCGACACCACGGAACCCTTGCTCTGATGCACCTGGAAGGTCCCTTCCCTCCACTCCCAAGACATCAGAAGCTCCATCGAATCAAAAGAAAACATCAGACCAGCCCAACCAAATGAAGGAGCCCTCTACAAAATACTTAACCAATACTCTTCAAAATGTTCAAGGTCATGAAGAAACAAGGAAAGTCTGAAGAACTATCACAGACTGGGACCAAGAAAAGGCAGTGTGGGATCCTAAACAGGACCTCAGCTGGTCAAATTGACACAAAGCCTAGAGTTTAGTTAACAGAGCCATACTAAGGTGAATTCTTCAGTTTTTGCTTAATATTTTTGTAGTCATGCATGATCAGGGAAGCAGAGTGAAGGGTACCTAGGAACTCTAGGTGTTCTGGTTTTTTGTTCCTTTTCTGTAAGTCTAAAATTATTTCAGAATAAACTGAGATACAGAAAAAGAACCTTTCATGGAAATGTGACTATGGGTGTGGGGAGGAGGGATGGGACCATGTAAAGGGGGGATGGTGGCATGGGGGGATGTGTGGGGGAGTCAGGAGGAAGTCTGGCTTGGAGTTCACTTGCTGAGGGTGAACAGCAAGCAAGAAATCCTGGGAGAGCCACCCAGAAGGTTCTGGAGCTCTGAGGACGGGACTGAAGATGGAGACATGGGAGTTGTTGGTCTCTACAGGATAAACCCCAGAGGAGTGAGATGAACAGGGAGGATGGATGGAGAGAGGAGCCAGGAAAGCCAGGCGGAGCTCTAAGGAATACTAGGATTTAAACACAGGGTGCATTTAGTATTCTAGAAAATAAGCATCTATATTCGTATTTGCTTCCAGATGATAAAGAATCCAAATTGCTAATCGGTGCTCTCCCCCCCACACACACACAGAAAGCCAGCTGCACACCACAGTGTGAACTGGGATTCATTTAACTACCCCCCATTAGTAATCACGTAAACTGTAAATCGTTTTCAATCTTTTGTACCACGGGGTGTGGGGGGGATGCTGAAGTGAATAGCAATACATGTTCTACCTCACATTTGTGAGTCTCTCTACAGGAAAAATTTCTAGCATCATAAGTCTTGGTTAAAATCCAAAGGGATGTATGAGTCAGCCTTTTGTTTCTTATCAATTACAAGAGAAAGCAACTTATCGTGTTATAGCAAAACCAGACCTGGTTGTGAAATGAGATCATAAAAAGATTATAGCAAGAAACCAATGCCTGGGGAAAGGGTCAGACCCCTCCCCTCTCTCCGCCTTTCTCCAGGAAGCCTCATTAACCCTGGGTCCCTACATTTTGGATCCTAAATAGCTGCCCAGGGAGTCCAACTTCTCCCTCTTGAAATGTGACAGATATCTGTGAAAAGAGCCCTTCCTTCTTATCTCGTTCTGTGAGTGTGCTTCATGTTAGAGACCCAGCACCATGCCTTCAGCCTCGAAGATTAGGATTTTTTTTTTTTTTTAAGAGGAAAAAGTCTCAATGATAGGACGGGTCTAAGATGACACCGAATAACCTATAAGTGTTGTGAGAAACTGTGGATCAGAATTCAGAGTTGTGCATTCCTGGAGTTCTCCACCTCCTCTCCTGAGCCCTGCCTGCTGCTTCTGGACCAGTCTGTCCCCCAGCAATAGGGGAAAGGTTCCTTTGGGCTCACAGTTTCAGTTCATGGTCAGCTAACTCCATTGCTCTGAGTCTCAGGGGAGGCAGAACATCATGGTGGCAGGACATGGTGGTGGCAGGAACATGGAGCAAAGGAAGCTGTTCAGATCATGGTGTCCTGGAAACAGAGAGAGAGAGAGCAGAAAGGGATAGGAAGAAGATCAGCTCTTCCAGGACATGGCCCCAAAGACCTACTTCCTTCAACTAGGTCTCAGCCAGTAGTACTGTCAGCTATAGACAGATTAATCCACCAAATGGGTTGATCCACTGAGGAGATTCAGAGTCCCCGTGACCCATGCCTAAAAGCCCCACCTCTGAATCTTTCTGCATTGGGATCAAACTTTCAACACAAGACTTTGGGGGACATTCCAGATCCAAACCACAACCCTGCATTTCTAAATATTTCCACACTGCTTTCTCTGGAGGTACTGGCAAGTTCTGTTCCTAGCAGCGGTATATGATGATGCCTGTCGGTCCATACCCCTGCCAGCAAACATTACCAAACTTTTTAAATCATGGCCAATCTGATACATGAAGAATCATGTTCTGTAGAAGCTTAAATTTGCTTCTCTTTTTTCTTTCTTTTTTTTTTTTTTTGTTCTTTTTAATATACATAGCACACACGGAGTGTAACTTCCCATTCTCATGGTTGCACATGATGTGCAGTGACATTGGTCATGTATTCATATATGGACACAGGAAAATCAGGTCCAACTCATTCTACTGTCTTTCCTATTCGCATCCCCCCTCCCTTCCCTTCATTCCCCTTTGTCTAATCAGGTGAACTCCTATTCTTACCCCTCCCCGCCCGTGAGTCTGCATTTACTCAGAGAGAACATTTGGCCTTTGGTTTTTGGAATTGACTTATTTCCCTTAGCACGACAGTCTCCAGATCCATTCACGTGCCACAGTTTCATTCTTCCTATGGCTGACTAATAAATTTGTTCTTCTCTTAAGATGACTGAAGTCCAGTGGCTTTTCTTATGTTGAAGAAACATTAGATTTTTCTCTTTCTGAAAAGAAAATATGACTTCATCATATTTTGATTTCTTCCTATTCTTTGCCCATTTTATAACTGGACTGATGTTTTTTCTGGTTGATTTTTAGAAGCTCTTTATAAAGGTAGAAAATTAATCCTTTGTGCTATACATATCAAGTGTGTTAAAGAATATGTCACTTGTGTTGTATTTTGTTTATGGTATTTTTTCAATATGAATAACTTTATGACATCATACTGAGGCCACTCCAATACTAAAAAGTATTCCCCCCATATTTATTTATACTATTTTGTAGTTTTCGTGTTTGATGGCTAGATCTTTGCAACATTTGGAATGCATCCTAATTTGCGCTGATGGTATACATATGTCTTGTTCTCCTCTTGAACCTCACTTCCTAAGACAGTGCCTGAAACATACTAGTTACTCAATAAATACTTAAGTGTAAGGGTAATTAACACTCAGATCTGCTGACACAGTGTCCTCTGAAGCTCTTGCTCTTGTTGCTTTACTGTAACTCGGGGACTCCCAAGCTGTGTATCTCCCATTTCTCCTATTTCTCATAAGAAGACTCACTCAGAGCTTTTCCCCATAAGCACTGAAATTTTTCGGAGGGTGAGAAAACTACTGATAGCCTGTCTTCACGCAAAGGCCTCTGACGGGGAGGCCACCCAGGCTCGCAGGGTTGCTGTCTGCGGTTATGCTGCTGCCTGGATCCTGGGACCTCAAGTGCCTCTAGCCTTGCTGAACCCTTTTTCATACTCTGGGGTGATAACTAAGGCATGCCTCGCTCCAGATGACAGAAAACAGCCTCTTCCATGTTTGGCCATGGAAACCACTGGACACATGAAGCCAAGGTCATGGAAAATTTCCATCTCGTGTTTGAGAGCCGAGGCAGGTCTATCCTTACTGTTCAGTGCTTGGTTCAGATTTACAAAATGTAAATTTAAAATGTAATGTGTGAAAACAAAAGGAAAGACAGATGGTGTGAAGGCAACTTTTGTGGGAAAAACAACTTGAATTGTTACATAATACAAGGGGTGAGGGCGAGAGTAAAGAGAGGAGGCCAAGAGACCACGCAGAAACACCCAGGCGGCCTCGACTCTGCTCTCCTTCCAATAAAACGGAGCCCGGGCATCCACGGGGGCTGCTCCTGCACTTGGCCTTCCCGGGTCGAGATTCCTCAGGGGGTTGTGCTGGGCAAGACCTCTCAGATTTCCAAAGTTGAGAAGCCTAAATGGCCCTAATCGGGAGGTTCCTAATCCCAACTGCCACAAAGAGAGAAAAGGCAGGAACGCTAAGGAAAGAAAGTTCCTGATGGGGAGGAAATGGCCTTTCCTGCCACCAGAAGAGCCAGTGCATCCTGAGGAAGCCACCAATTTTGCAGAGCCTGAGTTCAGCCCAGCCCAGAGGACCAGGAAATGAATGTGTCGTGTTCAGGGATGGAGAGGGAGGTGGAGGCTTTAATGGACTCAGAACCAAACCCAGGCTGCAGGGGAGAAGATTCGATAGGGATGAGGAAAGGACTCAGTGTTCCACAGAAGATTCAGCAAACACAGGTACAGGCACCAGGAAAGAAGTCTTGGGGTCCAGGGTGTAGCAGAAATGCATAATTCATGTGGGTTCAGACTGGTACGCGGGGTGAGAAACCTGGTGTGTGCTGGGGGTGGGGTGGGCACGACAGGGCACTGGGCAAAGAAATGACTCAAAGGAGGATAGAAGAGAGGTGAGGTGTTATTCATCTATTACTGCACAACAAACTATCCTAAAATATAGTGGCTTTCAAAACACATTTGTTGCTGGGCAGTGTGGCGAGCACTTTCATCCCAGCAGCTGGGGAGGCTGAGACAGGAGGATTGCAAGTTCAAATCCAGCCTCAGCAAAAGCAAGGTGCTCAGCAACTCAGTGAGACCCTGTCTCTAAATAAAATACAAAATAGGGATGGGGATGTGGCTCAGTGGTCAAGTGCCCCTGAGTTTAATCCCTAGTATCCCGCCTCCAGAAAAAAATAACCCCCTTTGTTATCCCTCAGTTTCTCTGGGTCAGGAAGCCAGGCCTAGCTTTTTGGCATCTTCTGCCTCAATCAAGCCAGGACCCATGTCTCATCTCATGAACAGGAGGTGGGCATCAGAGGGGGCCTTCTTCCAGGTCTGCTTGCCACAGGTGGGGAAGCACCTGGGGAAAATACCTAAAGCTCTACTTTCCCACTATTTAAGGAGACAACCTTTTAAGTGAATTAAACGGCAAAAAAAAAAAAAAAAAAAAGAGAACTTACAAAAATGTTAATCTTTCCCAAAATTTTTAGAGTCAATTTCCCAATATTTTATAATAACCAGGATTGACTTCTTATGAAACCATCTTTTAAAAATAATGATTAATGAAACATAGGCAATTCACCTTGGCATGGTTTGGATGTGGTTTGAGTGTGTTCCCCAAAGGTTCATGTGCGACAAGTTTGGTCCCCAGGGTGTTGGTGGTGGTGGGAGCTGTTGGGACCTTTAAGAGATGAGTCCTGGTTGGAGATAGTTAGGTCATCAGGTCATCGGGGGGCCTCATGAGAGGTAGTTGGTTCACAGAAGAGCAAGTTGTTATCAGAGCAGGATCAGCCTCTGGATCACTCTCCGGCTCCCTGTCTCACGGTGTGATCTCTTGCTCTTTCCATTTGATACCATCTGCCATGAAGTCCCCACTAGAGCAGAGCCATTGCCAGGCCATGTACCTGAACCTCCCAAACTGAGCCTCCTGTCTTTACAAGTACCCAGCCTCAGGTATTAAAGCATCAGATCTTCTCTGCAAGGGGCTGCTAGGAAGGTTCTGGCCACCAGAGGGCACCAGAACTACAATCCTGAAGCAGCTGTCTGTGTTTCTGCCCCCTTTAGCCCAGTGTGTGTCTGGGTACCAGCAGCATCTGCAGAACCTGAGATACTGTTAGAAATGCAGAACCTCTGACCCTAAGACCAGACCTGCTGAATCAAAATCTGCATTTTATCAAGACTTCCAGGTGTCTCATGTACACATATAAAGGGCGCCGGAGTTAGTAGCTCTCAACTTTGGGTTCGTGTTAGAATCCCCCAAAGAACTTTTACAATTCCACCCTCTAGAGATTTATTGGCCTGGGATGTGACCAATTGTCACAATGCCCCTGGGGATTCTAATGTGCAGTGAAGGTTGAGAATGGCTTCAAGTCCAGCCTAGTGAGCTCCATCAGACTTTTGTGTACACACGGAACAGAACATGTGTGTATAGACGGGGGAAAGAAAGCCCTATCCTCAGGGATCTCCCAGGATGCAACGCCCCAGACCTCAGGGACCTCCAGGCTAGAGTGAAGTCAGGGCAAACGTGAAATGCTGCTGAAGGGTTGTCTCGTATTCCAAGATTCAAGGCACATACCAGCTGCTCAGCAGGAATTCCAGTTCTTCCTCTGGGTGATGGTGCTGACCACCAGTATCCTGTTTGCTTATCTCACCTCCCCATCTCCACTTTGGGCTCCTTGAGAGCACAAAATGTGTAAATCCCTCTGCATTGCAGTGTTTGCTCAGTGAAACCTCACCCACAACTGCTATGTGACCTGGTCAGACACCGGCTGGTGATGGAATGGAGTTGAGTGTCAAGAAAGAATGTGCCTGGAAAAGGCAGCTACGGAATGCGAGCAGGGACTTTAGAAAATATTTGTTCTTTCCCAATTATATAGCTCTTTCCCAATGCACATTTTTTGTACATTGTTTCATTTTCATGATACCCATCTGCACTCGATTAGTGTAGGTCAGCTGCAACAGATGAGGAAGATTGAGTGACCAGAGGTAAATGGAGGGACTGGAATTTTCAGGATGAGTCAGGCAGAAATAGAACAAGAAATCAGTTTCCTGAATTTCTTAATTTCCTACATGCTATTTCTAAGAAATAGCTATATCCAACTTCTGACCTCTCTTTCCCCATCATTCAGGAGAATTTGTGGGTATTTTGACTTTGTATTTTCCTTTTCCATTCTCCTCCCCCAAGCAGAGGGTTTTCCTTATGATTCTGGAATTCTCTGTTGACCTCTTAGCAAATGTCCACTGACTTACTTGATTTCTCATTTTTGATAGTGGATTCGCCAGGTATGGAGTACATTCTCAATGTGTGCTAGCAACAGTGATAAAAGACTCATTTCAAGGGCTGGGGTTGTGGCTCAGTGGCAGCGCACTTGCCTAACATGTGCGAGGCCTTGGGTTCAATCCTCAGCACCACATATAAATAAATAAAATAAAGGTATTGTGTCCATCTACAATTAAAAATTTAAAAGAAAAGATTCATTTCAAATTTTTTGAATGTGTCTTTATGGTGCAATTTCCATTGCGTCTCTAGTGCTGGACCCAAATGCTTGGGGAATGAATGAACAGTGAGTCTAGTAAAGGGAGTTGTGAAGTTAAATCTGAGGGAGGGAGCAGATGCAGAAATTTTATCTGCAGCAAGTCTGCAGGTGCTGTGGTGGACCACGGTTCTGACCCCTGAACCATGAGCTGGAAATATGGCACCATGAGGTGGTTGCTTTTCTCTCCTCCAATAAAGGACAGCTCTTCTGCATCCCGTTTCCTTTTCCTGACCCTCTCTAGGATATATTTCCTGCTCAAAGGAAATGCTGTAATGTTCCTGTAGCAGTCAGTGAGACTTTGCAAACTGATTCAATAAGGGCTTCCCTGGCTCCTCGTGTTCTTCCGTCGGATGCCCCTCTTCCTTTTGAGAAGAGGGGCACCTCTTCTCCCCTGACATTTGCGGTGTAGAAAGGATGTGATTACACACCTCACCTTCCACCACTGGTTTCTGCCTTGTCAGGATGCTCTTGGGCTCCGCACCTGCCCCTCGCCAACCACCTACCCTTGTCCTTTCCCATTGCCCTCTCCATCATCCCCCACTTTCCTTGAGAACCGGCTCTGGGCCTTGCAGTGCGTGTCCAGGGTGGAGCTGTGGCCAAGGGTATGGCTCCTGTTCAGCCCTGTCTGGCATCCTCGGTGTGGTAGACTTTCCGAACAGACCATGGGCCCGTATTCAGGGCCTGTGAGCAGCCAGTGAGGACAGGGGAAAGAGGCTACCATGGGTAGACTTGATGATTGGTGATAAGAAGGCTAAAGAAAGAGTCACGGGCTCTGGATGGCCTGCTTCAGGAGCTGCACCCACTGTAAAGGTTTTATGTCTCCATTTTCAGATCACAAGGGAAGAAGTTTCCATGAGAGTGTAGACAACGAGTGTTCTGACTGGATCGAATTGAGACAATTTGAGGTTGAGTCCCAAAATAATGAAGGGGTCCAAAGAGCCCCAATTTTTACCTTTATGTGGCCCCCAGGGTATTTAAAATCTCCTGTTTCTTCAAAATCCAAGTCCTTTTCCTCATCTTGTCTTGGATCTTATCTGAATGAGGTAGCAAATATTTACTAAGAATTTTTAGACACAGAATTTCCCTGTGACACCAGGGAAATGTGGGGGGTTGTGGGTATACATATTTGTTAAAAGTATACACTCAAAATGCGTACATTTTATAGTATATAAACTATACCCCAATAAGTTGTATTGAAAGATTGGCAACAATATCGATACTGTCAAAGATGGATAATGTACACAGGAACAGGTCATAATACTTTTGTCTCTACTTTTGGGAGTGTTTGAAAATTTCTCTAATGAAATGTTAAGAAGAATTTACTCTTGCTAGTACATTTAGTTTGGGAAAGCCATGGGTCACACTTGAATTTTTTAATTTAAGAATCACACTTGAATTTTTCTATTTACCAAGCAATGCACTGAACATCAAGTCTGTGCCCAACATTTTGCCAGGCACACAGAGAGTGTAACCAGGTGGCACCCTGTTCCTGTCCTGGTGGTGTGCATAGGCCAGTGGAAAAGACGGCATTTAACACATAATGGCCAAGGTAAATGATGACTTTCCTGATCAATATAAAGAATCAGGATGCCACAAGATATTGGAGAAGGACCAGCTTGTCCAGGGTAGTCGCAAAGATTCCTAGAGGAGGAGTTAGCACAACTGGATGCTGAAAGATGAATAGCGTGTTCATAGACAAATATTTGAGCGTATTAATTCAGTAAAGTTTCATGACATTGTATCACCATTAGAGGAAAGAGGGACAGTAAAGCCCCATGTTCCTGGATGCCCCCTTTCTCAAAAACCTAGCCTAGTTGAGTGACTAAAGAGAGCAAGCCCGGGCTGGAATGTCAGATACATATTATCTTGAAGGACACTAGCTTTGCCTTGTGCACATGGGAATGAGAGCAAATTAGTGTGATCTGTAGAAGGCTACTTTCTTGCATTTACACCCGGACAGTTGCTTCTTGGGATGCCAGTCAGAGGGCAAACTGAACAAGCTAATGCTAATGCTTTTGCTGCTTCACATCCAAAACTGTCAGTGCTGACCGCTGTGGAACTGAGAGCACTGGGAAAGAAGAGGGGTCTCTCGTCCAGCCTGCTGCCCTGGACAGGAGGAGGCGGCGCTGGTTGGCCAACACAGTGAGGGATGGAGGTGCTGTCCGTCTGGCCTGTCACCACCAAACGCTTCTTGGAGCCGTCACTGATCTCTTGTAAACTTTCCCCAATAAATCACATGTCTCCCACGCTGTCTTCAAGCACTCTCTCTGGCCTTTCAGCAACTGGGCTGTGGGCATGATAGGCATGGATGCTATGTGACTAATCCAACTATGTTCTCCTGGGAACTCTGATCAGGAGGTTCCAAATGGTGCTGAGCATTTATTATGACTCAAGATGATTCGTCCTCTGACACAAAACCTTATTTCTTTGGGAACTAAGGAGAGAGATATCTTGGAGAGAATTATTGCTGAGGTGTGGGCAGTGGATGTCACCTATAAACTGGGTGTTAAAACATAGTGAAGGGCTGCAGTTGTGGCTCAGAGATAGAGCGCTCCCCTAGCTTGTGAGAGGCACTGGGTTTGATCCTCAGCACCACATGCAAATAAAATAAAGGTATTGTGTCCACCTATAACTAAAAAATAAATATTAAAAAACAGTGGATATTCATGAGGTATATTCAAAGGTTATGCATGAAGCAGAAATGTTGCAGCCATTCACAAAAAAAGTACTTTGGGAGTGGGAAAGGAGGAGGTGAGCCTGAAACTGACTTTGAAAGGTGGGTGGGTTTTGCACAGGAACAAAGCGTACTCTAGGCAGGCTGCATCACACAGGTTTGGAAGAGGAACTGCAGTGATGTGTGGGGGAGGCTGTGAGTTTTCTCCCACACTGAGGACCAGCGGGAGAGATGGCTGGGTATTCAAATAGGTTAGGGTTGGTGCGGGGCCTTTGAAAGCAAGACAAGGTCACGGGAGTTCACTGCCAATTGTCCCTGTCCCTGACCCAACGTTGGGTGTGTGAATGAGTAGGACCTGGGAGCCTTTCAGTACCAAGAAGCATCTTCTTTCAAACTTGCTACGGATCAGGTCTGGCTGGGAAACTGCAGTCTGGGTGGAGGTGAATGTGGTCAGAACCTGAGCATCAAGTGAAACAGCGCTCACAGCTCAGCAAAGCAAGCATAGCCGGGTTCAAGGACCGTTTTGCTTTCTGGAGGGATCTTCAAGCTCTGCCGCTTGGGCCGCAGAAGGAAAGCTCACAGAGTCCTGCAAACAGGTTCAAACAATCTGCCTTCACCCAGAAGCCACTCCTGGGGACCCGGACTTGGTGCATAGAATCCACAGTGACAGACGGGGGCAAAAAAATAATAATAATATCATCCACATAAATTGTCATTGTTCCCATCTTTTCAAAATAAGGGCTGTCAGGCACCTGCAAGACAGAAGGAGCTGAACTGTATTTGTTTTTTAATATTTATCTTTTAGTTGTAGTTGGACACAATACCTTTATTTTATTGATTTATTTATTTTTGTGGTGCTGAGGATCGAACCCAGGGCCTCTCACATACCAGGAGAACTCTCTATCGCTGAGCCCCAACCCCAGCCTCCTGAACTTGTATTTTTTTTTAGTGAGGAGCCCACTCTAGGGATAGCTCATCCACTCTGGAGATAATGGCATTAATCCATCTCTTAATACTGTTGCAATGGTGATTAGATTTCTCATGGGTTTTGAAGGGCGTAATTCCTGTCCCACACACATATTTCCTTCCTCTCATCCATCCTTCCAAAAGGATGAACAGCATCCATTGTTATTCCATGACTTTTATTAAATCCATATTCAGTGATATTCTTGTGCTTAGGGAAATGGCAGAGCAGAGCGATGTAGGGTGCTATCCTTAGATTTTTAGTGGTAGATGGACCCAATACCTTTATTTTCTTTATTTTTATGTGATGCTGAGGATTGAACCCAGTAGATCCTCAGAGCTGGGCAAGGGCTCGACCACTGAACTACAGTACCAGTCCCCTTGTGTTTCTTTATGATGCCACCTTTTTGTCTTTCTTTACAACTGGAGTTAAAATGTACCCCTCCCCCACTCCTATGATACCGGAACTGAACCTCCCGTATCTCTGCTCTTCTGTTCCAAATCTGTTCCAAAGCTGCTGTCTGAGCTCTCTGGGACTTCCCTCTGCCACCTTGTTAGGTTGGCCTTTGTTTTCTGTTTACTCTCTTGTTTCGCTGGAAACATCTTCTAGAAGCTTCTTGAGAAACCGTGCTTGGAGGCAATTTTTTTTGAGACATTGTTTGCCTGAAAACGTCTCATCTTGTTTCCATTTGATTGATAGATGCATAAGCTAAATAACATTTTCTCCCCAGAGCTTCCAGTAGCCTTCCATCCTTTAACTGTGATCTATTTTTCCCTCTCTGGAAACGTATACAGTGACTGTTCTGAAATATTATTGTCCTATTTTAACAATTGTGCAGAACACTCTGCAGGTCTCTTCCAATTCTGTTCAGCTGTAGTGAGTTTTCCAGTAGTATTTCTTTAATGCGTTCCTCATAACTGTATTTTCTGTTTTCTATTTTTTGTCATTTCTGGGTTTAGCCTCTAATTTTCTTATTGTTTTTTTCTTACTATCCATTTTTTGTTTTTATTATTTTTAGGGAGTTTTCCTTTTTGTTTAACACTTGTAGTTCATACACCACTGAGGAAGCACTCTTCGATTCCTAGTTTGCTAAGAGATTATAGTCATGAATCCATACTGAATTTTTCTAGAATGCTTTTTTTGCATCTTTTAATATATTAAATTTGCATCTTTTAATATATTAATGTGTTGGATTGCTTTTATTGATTTTTCTATATTCAACCATCCTTACAAACCCACTGCAAATTTCAGTCTGCTAATATGTTGTTTGGTGTTTGCATCTATGTTTTTGAGTAGAATTCTCTTTTTCACAATGAAAGTTGACAAATTTGTCAGATTTTGATATCGAAGTAATACTAGTCTCATAAAATGAGTCAGAAAATTGTGGGCTGAGGATGTGGCTCAGTGGCAGAGCGCTCACCTGGCACGTGTGAGGCACTGGGTTCAATCCTCACCACCACATACCAATAAATAAATAAAATAAAAAAGAAAAAGAAAATCTTTCCTCACTTTTCTTTCTGGAAACAATGTGTTTTAGACTGGAATTGCTATTTTATTTAATGTTTGGTGAAATGTCCTGTTAAAAAATTTTTTAGCCTGTGTTTTTATGTGTTTGGTTTGATAGGGTGGTTGAGTGGAGAGGAAAGAATTTTTAACCAATAACTCATTTTATTTAATTTCCTTGTTACATAACTATTGCTATTTTATGTTTTTTCTTGAACCCATTTTGGTAAATTCCTAGGAATTGGTTCATTGCCCCTAAGTTTTCAAATATATTCACAAAAAGTCAACCATACAGCCTGTAATCCCAGCAGCTCAGGAGGCTGAGGCAGGAGGATCATGAGTTCAAAGCCAACTTCAGCAAAAGCAAGGTGCTAAGCAACTCAGTGAGACCTATCTCTAAATAAAGTACAGAATAGGGCTGGGGATGGGGCTCAGTGGTCGAGTGCCCCTGAGTTCAATTCCTGGTACCCCCTCCCCCACAAAAGTTGATCATACTCTAGTTGTCATTTTAATATCTGTGAATAAGTATCTTTGTACCTTTTATTCATTTTTAATTTGGTTTAATTATGCCTTTTCTTTCTATCAATCTTTCCAAAGTTTTGTCAGTTTTACAATGAACAGTTTTGTAATAAAAAGAATATATTCTTGGGGCTGGTGTTGTGGCTCAGTGGTAGAGCGCTTGCCTAGCATATGAGAGGCTCTGAGTTCAATCCTCAGCACCACATGAAAATAAATACTATAAAAATTTTTTAAAAAGGAATATATTCTTTCCTTGTTGGGTGAAATTTGTTGATTATCTTAGAATCATTATCTCTTCCCAGTGAACTGAACTCTTATGTTGTTAGGTAAAGGCTTTCTTTACCTTTAAAAAAAATTTTTTTTTTTTTGCTTCAGCATTTTTTTATTTGTTATTGTAGCTGTACAGTCTTTGTTGTTGTTGGTTTTTTGCTGATAAATCTTCTTCCTTCTTTTTACTTTCAACCTTCCTTTGTTCTAAGGCGTCGGTCATTTGTCTTGTCAACAGCACAAGCCTAGTTTTTTGTTTTTTTTTTTTTTTTCCTGCTTCTGGTTTGGCGTATGTGTCTTTTAACTGAATTGCTACTCCATTTACTCATATTCTAATTGCTGATATGTTTATTATATTTCAGCCACAATATTTTATGCACTTTCTCTTTATTTCATTTCCCTCCAGATTTCTTATTTCACCTTTTGTGACTTCTTTTTGATGGAGGGTTTTTCTTGTCCATCTTTCTCCCTCTAGGAGTTTAGAAGTTATGCTTTCTCTATTATTTTAGATGCATGTTTTACCTATCAAAGGTTTTCATCAGGGCTGGGGTTGTGACTCAGTGGTAGAGTGCTTGCCTTGCA
This sequence comes from Urocitellus parryii, assembly GCF_045843805.1. Classification (NCBI taxonomy): domain Eukaryota; kingdom Metazoa; phylum Chordata; class Mammalia; order Rodentia; family Sciuridae; genus Urocitellus; species Urocitellus parryii. The sequence continues at coordinate 17,192,117 of NC_135545.1, read as the reverse complement.
CATGTGAGGGCCTGGGTTCCACATTTCCCAAGGGAAGAAAGCTATCACAACCCATAGAAAATGCCTTATTGAAAGCCTTCCAGTACCAAAAACCAAAGAGGAGATTCTCTCGTTCCTGGGCCTGGCAGGCTATGTTAGGGCATGGGTACCAAATTACTCATTACTTGCCAGACCATTGTATGATCTAGCAAAGGGGAACAAGCATGAGCCCTTGTGACTTTCAGCTGCACCACATTTCAGAACCCTCCAGAAGGCCCTCTTACAAGCACCGGCTCTACACCTGCCAGATGTTAATAGGCCTTTTACTCTCTATGTCCATGAAAACAAAGGACAAGGCTTGGGGGTGCTGGGACAAATGTATGGGCCCACCTTTGCTCCGGTGGCATACCTCTCAAAACAGATCCAGCTGTCCCGGGATGGGCTCCTTGTCTCCGTGACCTAGCGGCCTCCTATGTTTTATTAAAAGAATCACAAAAGCTTACCTTTGGAGCTCAAATCACTGTCACCTCTCCTCATCACCTCAAGGACTTGCTAAAGTACAGAGGACTGCAAACCCTCCTTATCTGTCAAATTTTCTCTCTCTTGGTCTCTTTCCTCTACGACTCCACTCCTCCGTGTCCTTCCAAACCTGTGTCCCTCTCCACCTGGCAACTCTGTTACCCATTCAGGGTCAAGGTCAAACACAGTCCCCAATACATAAATGCAGGGAAATTCTAGAAAACTTCCTCCCATGCCCAACTAATATCACTGAGGACCTCTAGACCAACCTGATTACACCTGGTTCACTGATGGCAGCTCCTTTATGCATGGGGGGATCAGGAAAGCTGGATATGCCATAGTGTCCCTTTCACGAGTAATAGAAGCCAATCCCCTGCCTGCAAATACCACCTACCTCAGCACCACATAAAAATAAATGAACAAAATAAAGATACTGTGTCCACGTATAACCAAGAAAAATTTTTTTTTAAAGTTTCTCATCAATCCTTTGGTTTCTACGAACAACATAAGAACTTTTAACTTACCATTATCATGGATTTTAGGTCTATCCTGCTTTTTTTTTTTTTAAACCTGAAATGTATTTTTGTGCCATCATGGTCCTGTTAGATCTGCACCCACATTTGTCACTTTTATTGCTCATTATTCCATTCTGTGTCCATATTTTCCCCTCAGATATGAATTTTCTTTCTATTGAACTCAATTTTTAAAATCTCCTTTAATAAGAAAATAGGTTCAGCCAACAATTTTCAGTTTTGATTCTTGAAAGTGTGTTTATTTCCATTTGCATCTTTGAAGGACCAACATGGATGCAGTTCTAGATTGACAGTTGTTTTCTCTCAGTAGAGTGAATGGAAGTATCATCCTCATTCCCACTTTTGCTACTGAGAAATCCACAATAAGTCTAATTTCTGTTTCATTGATGATTTGTCTTTTATTTCCAGCTACTTTTAAGATCATATCATTGTTTTTGGTGTTCTGTGGTTTTTAGGTGTGTTTTTTTCTTCTTATTTCTATTTATTTTCTATTTTAATGAGATTCTATTTTCATTCATTTCACTTATTTACTTTTTTTTAAAATCTAATTGGGCTTCCTACTTAACACACTTTTTTTTTTTTGTTGGTACTGGGGTTTGAACCCAGGGTTGCTTTACCACCGAGCCACATCCCCAGCCCTTTTTATTTTCTGAGACAAGGCCATGCTATTGCTGAGGGCCTCACTAAGTCGCCAACAATGGCCTCTAACTCATGATCCTCCCACCTCAGACTCCCAAATTGCCAGAATTACAGGGGTGCACCATGGCACCTGGACCAACAGCACTTTTCAAAGAAGTACTCTTCATCTACAACTTTTTAAAGTTTTTATTTATTTATTTATTTTCAGTTCCTGTGTGTATCCTTCCTTCTCCATCTTTCTAGTGAGAAATTCCAAACACAGAAAAGCTGCAGGAACGGTTCATTGAACACCATCTAGATTCTGCCACTGACATTTATCTCTACTTACTATGTCTTATTTTTTATTCATCTAAAGTCAGTTGCAAACTGACTTTAGTGGGCCACCATGCCTATAATCCCAGCAGCTTGGGAGGTTGAGGCAGGAGGATCACGAGTTCAAAGCCAGCCTCAGCAACTTAGCGAGGCCCTAAAAAACTCAGCAAGACCCTGTCTCTAAATAAAATATTAAAAAAGGGGGGGGGGCGGGGGTGTGGCTCAGTGGTTAAGGCCCTCTGGATTCAATCCCTAGTGCTAAAGAAAATAAGATGAAAAAATAAAGCCATTTGCAGACATCAAAACCCACCTAAACCCACCATTACGCATTCCTCTTTCAGTTACCTCTGGCTCATGAAGGAGGGGAGCTCTTCCTGTGCCAATTAACTGGGGACAGGGCAGGGGATAGTTTTAGTTTCTGTCCAGCAGGAAGCCTCCCTGGTTCCAGTAAAGTTCCCAGTTCCGAGGAATATGTGTCTGTGAGTCCTTTAACCTTCCGTTGCCCCAACTGGCCAGCAGCAGCAGCAGGAAAGCCACTCACCCCAGCCTCCTCCCTGGCAGCCGGGCTGCTTCCCGTCCAGACAAGAGTGTGATGACTCCTCCTCCTGTGCAGCCTCCCTGGCCCCGGGGGCCTTGATGGTAGCCGGTTCCAGAAGGTTCCAGGCTGCCAGGCTGTATATCCCTCTCTTCTTCTTCCAAACAAGTGGCTGCTGGTTTGACCATCAGGATGAGCTCTTTGAACTTTGCAGGCTTAGTCTCTGAGATCATAACCTCGGACACTTTTTCTTCACTTCTTCTTGGACCCCTGAATTTCTTGGCCCTCCTCCAAGGCCATATGTATGTCTTATTAGGCTGCAAGTGGAGAATGCATAGCATGTAGGCTTTTGAGTTCTCCCCCATGGACCGGTGTGATTCCTCAAAAAAAAAAAAAAAATATGGCAGTGTTTTTATTTGCCAAAATAATAATAATAATTAACATAAAACTTTTAATATCCTGGGGATGGAGGAATGGGAGGTCAGGAGGAAACTTTTGGGAATAATGGATGTGTTGGTTAGCTCGACTATGGTGATGGTTTCATGGGTATCCGCATCTGTCAAAGTCACATATCAAATCGTATGATTTAAATATGTGCAGTTTATCATACATCAACTGTACTTCAATAAAGTTGCTAAAATAGTTTTAACATTGTTATTAAATTGTTAATTATTCTAAACTCTTTATTGAGGTAGAACATACATTCAATAAGATGCACAAGTCTTAAACATACAGTGTTAATTAGGTTTTCATATGGATACCAGCAATACTTAGATTAAAATTCTTTGAGAATGTTTGCAACACCTTAGAAACTTCCCTGTGTCCTCGCAGTCATTACCTACCAAGGGTGAGCGCTGGGCTGACCCAGAACACCACAGATCAGTTTTTCCCATTTTCAAACTTCATATTAATTCTGAGGTTTGTGTCAACAGTCTGCTCATTTTTACAGCCATTTTACATTCCATTTTCTGAATATATCACAATTCATCTAATCATCCTATTACTAATAGACATCATTTCAAATTTTTGGCTATTATGAGGAAGACTTCTAATGTCATTCTCATTCACGTCTTTTAGGGACTATTTACAGTCTTTTCACTTGGGTGCTGTAAAAGATTGAACTGTGGTCTCAAAAGAAATGTCAACATTCTAGTCCTCAGAAACTATGACTCTGAGCTTATTTGGGAAAAGAATCTTTGTAGATGTAATTAAGGACCTTATTTTGGATTTTCCCAGTGGACCCAAATCCAGTGACAAGTGTCCTTCTAAGAGACACAGGGAGGAGGAGAGGTCATGTGGAGACAGGTCACAAGTTGAGGAAGACCTGCCGGCAACAGAAACTGGAAGAGAGTTTTGACAGAAACACAGCTCTGCTGACATCTTAACTTTAGATTCCCAGCCTCCATGATTCTGAGATAGTAAACTTCTGTTGTTTTAAGCCACCAAGTTTGAGGTAATGAGTTATGGCAGACCTAGGGAACAAATACAGATGTCATTTAAAATTTACTAACATCCATCTATATTTGTTTTTAACGTGTACTACACTCAAATTGAAAAACACATTTTTAATTAGGTGCTATTTTTTCCCCATTTTATAGTCAAAGAAACAGAGGCACAAGTCTACATAGCCTCCGTGGTGAAGGTACATTTCTTTCAGGTAACCAGGAACCTGTTATCCTCAGTATCCTCTCCAATGTGAATCTATAATTTTATTCTGCCACAAAAATACTCAATTATGAGTCAAGCTTGAGATTAGTACACACGAATTTTATTTTCAATTGAAATGAGATTTCTGGCCTTGCTTTCGATACAGTTCTGGATGCCTGGAAGTCCAAGAGCGTCTGATAAGGGCCTTCTTGCTACCTCATTACATGGTGAAACGTGTCACATGATGAAACAGCAAGTGTGCTCTCAAACTGAAGTTTTAAAAGTATTCCCAATGTCAGACAAACTTTTTCTTCTATTTCTGGAAACAAGCTGATGTTTTGCTCAATATGCAAAAGTGTTGAGAGTAGCCCCGTCTTAGTCCCTTGTGTGCTACTAACACAGAATACCTGAGACTGGGTAATTTATAATGAACAGAAATTTATCTGGCTCATGGTTCTCGGATCTGGGAAGTCCAAGATCTAGGGGTTCCCGGTGGCAAGAGCCTTCTTGAAACCTTAACCCATGGAAGAAATTGGAAACTTCTTAAGTTTCTAACACATTCAAACTATAGCAGGCCTCAGTGCATTTGTTAACATAGCTGCAAACCTTGTCAGTCACAGTGTGGGACTCTACTCTGAGAGCCATATTCTTCCTGGAGGGGCCTATTCCTTGGGCAGCCTGTGCTTCTTCTGCTAGTATGGCTAGTTCTCCATCCCTGTCTTTTTTCCAGGTCTGCAAGCACAAGTCCAGCTGTTTCCTATTATAATATGCTATACGAGAATTTTTAAAGATTTTTCTTTTCACAAAGCAGAACCAAAATATGAATAATTCCAATACATAGAGCAGAAAATCAACCAACCAACCAACCAACCACAACCACAACCCCCCCCCCCAAACTATACCTAATGAAACCTGCCCTGTTTGGAGGGCTTTTCTGACAACCTGATTGTGGAACAAAATGGAATCATTTCAGTTCCCTGTTCTTTGTTCCCTTTCCAAATACGCATGCATCACCTTCTCATTTTCAGGGTTTTCCCTGGGGCTGGAGTTGAAGCTCAATGATAAAGTGCTTGCCCAGCATGTGCGAGGCACTGGTTCTGATTCTCAGCACAGCATATGAATCAATAAAAAAAAGGTCCATCGACAACTAAAAAAATATTTTTTTAAAAAAAGAGTTTTCCTAATAAGCAGTATGGAAAAGCATCCAGAGCTAAATAAAGCCAACATAGAGAGCTGACCAGTATTCTAGAATTCCTGTATTTCTCCTAGCTTTATTTCCCTAGCACCTGGTTCCCAGCGTCTTGTATAACGTGGTTGCTGAAATCATGAACCATGGACGCTTAGTCAAACACCCTCTCGGGAACATATAATAGTAGCTTCCGCGGTGATTGGGTACTTAGTGTGTACTCAAAGCCCAAGCCAAGCATTTTACTTATATTATCTCATTACAGCCTCTCAAAACCCCTTGAGGTGGGTAATAAACTCCATGCTTTATAGATGAGGGTTGTAAGCTCACTGACAGCAGGGACCAGATCTGTAGATCTGTGGCTTAGTTCCCCTTTTCTAGAAGAGCAGCTGACAATGTGTTTGTCACTAGGAGAGGAGAAAGTCTAAAAAAATATATTGCAATTGATCAAAAGACCCTCCAACCCTCACTATTAGAATGGACCCTCTACTATGTTGGAGGTTCCTGGAACAGAGTCCAGATGGGCTGACAGGTGGGATGGAAATTCCATTCATGATAAATCCCTCCGAAACAAAAATTTTACATTTGGTTTTGACAACTCCTTGTGGAAATACACCCCAGTGGTCAGAAAAAAAACAACTTTATTTAGGTTTGAGAAGCAGAGTGAATCATGTTATTTTGAACTCTATCTGGGTCTTCTCTGACTTTTCAAGATAGCAATAAAATATATATAATGAGACCCAAAATCGAAAAGTAGGTGCTGGGAAGAAAGGTGGGGAACAGGAAGACATGCATTAAGTCCAATCTTTAGTATTCTGGTTCAAAAAAATCTTCATTCCTGCCCTGGTGCTAGTTCCTTGGGCAACTCAGTGTACGCCAAACTTCCTCTGCAGATAGCCCCAAGTTCAAGGACAGGAAATGGCCTTGAACCTGGAATCCCTGCTGTGAGAGTAGCATCTTTTCTATTCAAGATGACAGAGGACAAAGCGAATGTTGATAGAAGCAAAAACCCAGTATCACTCAGAGGTCACTCCAGAGGGTGGCTGGGAGGGAACTGTCCCATAGGAACACGTCAGTTTTGTAGAACTGGAGCTCAGTGTAGCCAGAAGGGTCAGAAGGTGAACCAAAAATCAAGGAGAGGACATCAGAGGAGCTGGGACTTTCCAGGGAGGAGTGTGCGTGGGACAGGGTTTGGTCCACATCAGACGCACTGGGGGAAGAAACCCGAAGTAGACAGAGAACGTGGGCAGGATTTGATGAGACTGCGGGTACGGAGGTACTGAGTGGGTACATTCATGGAACAAACCAGAAGTCACAGTTCATTGGAAACAAACAGACACAGACGACAAGACAGCAAATCTTTGGGGGACATTTAAGATCCAAACTAGAGCACCCCCCCATTCCATTATCTCTGCCTTTCTCACCTTCAGGGAAGTCACAAGGTCATAAGACTGCCCAACAGAGTCCCACCTGGGGTGGGGGCGAATGGTCCAGATTTTGTGCTATTTCTATAGATTTTTCCACATGAAGTTGATGCATAGACAGGGTCTGTGATGGTTGAACCACTTTCACTCCTTTATGGGTGCCCAACAGAGTGTGGGTTTGTATATTTCTGACAAACAATAAGCGTTGAGTAATGTTTCCACTCCCCAGATACATCAAGATTTGCTGTACCATCTCACCACAGACCCAAAGCAAGAGGCCTACAGATCATCAACTGGAACCTCCAAAACCGTGAACCAAAATAAACCTTTTTGGTTTTGGTTTAAACCTCCACTGAATCTCTCAGGTATTCGTTACAGTAATGGGAGGCTGACTAACATAGAAAGGGATGTTTTTCAACTCACAGAGCATTTAGTGTGGGAAGCATGAGGACATTCTTAGGTAACCCTGCTCTGTTTGAGATTTCATTTCCACATATAAGTGCTTTCCCATGTTTCCAAGATCACTGGGTTCACATGAGTTTTCTTCTCTCTGTAGTCTCAACTCTGAACTTTACTCAAAAATCTGCCTGCCCATGCAGAAGGTCAGGAAAGGTAAAGAGAACACTGATTGGAAGCTCAGTTTCCCCCTATAATTCAAACCCTAAGAAAGAATCTTGAGTCAACCTTGATGATACCTGAAGGTACTAATCTTGGGCAAGGACAGAAGAGGGAAAAGATGTGCCAGGTGAAGCGAGGACAAATTGGACAGCTAGACACTTGGGGCTAGGTGATCTCCACCTACCTGCTGCAGGTTCCCAGGGTCAGCTTGAGCTCTGCTGCATGTTGCTTTTTGCCTCCATCAGAGGTCCCACGGGCATCTCTAGATAAAACTCTTGGCTGTTTATTTTGCAAAACATTCCAATTCTCTGCTGCCCTTTCAGTCGCTAAACCCCAGGCTTGGGGGATTTAGCTGGGTCCCACTCCTAAGTATGGACTGACAGGCAAGGGTCACACACATTTGAGGAAACTTAACCAAAATACATGGACAGCGCCCCCATGTGGGCACTTGGGAAAACTCAGTACATTCAGGACAGGTGGAGCATCCCTTATCCAAATTGCTTGGGACCAGGAGTCTTGGATTTGGAATTTTGAAAAATTTTGGGTGGCGGGGGACGACTTTTAGGGAAACAGTTAGCCAGCAGGGTGTACAGTGACTTCACTTGGGTGTCCTTGACCTAGGAGGACATCAGGAGGTGGCTTTGGGCCAGCTGGTGCCATCAAGCTGGGAAGGACCCTCCCCCGGGAACACCAGCTCACCACAGGCCACAAGAGGTCTCCAGGGCTGCACGGGGAGGTCATAGGGTGCACCGAGTGTCCCTCCATCCCCTGGTGGCACGGGGTAGTGGATGCAGTTCTCCATGGGCACCAAGGTCCAGATCTCCACCGCAGGCCCTGTGGAGCCCTTCATGGCACCCAGCCATTCACAGAAGGCTGGTACAGGGCTGCCTCGTCCAGTGGGCACAGAGGGGCTAGGCCCATGGGCAAGCCGCCAGCCCTGGGCATCAGAGCGCCACGTGTGTCGGAGACACCCAAGTCATCCTGAGGATCCATGCTAAAGTCCCCACCCAGGCCACAGAGGGTATTCCTGTGGCTCTTACAGTCACCCTAGAGCTGGGGTTCATGGACGGCCAGCGAGAGGCCAGAGGCAGCCTAGACCCCCCCAGGACGTGGAGAAAGCCCTGAGTGTTCTCTGAACACAAAATTCTACATACAAAACTTATTTGTTTGTTTGTTTATTTATTTATTTTTAATTTTTTTAGTTGTTGACAGACCTTTATTTTATTTATTTTTATGCGGTGCTGAGAATCGAACCCAGTGCCTCACACATGCCGGGCAAGTGCGCTTCCACTGAGCCCCAGCCCCAGCCCACAAAACTTATTTATGGTTTCATATATACCTTCTCCACACAGACCGAAGGTAATTTTATACATTTTTAAAATAATTTGGGGCATAAAACAAAGTTTTGTGTACATTGGACCATTAGATGTGTGGCCTCTTGTCAGTACTCAAGAATTTTCAGATTTTGGAATATTTTGGATTTCGGATTTTCAGGTTAGGGATGTTCAACTGATAGTGTAAAGATATCAGTTGCTGGTTATAGCCTAATAGTCAAATTCTCATTATTGGATTTTTTTTTCCTTTTGAAACTTGATAAACTGACTCTGGAGTAAGAAGATAAGACTTATCTGATATCAAGACTTATTATAGGGCTAAAGTAATTCAGATAGTTTATAGCTCAGGGCTGGATAGGAAACCAACCTGAGCACTCACAGACGGACTCCTACAGAGGAAGCAGGGCTGGCCGGGTAGTCGGTGGGACTCTGGCTCACCCAGGAGCATTCGTGCCAGCTCCATTTTCATAGCTGAAAACCAGACACAAGCCAGTGTCCATGGGCAGGAAAAATGGATTCATTGTGATGCATTCTCACAATGGAATACTGGACTTCAGTAAAAATAGATGGAGTAGAGTTAACCTGCAACCACACAGATACATCTTAGAAATACAGTAGACTCTCCCCATCTGTGGTTTTGCTTTCCAGGGTTTAAGTTACCTTCAGTCCAAAAATATTAAAAGGAAAATACCAGAAATAAACATTTCACAAATTTGAAGTCGTGTACCAGTAGCATGATGAAATCTCACAGTCTTGCTCTGTCCTACCCAGGATGTAAATTATGGCTTTGTCCAGTGTATCCATGTTGTATATGTTACCTGTCCATTAGTCACTTAGCAGCCATAATCGTTATCAGATCCACTGCCGAAAAATTGGTACTTGTGTATAGGATTCTGAATATGGATTCAGAGGTTCCAGGCATCCACTGGGGGTCTTTTAATGTATCCCCAGAGGATAAGGGGCACTATTGTAATGTTAAATGAGAAAATCCAGTCCTAGAAGATGACGCATGACCTATGTACATATGGAATAGATGACCATTATAACTCCACATCATATACAACCACAGAAATAGGCAGTTACACTCCATGTATGTATGATATGTCAAAATACATTTTACTATCATGACTAAAAAGAACAAATAAAAAAATTTTAAGAAGATGACATGTGATAATATTTCATTTGATTTAATAATTTATTTTTGGTACTAGGGATTGAACGTAGGGGTGCTTAACCCCTGAGATACATCCTCAGCACTTTTTATTTTGTATTTTGAGATAGGTTATCACTAAGTTGCTCAGAGCCTCACTGAGCTGCCAAGGCTGGCCTTGAACTTGTGATCCTCCTGCCTCAGCCTCCCTAGTCACTGGGATTACAGGGTGTACCATTATGCCTTGCAGATATGGTTTCATTTTATAAAACTCAAAAATAAACAAAACTTTAAAAATACATTATTTAGAAATACATACTAATGTGATTAAAATTATTAGAAATATAGTGGAATGATCTGGGCACGGTGGAGCACGCCCGTAATCCCAGCGGCTTGGGAGGCTGAGGTGGGAGGATTGCAAGTTCAAAGTCAGCCTCAGCAATTTAATGAGACCCTAAGCAACTTAGGTTAAAAAAAAATTAGTATGCTAACTTTCAGATGAAGGGTAATAAAGACTTCTGGAAGAGAAGCAAAGTGGTATGAGAAGTGGCCTAAGGCAGTCACGGGTTCAAACTAAGAACAGGGTTTGGGCTCATTGTATTGTTCTATATAAAAAACTCACATCCATGATGCAGATACCCCTTTGTATGTGTCAATTATTATGTAATAAAAATGGAAAAGGAGGAGAAAAGTACCCAACTTAAGCCATGTGGAATGCAGGTCGAGGAGAAGGAACTGTACACAGAAGGGAGATGGGGGTCTCAGAGATGTAGGAGGGGACCCAGAAATCCTGGCCCACAGAGGCGAGAGGGATGCCCTGGGTTCAAGACAAAGCAGGAAGATGAGGCTGGCAGATGTGTTGGATTTGGCCACCAGGGTGGTCCCCGGACCTGGAGGCGCAGTTCTGGGGAGCAGAGGGCAGAAGCTGTTGGCCACAGTGTGGCGGGCTGCAGGCCCACGCAGGGGTGGACCACTACGGGCCTAGGATGAGGATGACCCTTTCTTGAAGGGACAGTCAGGAAGGGAAAGATGAGGTGTCCTTCCTCAGTTCCTCTGGAGTAGGAGCACCCCACCCCCACGCCACTCTCCCCTTTCTCTCAGGAACAGCTGGCCAGAGGGTAACGCGACTCCAGCCGGACATGCCATTCCAGCCTGAAGGTCAGGACTCCCTGGCCAACCAGGACTCGGAGGTAAAAGGAAGGGCCAGGTCTCCGTCCCTTACCCTAGAGCCTGAAACCTGTGAGAGGAGAAGAAGGAGGCGCCCACAAGGTAGGGTCATGGGGTTCTAGTTCCTGGTAAGGTCCAGGCCTGGCCTCTAAAGTCAACGTCTTCCCAAGACCCAGAGGGATCCTCACGGGGTTCCACGGGCCCTCCTTCCCGGCTCCCTGGGAGGTTAGATCCCAGGAAGCCTTGGCTGTGTGAGGACAGGCAGGCTGCTGTCTATGGTCCCCAGACCCAAGTGGCCTCCAACATTGTACCGCAGTGGCAGGAACTGGCCAGGCTTCCTCCCTGGCTCTGGAGGCTGAAGCAGCCACCTTCCCCTTGTTTGTCTTGGGAGGGGCAAGTGCTGGGCAAACAGGGAAGGGAAATCCTGGATTCTGCCCCTGTCTCCCATTCATCAGCCCTTACACAGGCCTGAGGCCTCTGGGGCCCACTCAGGCCTGGTTCCTTCTTGGCCCTGTATATGGAAAGGACGTGGGGTTTGGCCTGGAGTGTACACAGCGCCCAGGGCCTGGTTTTAGTGAATACTTAGCAAAACTCCCAGCCCAGGGACGTGAACACATATTTGCTGAGCACTGGCTTCATGGGTGGCCTGGGCTGGGTGCTCTGCATGACCAAGCTCTCTGACACTGTCCACTCATCTGAGGATGTTGAACTAGGACCTTTAGTGTCCCGAAGAAGGAACGGAGGCTCAGGGTTATGAGGGAAGAGTGTTGGAAAAGGTGAGAATCCCACCCAGATCTCTGTGACACCCCCCCCCCCAGAACTCACTTCTCTGAGTGGCCCAGGAGGGGACAGTGCTAGGGGCTTGTTGGACAGGGCCTCCTCCCTTCACCTATCTTTTTTTTCCTACCCCACAGGCCACATTGCTGTCCACAAGCCTCCTCATGGCTGAGCTCCAACCCCTGCTGTCCTGGGTGCCCCCAGATTCCCAGGGCAGTGCCCAGGACTCTCCTGTTCCTTCAGCTGAGCATCGGGCACAAAATGAGATATCCCAGGGCCTGGCCCCCGAGTCATGGAGGTTCCTGGAGGTGCCCACCATTCAAATAACACCATCTAGTGACGGGGAGTCACCCCCCTCCACCCCAACCACCCCACACTTGCAGCGACCAAGGACCCCAGACCTGGAAAGTCTGTCTCAGGACAGGTAAGACCTGGGCAGTGGAATGGATAGTGGGTTTTTTTTTTCCCTCTCTCTCTACTCATGTTCAAGGGTGGGTTGCTTGTGGGCTGTCATTGCCTAGGTGGAGGTGGGGGGAGTACAGGTTAGTGAGGGTGGCCCCACAGGGACCTGGCTGGAAATGATGAAACAGTCATAGTAGAGTGTGCATTGGCACAACTGAACGCTGCCTAGCAAGAATAGAGTGGAACCCACCCTGCCCCCCGCCATTTGACACACTCAGTGTTTTTCAAACTATGGGTGAGGACCCACGTAAGGGTCATGAAACCAATGTGGTCAATTGTGATCCCACTTTGTTCCCACACCAAAATAACATAGAATTGAAAGTAACACCTCATATGGGGCTTAGCAAGCGTCAGTGTGGTTTCCTGCAACTTCTGTGACATGACATATATTCCTAAGTGTGTGCCGGAGGCAATGCGAGAGGTATTTCCTGCTGTAGCTCACAGGCCAAAAAAAAAAAAAAAGGTTTAAACAAAACTTCTGCAAAGAAATCCTACCTCTAGTCTAGGGAGACAGGAACTGGGAGGTTCAAGGGCACAAGGGGAAACTATGATGACCTGAATAGAAATACTCAACGTGGTTTCTTCCAACAATGGACACTCCATAAGAGCTGAAGTTTATGAAGTAGAGCTGTGTGCATCGGTGTGCAGAAACCTCAGAAATACTGGGGATGAGGAAAAGCAAGTTGCAAAACAGTACTTTAGGAGCCCGATTGTGTATCTTTTTCAAAGACACCGAATGATAGGCGATGTTGTTGGTGGATGCATCCTGATGCTGGAAAAGGATAGGAAATCACATGGGAAAGACCAACGCTGGCTTTGAGGCAGGTGGCACCTTGGGGTGCCCAGGCAGAGCAGGTGGGGATGGGGAGCTGGGCCTTTGGCTGTAACTTTAATAGATAATTTCGTCTTCTCCTTCTTTTGTAAGGATCTCAAACAAAATGGTCAAATGTCCACATCTATTGGATATGGATGATGGAGACCTAGATGGCCATGATAATTTTTTCCTGTTGGAAATAAACCCTACTTAAAAGTGTGAAAGCATTTCAAAAGAAGAAACAGGCAAGGAGAAATGTATAAAGAGGGCAATGGGACACGGGAAAGGGTGGAAGAAGGACCTGCCGGACATCAAAGGAGGAGAGGCAGCCATGGAAGAATGGGGAAGAGCTTTCCTAGGCAGAAGGGGTAGCAGGAGGAGGTTGAGAGGCAGGAGGCCTAAGGTAGGAAGGTGCCTGGAGAGAGAGAGAGAGAGAGAGAGAGAGAGAGAGAGAGAGAGAGAGAACGAGCGAGGGAGTCACGGTGACTGGGGGAATGAGCCAAAGGGAGACCTAGGAAGAGGCAGCCACAGGTGAGAGAGGCCAAGCACAAGGGCCGTAGGGGCCAACCTGAGCTCTTCTTGGCTTTTACCTGGGATGAGGTGTATGTTAGGGGTGGGGTTGGGGTTGGGGTGTCCCTGAGCCAGGACTGGACTGGAACAGGAGACCAGGGATGGATGAGGCTGGTGTGATAGTCCGGGTAGGAGTAGGGGAGAGGATTTTAGATTCTGGAGAAGGTTTGTAGGTGGAGCTGACAAGGTTTATGATATTTAGGGTGTGGGTGTCGGTTAAAGAGAGGGGTGAAGGAAGACTCAGAGGTTTGGGGCTGGCCATCAACAAATATAGGAAACACGGTTGTTTGTGTTTTATTTGGATGGGGGTTGGAGGTAGGGAAAGGTTAAGGGCTGGGAAGGGATGGGAATGGATGTTTTGTTGTTGTTTTTTAACATTTTACAATTTTAAAATTTTGTTCTAATTAGTTATACTTGACAGTAGAATGTGTTTTAACACATCATACATAAATGGAGTATGACTTCTCATTCATCTGTGGTGCATGATGTAGAGTTGACAGGTCGTGTAATCATATGCACAGAGGGTGTTAATGTCCCATTCATTCTACTATCAGAGAATGGAGTTTTTTCAGAAGAGGTAGGGACAGCCCACCCTGAAGAGGGGTGGGGAACAAGTCCCTCTGCTGGGGGCCTGAGCCTAGGAGCTGGGAGCTGGGGTTCATGTGATGTGTTTTTGGGCAAGGAATTCAGGACACCAAAAGACAGCACCTTGCAGAGATGGGTGCAGGCTATGTCTTCCAAGCAAGGGCCTGACCCATGTCGCAGTTGGGTGGCTTGCAAATCACTTCCCCAAAGGTCAGCATCTTCCCCAAACCCAGAGGCCGGGTTTCCCATCTCAAAAAGCACTGTCTGTCGGGGAAAGCCCTTACCACAGAGTTAGTGGGATGCCCAGGCCGGGGGTAACTTGCTCAGGGCCACAGCACCAACAAGAGACAGAGAGGACGAGCTTCTGACTTAGACTGGAGGACTAGGACTGCGAAGTCCCCAGAGACCGCGGTCCTGGAGTCAGAACCGAGGCTTTGAGACTGGGGGGGGAGCCCCACCCCTTCCCGCGCTCTTCGGTTTCCCCCAAAACCACCTTCACCCCTCGGCTTCCCAGCACTTCTGTGCCACCTTCGCCCCACCCCTCCAGTTCCTCCCTGGGGTATGGGTGTCGGTTAAAGAGCGGGGTGAAGGAGGACCCTTTTCTGGGTGCCAGGGGAGAGGGCGCCCAGGGTGTCCCAGGCAGTCACCATCCGGTGTTCGGTTTTAGCAGAGCCTCTGTGTCCCCTTCTCTCGCTGGGTCCCTGTCCTCCTCCCCATTTCCGACCCCCTGGGTGAGCGGGACTCCCCCAGCTTCTCGGTCCTCTCCTAGGCCGCAGCGGGTCGCTCCCGCCGTCCCCGCCCGGGCAGGGGGCGGCGCCGTGACGCGGCGGGGCGGGGGCAGGAAGGGGGTGTCGCTGACGCCGCGGCGGCCTCCGGCGGCTCCGGCCTTTTGTGCGGGCGGCGGGGTCGGGTGGGGGCGGCGGCCGAGGCAGGCGAGGCCGGTGCCCTGCGGGGTCGCCCAGCTCAGCCAGCCCCGCTCAGCCTGCCCTGCCCTGCCCTGCGGCCGGGCGCGCCGCATCCATGTTCGAGTAAGGAGCCGGCGGCCGGGTCGGGCCGGGAGGAGCGGGAGGCCGCCGCGCGGGGTGGCGGGTCGGGAGCTGGTGCACGTGGGCGCCGGCCGGGGCGACCCTGGCCGGTGGCGGGGCGCGGAGGTGCGGGGGGCTCACGGGGCAAGGGGTGCAGCCGGGGATGGAGCGCCCACGGCGGGGAGGCCCGCGGTCGGGGTGGCCGCTGCTGGCCCGCGCCGCGCCGATGTGCGGGGTTCTGCGGGGGGCCCGGGGCCCTTCTTGCGGGGAGGGTCCCCAGGCCTGCATTGGCTCGGCCCTCGGGGGCCAGGGGCAGGCGCGAGGCCGGCCGGGTCTGTGGGCCCGGGAAGGAGGGAGGACCGTGGCCAGTCCCCGGCAGCCGGGCCCACAGGCCGCGCAGCCCCGGCAGGCCCCGGACAGGGTCCCCTGGGCGCGCCCCCTCACACCGTCCTCGGCCGCTGCTGGGGTGGGGGCTTCTGCGTGGCCCGAGGACCCAGCGCCGAGGTCCGCTGGGGCCAAGTGGGCGCGGAATTGAGCTCCTCCCGGGGTCTGGCCACCGTGTGCGACGATGTTTCCGATCTGAACTGCGTCTTGCAAGTGTCTGCAGGTCTGTCTGGGCTCTTGGCGCGTGTGAAGCAGCTGTGATCCTTTTTGGAGGTATCTGTGTATGTAATTCAGCATAAATTCCGTCTGTGGCCCTGGGTGCTCCCACAAGTTACCTGTGTGTGTCTGATTGTGACTGTGTCGTGTGTGTCCGGGTCTTTTCACCTGCTGCTGGGACCCACCATTGGTGGTACAGCGTGTGATGTGTTTTCATTCCATCTGTGACTCCATGAGCAAATACAAATTACCTGCTAGGGACTTGGGATGTTTACCTGCGCCCTGGGGCTCCTGTGTCCTCCTTGGTTGTTTGTGCAGGAATTTACCATTAATTCCATCTGTGGCTCCAAGTGTCACTGAGAGTTCCCAGTGTGTGTTCCATAATGACTCTAGTGTGTGGACATGTGTCTGGGGCTCTCTGTTGCACCATGACCTGCTGTGTTCCTATGTGCCTGTAATTTAACTCTGAAACTCTTATTTAGCTTTGTATGCAAATGTAAATGACCAGTAGGTGTCTATTTGTGACATTGTGTGTCTGGGAGATCTGTTTCTGTCGATGTGACCCTCTGTTTGTTTGTGCCTGTAATTTACAGTTCTATCTTTGGATGACTTTCCATACGTATCCATTTGTGACATTGTTGTATATTGAGTGGGGTTTTCTGTGTGCCGCTGAGACCCTTTGTGGCTTTGTCTGTGTCAGGAGAGAGACAGAGAGACCCCTGGTGGTTCTCTGTGGGCCTGGGACCCTCCTTCCTGAGACCTTGGGTGTAACCTTGACTCTCTGGAGGCAGTAACCGTGATAACTGATGTTGTCCCCCTTGGTTTGTAAAGCATGTCCTACACATTAATTCAGTATCTGGCCACTGTGTTGTCAAGGTGTGCCCACAGCCCCCTGGACAGTATTACTCCGGAGTCCTTCATGGTGTGTGAGTGTCAAGGTTCTCTGCTGTATCAACAGCAGCTGACAATTCCATCCCTTGTCACTTTAAAACTGGCCTTTGCTTTGTCTTTCCTGACAGACAGTGAGACCATAAGGGCAGGAAGTGCAGGCTGACCAAATGACTTCATTTACCTAGGACTGTGTGTGTTAGCTGGGGGCCCAGGGATTGTCGCCACGTAGCTTTCTTTGTGATTGTGGAAAGGTTTTTGCCTTTGATGCTTTCCTGACATTTTCTTGAGGCTGTGTGTGAATGTCATTTATCTGGGACTTTCTGTGGTTTACGATGTGTTTCTGAGCCCTCTGCAATGTGCAAGCCTACGTGTGTGTGTGTGTGTGTGTGTGTGTGTGTGTGGCTTTTCCAGAACTTTGTGTGTTGCTGTAGCATATTTATAATGCTGTGGTTGTGTGTGTTTGTAATTGTTCTGGGACCCTGGCTCTGTGCGTGACTATAGCATATCTGTGATACTACCATTGTGTGTATGTGTGTGTGTGTTTGTGTGCATATGGCAGACTTTGCAGTTTGCCCAGGACACTAGCTGTGTGTGACCTTCCTGAGTTTTCTGCACACCTGGGTATGCATTGCCCCACTCTGACCAGAGGCATCTTCGGGCAGCCCCGGAAGTCTGAGGTGAAGTGTCTGCAGTGGCAAAAAAACACACTTCCCAGTCCCCGCCCCTGTAACGGTCCTCTAGCTGCTTGGGCTCCTCCCTGCACTCTACTGCCAGCTTGGTTGGGCAGACCCTGGGCTGGGCCTGCCCTCGGGCACTTCCTCATTGTCCTGCCCAGGAGCAAGAACTGGGGTGTGGGCCTTGCCCTGTTTGTGTGTCTTAAACCTGTCCCAGGCACCCTGCCTCTAGATCTTGGCTTTGGGAGAGTAGGGCAGGGCTGTGTTTCTGGCCAAAGGTGAGAAGATTGGGGCAGTGGGAGTGGCATGATCACCCCCTCCTCAGAGCCCTTCCCCATTCGCCAGTACCCTCAGGGTGAACCCCACAAACTCCTGACCAGGGTTCACAGGCCTGGGCCCTCCCCGCCTCCCTGAGGCCTGCTGGCCACCTCACTCTTCCTCAGACTTGCCAAGCTCAGTCCTGTGCCTGAACTTGATGTTCCTGCACCTAGAACTGTCTTCTCCGTTCTCCCACTCTGCCAGCTCTGCTCTTTGTCCTCATGACCACAGCCTTGCCCAGCAAGGCCTCTGCAGACTCTCTCACCAAAGAAACCATCCCTGCTCCTAGTTGTCCCGTCGTCCTGTGTCTCTGTGGTCCTTGCCTATGAGCGTGTAGCAGAATCTCCCGGGGGCCCACCCTGGTTTCTGATTCTGGAGCTTAGGACAGGGTCCTGGAATCTGCATTTCCAACAACTTCCCGGGCTGCTGGTGCTGCCAGTGTGGGGCCATGCTGAGCAGCGCTGCTCAGGAGCACTGGCCAGCGTCTGAGATCATCAGCCTCATTATATGCTTTCTTACTGATTGACTGGGTTCCTCAGCTGGCACACTGTCCCTACAGAGGGATCTGTGTGTTCCCCCACCCTGCCGTGTGTCCCCATGTGTCCCCGTGTGTCCCCAGCGCCAGGTGCAGTGTAGGTGCAGAGCAAGCTTAGACAGTGAATGACGGAGGCTCCCGCCGCCAGCCTAGGTGCATGGGAGGCACTGTCAGGGTCCGCGCAGCATCTTGGGTAGAGGGGCCAGGATGGTGGCAGGGCCCCTTATCTGCTCGCTCCTGAAAGAGGGAGAAGAGTCCAACCAACCAAAGTGTCTCTATATGCTGGGCTTTATGTTTCACTTTTTTTTTTCCCTCCAGGTAACCCTGTGAGGTGGTTACAGTTGCTATTCCCATTATATAGCAGAGTAAACTGAGGCTCAGGAAGGTCCAGATAGCAGCCTGCAGTCACATAGGAAATGGCAGCACTGAGACTGGAAGCCCCTAGACCTACAAGTCCAAGTTCTGCAACTTATACGCCTGGTTGAATCCAAGTTCTGGGAGGGAGGTGGTGGATCATTCACTCAGTCCATCCGTAGTGCAGATCTGCACAGGGCACCTACTGTGTGCCAGGCCAGGCCAGGCGGTGGGATGAGAATCCGGGGGAGATACAGAGGTCTGCTGCTGAGGAGAAAGAGAAAGCAGAGAAGGGGAACAGGGGTGGGCAGTGTGGTTTCAAATAGGGCACAGGGCTGGGGGGAGGTGTCCTGAGATGTGTCCACTGAGAAGGACCTGAAGGAGGTGACATCTGGAAGAAAAAGTATTTGGGTTGCAGGGGAGGGAATACAGGTGACATGGGTCAAGAGGGACCAGATCCGGGCTTTCCTGGGGTGAGAGGTGGCCTGAGTCCAGTTTGCACAGGTTGGCTCTGGCTGCAGGTGGGCACAGACTGGATGCAGGGACTTAAGCAGGAGACCAAGGAGGAGGCTGGTCCAGGAAGAGTGGCAATGGCCCGAGCCACCATTTGAGTTTAATTAATTTTTAATTAATTTATATATTCCACAAATTCATTTCACAAGTATGTGACTGCTTCATTCTGCATTGTCCTGAGCAAGGCTGGGACAGACACTGAACAAAGCAGGGACCAGAGTAGCCCCAACGATTGCCGTCAGGAAGCCAGTAGACCTGTGGGGGGAATGACAGTGACATCAGACTGATAGGCACGTCAGGCGAGGGACAAGGGGCACTGGAGTGAGGAGAGGGTGCGTGAGCAAGTCTTGAAGGACACATAAGAATCTGCTGGGCAGAGAAGGGCAAGGGTGGGCTGGATGAGGGAAGGGTGTGTGCTGATGCTTGGTGGCAGGAGAGGTGAGTTGCTAGAGCCCCTCCTGGTGGAGGGAATCCCACCTGCATCCCAGGACAGGTCACTGCCCCAAGTTGGAATCCCGCCTGAAATAAACCAGCTGCCGTCCCTAGGCAAGTGGTTCACGCTGCCTCCTCTATGAAGCGGGAATGGTGATGCGATCAGGTGCACAGGATTGTTTGAGGAATAATAAAACTAAGCACACAGAGAGCTGGCCATAGCTCCTGATAAGGAGTCCACAGTGAATGTCCCTTTAAAGTTCCCGATGCTTACCCCACAGCCTTTATTATTAGTCTGTATTTGCGCAGTCATCCGAGTGCTCTGTTTGTCTAACATCTCCCCACCCCCAGGTTAACTCTCCAAGGGCAGGAGCCACAGCCCACGGGCTCTGCTCCTGCCAGCTCCAGGCAGCACGGGATCATTTACCCAGTCTCCCATGTTTATTGTGTGTCCCATACAGTTTGGGGTGCTAGGTGACAAGTAGCAACCAGGGCCTCCTGATATGCACGTCAGGCAATGAACCAGGGTGAGTGTAGATAACATGGGGTGTGACTAGGGAGGTGCCATGCTGGGCTGAGTGACCAGGAGGAGGAGCATTGGAGATGAATGAGATGAGCGGGCGATGCCCGGGCTGCGGTGGAGGCGACCAAAGATGCAGAGGCCTTGTCATGGGAATGAAGTTTGAGAGCTTAAGGAACAGAAGGAGGCTGGAATGGCTGGGACAACCAGGAGAGGGGAGGCCATGAGGTCAGGGAGGTGACGGGACCTGGTCACTGGGGCTTTGGGTCTCAGGGTGAGGACTTGGTTTGAACCTGAAGTGAGGTGCAGTCAAGGCAAGGCAGGGCTTGGAGCTGGGAGGACCCTGATCTGACTCAGGTGGTCACAGCCAGAAGAGGCTGCAGTGGGAACAGACTGTGGGGGCAGGGACAGGAGCAGGAGACCCAGGTGGAGGCCGCTGGGTGCCCAGCAGTTAGGGATGGAGCCTGGAACAGGGAGAAGTGGGTAGAAAAGAAATAATGGGCGGTGGTGCACACCTGTAATCCTAGCAGCTCTGGAGGCTGAGGCTGGACGATCACAGGTTCAAAGCCAGCCTCAGCAACTTAATGAGGCTGTAAGCAACCTAGTGAGACCCTGTCTCTAAAAAATAAAAATAAAAAGGACTGGGGATGGGGCTCAGTGGTTAAGTACCCCTGGGTTCCATCCCTGGTACCAAAAAGAAAAAAAAGTAGTTTTACTTTTTTGTGCGTGTGCGTGCTGGGGATGGAACCCAGGGCCTTGGGAATGCTAGGCAAGTGTTCTACCCCTGAGCTACATCCCCAGCCCTGGAAATAGAGTGTGGCGGTGGATCCGGTGGGACTTGCTGACAGATTGGAAATGAATGTTTGGGAGAAAGAAAGAAATTAAGAAAGATTCTTAAGTTTTTAGCTTGAGCAACTAAGTGGAAAGTCACTGTTTGATAAATATTTGTTATATGAATGAATTAGTATGTTTTTTTAAAAAAGGCTAGGTGCTGTGGTGCAGACTGTCATCCCAGCTACTCCGGAGGCTGAGGCACGGTATCACAAGTCCAAAGCCAGCCTGGGCAATTTAGTGAGACCCTGTGTCAATATAAAATGAAAAGAGCTGGGGATGGGGGATGTACTCAGTGGTAAAGCGCTTTCCCACTCAGGCCCTGGACTCCATCCCTAGCACTGCAAGGGGTTGGGGGGGAAGCAGGTGTTCTTGAGAGCTCAGACGGACCTGGCTCTGTTAGAGGAACTCATACTTTACACATAGTGATTTGATTAACCTTCCAAACCACAAGACGAGGGTGTGCATTTATCACTCTCTGGATGGTAAAGGAGGTAACGAGGCACACATGGATAGATGAGTAGATGGAAGGGTGGGTGGATGGGGGTTAATGGGCCCATAGATGGGCCTTTAAAAACAGGCCTGGCAGGGCGTGGTGGTGCACGCCTGTAATCCCAGCAGCTCGGGAGGCTGAGGCAGGAGAGTTGCGAGTTCGAAGCCAGCCTCAGCAACTTAGTGAAGCCCTAAGCGACTCAGTGCGACTCTGTCTCTAAATAAAATACAAAACAGAGCTGGGGATGTGGCTCAGTGCTCGAGTGCCCCCGAGTTCAATCCCTGGGGCCCCCTCAAAAACCAAACAGAAAAGAAAACCTAGGCCCATCCCCAGCCCGTTTCCCTCAGCACCCCTCTTCTCTCTACCCCAGCACCACGCCCCACTCTGGCCGGAGCACACCCAGCAGCTCCCCATCTCTCCGCAAGCGGCTGCAGCTCTTGCCCCCAAGCCGGCCCCCTCCTGAGCCAGAACCAGGCACCATGGTGGAGAAGGGGTCAGATAGCTCCTCAGAAAAGAGTGGCATGTCTGGGACTCCCAGCACCCAGAGCCTGGGCAGCCGGAACTTCATCCGCAACAGCAAGGTCGGCGTAAGCGCCAGCTGGGGGCACAGAGGGGTGGCAAGGTGGGTGACCCGAGGCCTCATCCTAACTCCTCTCTTTCCCTTGCAGAAGATGCAGAGCTGGTACAGTGTAAGTATCTGGGCAAGGGAACTTGCTAGAGGGGGCAGGAGGGAGGGGGCCATCTGCTGACCTAGAGCCCCAGGTTGAAGCAGTCAAGGAACAGGGGCTGCAATTAGCAGACCAGAGTCACACCCTGTGCTGCTAGTTATGTGCTGTGTGATAAAGGGCATCAGTTAACTCTCTGGGCCTTTCAAACTCTCCTTAAGAAACAGCCCTGCCTTACAAGGCTGAAGGGGACAGTCAATGGGAGTTGGTGATGCTGGCAGTACTTGACATAGGATCTGGCTGATCTAAGAAATCAGAAAATGACATGTCGTGGGCAGTAGAAGGCAGAAGCAGGTTAGATACTGAAACTTCAGAGCGCCTAAGAGGCTGGGAAGACTGAGGGGGCTCTGGAAACTTTGTGGGGTAGAGCTGGGGGTGGGTATCCCCATCCAGGTTTTCTCTCCCAAACTTCCCCTAGATGCTGAGCCCCACCTACAAACAGCGCAATGAAGACTTCCGGAAGCTGTTCAGCAAACTCCCTGAAGCTGAGCGCCTCATCGTGGGTGAGTCCCTGCACCCCAGACCTGGTCCCACCCCCTTGACCTGTGTTTCCAGCCTCTGGGCTGTGAGAACAGCAGCCAGGTGACTCCAGTATCTACTTGTCTCTCCCGCTCTCAGATTACTCCTGTGCTCTGCAGCGTGAGATCCTCCTTCAGGGGCGCCTCTATCTCTCTGAGAACTGGATCTGCTTCTACAGCAACATCTTCCGCTGGGAGACCACGGTGAGCTGATGGGAGGGAGAGGCCTCAGCGTGGCGGGGCCCTGGCCCCTTCTGACCCTCCTGCCCCCTTCAGATTTCCATCCAGTTGAAGGAAGTGACGTGTCTAAAGAAGGAAAAGACGGCCAAGCTGATCCCCAATGCCATCCAGATCTGTACAGAGAGCGAGAAGGTGAGTCCAGGGACCCAGTGACGGGGACCATGTAGTCACTGATCTCAGCATCTCCCTGCTCCCCTGACCCAAAGCCAAGCTCCGTTTCTTCTGGACCCCAAACCTCTCTCAGGTCCATCACCTGCTCTTTATTCTCCCAGCCCCTGCCATGGCCGGGCTCCCATCCTCTCTGACCTGGGTCCCTACCTCAACTTCCTGTCAGATCCTTTCCTCACACAGCTGCGCAGGGACATAGTGAAATCCTTCCCTCCCATGTCTCTAGCAACTCAGATGTCCTTGCCCCTTGGACGCCCCTCTGATGCTCCATCCTGTCCTCTGCATTATTGCCTCAGGGCCAGTTCATTGGAAGATGGCTAGACTAGTCCAACCACTTGCAGGACAGGAAGCGGGGAGGGCAGGGGAAGACTTCATAGCAAACTTCCTTTGTGTTTTGTGGATCAGCTGACCACCTCAGAGACCAAGGGGGCTGGGAAAGTGCCCTGAGCTGAGCCTGTCTAGAGAAGGGTCTGTCTCCCACCCAGACTGTGAGCTCTGAGGAAGAGCCCTGGGCTGTCTCACCTTGTGGTGACCTTGCAGGTCTGGGCACAGGATAACTATTTTGTGGAATGTATGCAGGGACGAATGAGTGGGTACATCAGGACAGAGCAGCAGGGATAGTCCTGAATGAGGATGGAGCTTCCCCTGGCCCTGCCCCGTCTCCCCTGGCCCCACCCCATCTCTCCCCTGGCCCCACCCCATCTCTCCCCGGCCCCGCCCCATCTCTCCCCCGGCCCCGCCCCATCTCCCCTCTGGCCCCGCCCCATCTCCCCTGGCCCTCACAGCCCTTCTTCTCTGCAGCATTTCTTCACTTCCTTTGGGGCCCGTGACCGCTGCTTCCTCCTTATCTTCCGCCTCTGGCAGAATGCATTGCTGGAAAAGGTGAGCCTGGTGAGGCCTGGGGGAGAAGCAGGGTGCCAGGGGACCATGGAGCCAGGGATGCCAGGGATGCCAGGATGCCAGACCTCAGGGAACAGGAGGAACCCCCATGTCTTCTCCATGGACACCAGGCCTCATATAACCTCATAGGCCCATCCAGGGACAGCCAAAGGCTTCTTTCAGGCCTGACTCTGAAGCTGAGTCTCCAGCAGAAGAGAGGAGTGGGTGTAAACCAGTCATTATTCATCCCTGGGGCTGGGGAAGAGCTCCGCACTGGACAGCTTCAAGGTTCTGCTGGCGGGAATGCTGGGTGCTCCTCACACAAAGGCTGCTGCTGGGGGCCGCAGCACCTTGGAACATCCGCACCCCCTCCTCCAGCTCTGCTGTGTGCGCCCTGCCATCTGAGGACCTCTTATCCCCTGGGGGAAGCTCCAGCTGTGGTCACCCCCAGAAGCAAGAGTGTCAGAGAATCCACTGAGGATCCTGAGGGGACAATGCAGAGTTAGTGTCCAGAGAGGCCAAGGGCAGAGGACAGTCATAACTCAGGCCCTGCAGTTCCAGCCCCATCACTGATTAGTGCCACCTAGGGCAAGTCATTAAACCCCATCTGGCCTGTGGGGACCGCCCCTACTTCACAACACCCAGAGCTGGGTCCGGAAGAAGCGCCCGGTGACATCAGCTTGTCTGAGGTGGGTGGGCTGGTGGCTAGCGCCAGAGCTCTCCACGGCCTCCTGGGAGCTCATCCAGCACTGCCACTTCCCAGTCAGCTGACCTTGGCATATTACAGTGCACCCAGCTTAAAATGAAGACGGTATCTTAGTGCCCACTTCCCAGATCCGTTTTGAAGTCCTGGTGGGTTAGCGGACGTGGGTTAGCAGAATGCCGGGCTCCTCATGGCACACCAGTGGGTGCCAGCTGCTGCCACCACTATCACTGTTATTATTTCATCACTGTTGTCATCCAGCCACTCTGAGCACAGGCAGCTGAAACCCGAGGGCGTCTGAGGACACCTGAAGAAAGACTCGGGGGCACTGTAGCCATCGTGGGTGGGAACATGAGCTCTGGAGTCTGGCTGCACTTGAATCCCAGAGGCAACTGGGATTCACTAAAGTGACCTCAAGCATATAACTTCCCATTCTTGGGCCTCCTGGACTTCTGTATTCTCCTCTGTAACAATGGAACCTTAACTGGCCAGAGCCTTGGAGGACTTTAGGTCGGAAGTGTAGCACCCAGGCACAAGGTCTGGCAGGCATGTGGCTTCCCAGGAGATGGGAGATGGGTTTCCTGCGCGAGGGGGCGGGGCCTGGCTCATGAGGTCATGCTGCCCCCTTGTGGACGTCGGGGGAACAGGAGGCTGAAGACTGGTGGGGAACCTAGAAGGGAGGGCTCTGGCTGGACGTGAGGTCAACCCCATTCCTTCCTACCCAGACGCTGAGTCCCCGCGAGCTCTGGCACCTGGTGCATCAGTGCTACGGCTCGGAGCTGGGCCTCACCAGCGAAGATGAGGACTACGTCTGCCCCTTGCAGCTGAATGGTCTGGGGTGAGTTGGAGATGGAGGGGCTCCAAGGTTTAGAGACCAGATGGGGCTATGTGCAGAATTCCGGGAGGGCCAGGTGGACTGAGGTGGGTGTGCAGGGCCTGGGAGGCCCAGGAAGGTGAATGGGGGCTGGAGGATCAGTGGTCCCATGTTTTCCCTTCACTACAGGAGCCCCAAGGATGTGGGAGATGTGATTGCCCTGAGCGACATCACCCCCTCTGGGGCTGCCGACCACAGCCAGGAGCCAAGCCCCGTGGGATCGCGCCGTGGCCGCAGCACCCCCAACCTGTCCCGGGCCAGCAGCGATGCAGACCATGGGGTGAGCAGGAGGGTAAAGGACAGAGGAGGGTGCTGACTGGGCGAGACAATGGAAGGATGGCAGAGAGGGACTAAGATACAGGGGCGAAGGAGGGGACCGATGGAGGTGGGAAGATGGTCAAGGAAAGTAGGGCTGGATAGGGGAAGAGAGACAAAAGGAAAACGGGAAGGGTGAGAAGCAGAAGGGGCAAGGTGGATGGGTGGATGGATGGAAAAGGGACAGACAGATGGACAGGAAGGGAGAAAGCATCCCAAACAACCGTGTTTGGAGCTAAGAGGAGCCCTCATCTGGGTGTCCCCGGGACCTCTCAGCTCAGCCTGAGCCCCAGGTGTGCACACCAGCTCCCCAGCATTGGCTTCACTGCCCAAGGTCTGAGCAGTGTCTCAAATCCTTGCAGCCAGTGTGCACCCAGGGAGGTCCCCAGGCTGGGATCGGGTGGGGCAAGGCTGTATGAATCCTTTGTCTGCAGGCAGAGGAGGACAAGGAGGAGCAGACGGACAGCCAGCCAGATGCCTCCACCAGCCAGACAGTGACTCCAGTGGCAGAACCCCTGAATACAGAGCCCAACCCGCCTGAGGAGCCCACTTCCCTGGGCCCCTTGGACTTGCTGCCCAGGGAGGAGCTGTTAACCGACACTAGTAACTCCTCTTCATCCACGGGGGAGGAAGGTGAGGAGGGAGGGCTCGCGTTCATTCCCTTCCTCACACACAACAACCCTTTCTCAGGAGAGTGAAGCAGGAGGGGATGTATTGGCTCATGGGACTTAAAAATGCAGGAGGTAGGCAGAGATGGCATTCAAATGGCGTTGCTAGAAGTCTCTCTGTCCTGAGCTCTGCTTCAAAGGCTGCCTGGCAGGAAGAATAGGAGCACAGACTTGGAAAGCAGGTTGCTGGGGTCCGAATCCTGGTTGACCTAATTTCTAACCAGGATTATGTAATGTGGGCACATTGTCGAACCTCCCTGAGCCTTGATTCTCCCATCTGGAAAATGGGGAAAGCAGTAATAATGCCTACTTCCTAGGCTTGTCGTTAAGGCTAATTAAATGTTAGTACTTGTTAAAGTGCTTAGGCCAGTTATTCTGTTCATTTTTTCTGTGCCAAAGAATTGTCAAGGTATCCTTTATTCTCATGGGGGCAGACGAGCCCCTGCCAAACCTAGTGTTAGAAATAACGAGGTGCCACAAAAAAATCAAACACGTGCCAGAAAGTGGGTGGGCAAGGCAAACCTTTACTTTTGGCAGAAGGCGCGCTACTGGAACCCGTGCGCCTGGGTGGGTGGCTGTAGATCCTATCTACCCTACGCAGGGCTGCCCTTCACTCTGATTGGAGGAGTTCGGGGTTACAATCTACGTGATTGGTTAATTTTAGCTTTAGGGCGGGCAAAAGGGAAGGGCTACAATTGGATCCAATTAAGCCTTTACTATGTTCTATAAAAGGACCACCAGGCTTTCTATTTCTCACACTAGCAAAAAGGGAAGGGGCCTGTTTTTCCCAATAGCTACATCAAGAATCTTAGGATTGCTTCTGATTGGTTCAGTCTGGCGAGTGGGCCCGCCCCAAAACCAATCTTTGTGGCTGATTGGCTGGCCTGGGTAACACACACACCCCTGGACCAATCATCACGGCTGATGCCCCTGGGCGCCAAGCTGTGGCCGAGGGGCTGAGTTACACTCGGGGTCTGAGTTCTCTTTGGTCCAGGAGGATAGATGTGCATCCAGCCCACGAGGCCTGAAGTGGGGAGGAGCGGTCACCCAGAGAGAGGGAAGAATGGGACCTACATCGCCCGGGCCCTTCTCTGTCTCCTAGCTGACCTGGCCGCCCTGCTTCCCGACCTCTCCGGCCGGCTCCTCATCAACTCCGTCTTCCACGTGGGAGCCGAGCGGCTGCAGCAGATGCTCTTCTCGGACTCAGCCTTCCTCCAGGGATTCCTGCAGCAGTGCAAGTTCACAGGTCAGGGGCGGGCCAGAGAAGATGCCAGGCTCACCCAGGTATAGGAGAAGGGGGAGGAAGGCCAGCTGGGAGTCGGGCAGTGAAAGCAATGCCCGCGGCCCTGGGCACCGTGGCACAGTCCTGTAATACCAGCCACTCCCGAGGCTGAGGCAGGAGGATCGCAAGCCAGCCTCGACAACCAGACCCTATCTCAATAAATAAAATAAAATAGCATCTGTGAGAGCTGAAGTGCTTCAGCCTCATACCAGCCTTGTAGCCTTGGGCAGGTTCCCAGCCACTTTGTGCCTCAGTTTCTTCTGTTTACTGTTCACAGCAGCAGCTTATTGGGTTCCCATTAGAACTGGATGAGTTAGTGCTAGGGTGGTGCCTAGAACAGTGGTATGTAGTAAGGGTCTAGAAGATACCAGGTCACGATCACATGACTACTCGTGCCGGGCTTGGAGACCATGAGAGGCCAGGGTAGATTAACTCCTGTCCGCAGTGCCCAGGATCTAGTGGGAACGGCAGGAAATGCACAAATAAGCACACCTGCTGCAGGTGTGACGTGAGGTCGGGGCGGGGTCTGCGGGCAGCTGTGTTTTGAGGGCAGTGAAGGGGCTGCTAGGACATGAAGCTGGAAGGAGGAACTGAGGAGGGTGCTAAAGGGAGAGTCCTATGGTAATTTTTCCTTGTTTCTTGTTTCCTCTGTTGAAAGTGAACAGTGTAGATTCCCCTGTGGTCCCAAGGATGGTGGGTGCCCTGTGTTGGGAGGAGACAGGCCTCACAGCACCAGCTTCCGTCCTGGGGATTGGTACATCAGGCAGAAAACTCGGGCAGATAGGTTATGGTCCGTCTTGGCTTTAACCAAATATCCCTGACCAGAAACGGAGTCCGAGGGCAGGTGCCGAGAGGGAGGCTGGGGAGGAACCCCGGGCAGGCAGGAAGGGGCCAAACCAGGAAGGGTCCCCGGGAGCACTGAACAGATGGTCGAGCTGACCTTAGGGAGGTGAGGTCTAGGACTCCCGTGGGAGCCCGGAGGACACTGGGATGGGGACCCAAGGCAGACGGGCTAAGGCCAGTGGGGCTCCATAGGGTGAGGAGGCAGGAGGCTTCCGGGGAAAGGTACCAGAAGGCTGCAGGAGCTTAGATCTGATGCCCTGGAGGGAAGCCAGTCTGGTACAGAGGGGGAAACTGAGGCTGCAGGTGTGGATGGGATGGCCCCAGGAGGGGTCAGAAGAGGGCCCAGCTGTAACTGTCACGGATTCCTAAAAGGAAGGCAGGGTAGATGGCAAGATTCGGACTTGAAGGAAGGACAGCGGCTGGGAACAAATCTCCAAGAAACTGAAACCCTCAAAAAGACCGAGTCTCGTACATCCTGAGGGCAGAGGACCCCAGAATGGTTCCATCGTTCTTCTCTTTAGATGTGACCTTGAGCCCCTGGAGTGGGGACAGCAAGTGCCACCAGCGCCGCGTGCTGACTTACACCATTCCCATCAGCAACCCGCTGGGCCCCAAGAGCGCCTCCGTGGTGGAGACACAGGTGGGCCCGTGGGGTGGCCGGCCAGGTAGAAGGGCCCGGTGGGGTGGCCGGCCAGGTAGAATGGCTCCGCGGGGGGCCTTGACGGCCCTCCTCCCCGTCCTTGCAGACGCTGTTCCGGCGTGGCCCGCAGGCAGGTGGGTGCGTGGTGGACTCGGAGGTGCTGACGCAGGGCATCCCGTACCAGGACTACTTCTACACGGCCCACCGCTACTGCATCCTGGGCCTTGCCCGGAACAAGGCGCGGCTCCGGTGAGTCACCCCTTAACCTGGTGGCCTCAGGGCCCTACTCCAGTCTCCCCACCCTGAGTCAGCTGCAGATCTCACCTTGGAGGAGGAACAGAAGTGTTGGGTCCCTGAGACCCAGAACTCTGAACAGCAGAGCATAGAGAGGGTGGCCCTGGGGATGACTGGTCCCATCTGCAGGGGGTGTTTGAGCAAGAGAGGGCAAGTGAGTGTGCAGGTGAACTGTTCACTTGTTCACCTGCTTATTGAGCATCTACTGTATGCCCAGCCTATTCAAGACCGTGGGGCTACAGCAAAATTAAACAAAGACCCCTCTCTTGGGGAACTCATGTTCTTGGTGGGTATTGGCCAATAAAAATGATAATGAGCCTGTAGGACATTCACTAGTGATAAACGCTTTAGGGAAAAGCACCGTGGGCTAAAGAG
The DNA here is from genome assembly GCF_045843805.1 of Urocitellus parryii. Lineage (NCBI taxonomy): Eukaryota > Metazoa > Chordata > Mammalia > Rodentia > Sciuridae > Urocitellus > Urocitellus parryii. The sequence goes on along the minus strand of NC_135545.1, from coordinate 17,162,156 downwards.
CGTGGGAGGCGCTGGACCAGCAGAGATTTTACCCTGAGTGTGCTGATCAGGGGAAGGTTCTCTAAGGAAAAAATATTTTATAAGCACATGAAGGAGGTGAGGGCTGATGGCAGTGCAAAGGCCCTGAGGCAGAAGTGTAGGAATGGCTAGAGTGGAGTCAGTGGAGGAAGAGTAAGAGGTGAGATCAAGGAGATGGCTTCATGATCCTGGTGAGGTGCACTGGGTCAGGGCTCTGAGCTGGGGGACCCTGACCTGACTCAGGTGTTCACAGGCTCCTTCTGGTTGCAGGTGGGAACAGATAACAAGGGCAGGGACAGGAACCAGGGGACCTGACAGGGAGGAGGCAGCCACGGTGTTCAGGCAGGAGCAGGTGGAGGCTGGGCCAGGGCGAGGCAGCCCAGGGGAGGAGAATTTAGATTCTTGGACAGATGTTTGTAGGAGGAGGTGACAGGGTGGGCTGAGATGGAGTCCATGTGTGCATATGAAGGAAGGGGCAGGGTCACGGGGACCCCTGGGTGCTTGACCTGAGCCCCGGAAGCACAGAGCTGCCATTGACGGAGGTGGGGAGGCAGGCAGGAGGGTGGGGAGCTCAGCTGAGGACGAGCTGGGCTGAGCTGTCCTGTCCTATGTGTGGAGGGATGCGTGTGTGGAGGGGGTGCGGCAGCTGGTGGGGAGGCCCGTGGGGGGGTCTGGGCCAGGACATCAGCATGTGAGTGGACGAGGCTCAGGCAGCGGGGAGAGTGGCCACGATGCTGGCACGGTCAGAGCCTGGGTCAAGGCCAGGTTAGGGGGGAGGTCCAGAAAGGTGAGTGGGCGGGGAGGGAGCGCATCTGTGTGTCTGAGTGACAGAGGACCCTCTCTGAGTTAGCGGAAGAACGGAACTCCCCAGGGGGTGGGACCCCGGCCCTGACCCTCTTCCCCTCTCTCTGCCCCAGGGTGTCCTCAGAGATCCGCTACCGGAAACAGCCGTGGAGCCTCGTGAAGTCCCTGATTGAAAAGAACTCGTGGAGTGGCATTGAGGATTATTTCCACCACCTGGGTAGGGGCCGAGGGCCAGCCGGGGCGGGTGGGGTCGTGGCCGGCTGGGTACACATCCAGAGCCCTCTCTCCTTTCCCAGAGCGGGAGCTCGCCAAGGCCGAGAAGCTGTCCCTAGAGGAAGGCGGGAAGGAGGCCCGGGGGTTGCTCTCAGGTCTGCGGAGGCGAAAGCGGCCCCTCAGCTGGAGGGGTCACGGAGATGGTCCCCAGCACCCGGATCCAGACCCCTGCACCCGGGCTGGCATGCACACCTCGGGTGCGTTCCTTCAGGGCCTGCTCAGGCAGGCGGAGGCGCTGGGGGCCCGGGCTGGGGTGGCTTTGTGTGCCGCTATCTGACCCTGATGCTGCCTTACAGGCTCCCTCAGCTCCCGCTTCTCAGAACCGTCCATGGAGCAGGGTCCTGGGGCAGGCATCCCCAACGCCCTGGTTCTCATCAGCATCGTGTGAGTAAGAGGCCTGGACCCACAGGCTGCTGTGGGACCTTGAGCAAGTGCTTGGCCGCTCTGGGCTTCGCCTGGTGCTCCTTCCACAGTGTAGATGCTCAGTTTGTCACGGAGAAGATTCTCTGCTGGAAGAGCGAGGCCCAGGGGGCTATGGGAGGTCAGAGTAACTCGACCTTGATGGGGGCGGGGGTGGGAGATCGGCACCAAAGGCTAAAGAATCAGCCCAGTGAGCGGGGGGGGGGGGGGGGGGGGTGCAGGTGAACGAGGCCATCGGTGCGTTTCACTCCTGTGTCCCTGACCAGCTCTAAGCCGGGTGGAGGTGGGGACACAACAGTGACCACAGCCCTCGGGGAGACAGTCCTGACGCGAGCCCAGGCGGTCAGGACTGGGTGGGGAGGCAGTGGGAGGGCAGCACCTGCTTCCTCCAAGGCCCCACAGAGGGGCAGTCGGGGTGACTTTCCTGGGACAGCACAGGATGTCTGAGCTGAGACCCGAGCAGGCAAGGCCCACGATCAAGGTGGGGGGGACAGGTGCTCTGGGGAAGGGAAATAAGGCCCCTGGGATTCGAGCTGACCCTGGGAGGGAGGGCAGGGGGCTACACTCTCAGCCATTCTGGGCCTCAGTTTGCCAGACCAGTTCAGGCGCAGCCACGTGGCCAGCCTGTCCCGGCACTGCCCAGGGCGGGGGAGGGGGGCGGCCGGCTCGGGCTCATGGCTGTCACCTCTTTGCTCCCCTCACTGCTCCCAGGATCTGTGTGAGGTAGGGTCCCACGTCTCCCACCTGTCCCTCCCTGTGTCTCATCCCCCTGCAGCCTCCTCTCCCTATTCCAGGCCCCCCTGGGTCCCCAGGGATTTGGCCAAGGGTGGTGGTCAAGGGCATAGGTATAGCCAGGCCTGGTTTTGAACCCCGACTGTTTAACTACATACTGTGCATCCCTAAGCCTGTCTCTTACCATCTCTGAACCTCAGTTTCATCCTCTGAAAAGATGGAGGTGTAGTCTTAGGCCCCCTTCAAGGTGTGGTTGGTGGGGAGGTGTCCAGAGCTCAGTGCCTGACTTTTGGTCACTGACCTCTGACCCCTCCCCCAGCCTCATTGTCCTCATCGCCCTCAATGCCCTCCTCTTTTACCGCCTCTGGTCCCTGGAGAGGACGGCCCACACCTTTGAGTCGTGGCACAGCCTGGCCCTGGCCAAAGGGTAAGCGGGCAGTGTGAGGATGCTGGGCAGCTGGGCGGGTTGGGGAGGCCGGGGCTGTGCTCAGGCCCCTGTCCCTGCAGCAAGTTCCCTCAGACGGCCACTGAGTGGGCAGAGATCCTGGCCCTGCAGAAGCAGTTCCACAGCGTGGAGGTGCACAAGTGGAGGCGGATCCTGCGGGCATCCGTGGAGCTCCTGGATGAGGTAGGGCTTCGCTTCACCAGCTGAGGCCTGGGCGGGGCTGTGGGGCCAGATGCTAGATCCAGTCCCTTGATAGTAATAAGAATCCATCTCAGAGCATCTCTTGACTGTGCCGATGCTCAGGGTTGGCTTTGTGTGGGGCGTTTCCTTTGCTGCAGGATGATCAAGGTGGCACCTGCCACTCCAATGGAGAGTTCACTCTCATTGGCTGCTGGGGTCATGGGCCCACCCCCAAAACAATCACTGCAGCCAGGGCTGGGCTAGATTCAGTCCTGTTCCTCTTGCTCCCTTCTGGCAAAAGGGGTCATAGCGTCTGCAGGCAGAAAAGAGGTTCTCCAAAAAGGGAGTTGACCCAAGTCCCCACGTAGTGCAAGGGCAGGATCCAAATTCTACTGTGTGATCTTGTGCAAGTGTCTTTACTTTGAGCCTTGATCACATAATCCATGTCACTTCTTGTGAGGATGGAGTGGGTTAACATTTGGAATAATGCTGGGCCAAAAGTCAGCACTTCATAGGTGTGTGCTGTCAGTCACGGGAGCCGAGCACCAGGCGCACAGTAGGAGTCTAATCAACATGCCCTCCCCACGTGGTGAGGATGCCCCAGTGGACTCCAGCAGGCAGCTGTGGTGGGTCAGGGCAAATGTGGGGCGCTGGGGTAGGTGCCCTCAGTGTGTGTGAGGGGGGGGGATGGGAAACAGAGAGGGTTCTGAGGTGATCAGAGCCAAAATTGCCAGTCGATCACCCTTGTTGCACCCTGAAATCATGCTCACGGGGAGATGCCCCCAAGGCTGTGCAGGACATGATGGGGAAGAAATTAAGGCTCAAAGAGAAGGAGGGCAGGACTCTTCCATTCTGCGTTAAATCTTTGATGATTTTTCTCTCTCAAATTGCCGTGAGTACAGAGTTGACTTGGCAGATTGATTGTAGCGGCAGATGCAGGCAGGGCTCCCCGGGCGCTGAGCGCGGGTGACACTCCTGGCCAGCCTGGAAGGGATGCTCTAGTTTCCTCTCTGGTAGCGAGTTAGGAGGTACGCAGCATCCTGGGGGTCAGGGGGTCAGGAGCTTGCCCAAGGTCACAGGGGAAAGAATCATCCTTAACATGCCTTCGGCACTTCCTGTGGGCCAGATTCCAGTGTTCATCCTGTCCCTGAAATCGCCCCATGAAACAGGGACAACACTGACCCACATTTCAGATGAGGGACGTGGGCCCAGGGCAGTAACAGCAAAGCCGAGATGGAACCCCAGGCCACCTGACCTCACGCTCACACTGAGACCATCCTCTGCTGCCTCAGAGAAGTTAAAACGGGGTGCAGCGTGGCTTTGGTGGCCTGTGTTGGGTAGGGGCGTGGCCTCCTGGCTGCAGGACAGGGTTGACATCACCCTCTCAGTGCTCACCTGCTCTGCCCCCTCCTGGCAGATGAAGTTCTCGCTGGAGAAGCTACACCAAGGGATCACAGTCTCGGACCCGCCCTTTGACACCCAGCCACAGCCACGGTCTGATGACAGCTTCTCCTGAGGGTATCCGGCCACACAACTCTCCCCTCAAATGGACAGAAGGACACAAAGAGCCCCGGTGGCCACTGCTGGCACGGTGTGAGCGCCGGGAACCTCCCGCCTGCCCCTCCCAGTGGCCCCGCTGAGGGCCATGCAGACGTGGGGACCACAGAGCAAGATGCACTTTAGACCAGCGTGTGCAAGCCTGACCGCCATCGCCCGCCCGGCCAGGGAGCTGGTCTGGCCTTTGGCGGCCCCGCACTAACTTATTTTGCCTGGCTGGGGTTATGGGGTACCCCCTGGGGTGCACGATTTCCTCAGCTCTGGGTTTAATGTATTATATTTATTTGGGGCTGACAGAGTTCCAATAAAGGGTTGGAAATGGCTGTGCCTGTGCCTGGAGGGTCCCGGAACGGGTGGGGGCTTCCCGTCGCACTCGGATCCCACTGTGGTGGGGAGGCCATTTCCTGGGGCAGCGGGTGCTAAAGTCATTGGGGATCCCCCCTGTCCAGCAGCTTACACCAGCTCTGCACCATCCAAGTCCAGAGAGGGCACCAAGGATAGACTCATCCCCGTGTCTGGGCTCAGCTACTGCCTCTTAGCAGTCCTGTCCCCTGGAGCAGGTCAATGACTTTGAACGTGTTTCCTCTTGGTAAAGTGGGCATAATAACAGCACCTTTCTCTTAGGATTGGTAGAAGTTATCGGATCTCAGATTTAACCACAGGGGAATCTCCTGGAGAGCTGCTACAGAATACGGGTTTCAGACTCAGTGGGTCCCGGCAGGCCTGAGCTGCGGTTCTAACACTCCCAAGGTGAGGCTGACAGTGGTCCTCCAGGGACCACACCTTGAGAACCGCTATTATGAGAACCCAAAGAGTTAATCCATGTTATTACAGGCCCCGGCACAGAGTAAGTGTTCAATGAACTTTATGCTTATTGCAGAAAAGTTGAGAGGAAAAAAAGGAATACCAAATATGCACCATGCTCTGTGCTGAGACTGGATGTTCATTTTACTCTCACAGTGACTCCTTGAGGTAGAGGCAAATAAAGATTTACAGTGTCTGAGGCCACCTGGCAGGGAGACAGACTCCACGCCTGGCCTCTAGAATCCCCGTATTTACATGCCAGGTTCTGACCTCCTTTAGGATCCCCCAGCAGCCCACCCAGGTGGAGGTTGTTTGGACCCCTGTTTTAGAGCTAGGAAAATGGACTTAGAGGCACAGTCTCCTGTGCAGTTAGAACCAGATCCACCTCATCAGACCCTGTTCTGGTTTCAGACTGAGGAAGCCCTTGAGAGATCTTTGGCATGCCCTTGTAGAACTGGGGATTAAACCCAGGGCCTTGCACATGCTAAGCAAGCACTCTACCAACTCCAGGAATCATCTTAATCAAAAACTTGGAGCAGGAGACTGGAGGAGGTGATTCGCAAGTTGCAAAGGGCGGTCAGCCTTTCTGTCTTCTAGTGCTATAATTATGGCCAGTCAGCCACTCTGTACCTCAGTTTCCGACACCTGTAAACTGGGCATAATGACATACCCACCTTGTAGGAAGAATTAATAGGAAAGTGCTGAGGTCAGCGTGGAGCCCATAGCAGATGAACAACAGCTTACAAGGCTTTTAGGAGGTGCCCTTGTCCTTTGATAAAGACTGTCCTTACTGTGCCTCCACCTACCATCCCCCACAGAGGAAGAACCTAGTGAACAGCAGGAGGGTTATTTTCTGCTGGGGAATTTCACAGCTCAGGGGAGACTGGCGTAAAAGCCCAGACCACAAAGGTGTCGGGTATCCCTGGCTCCCTGCCCCTCTGCCCTGGACCTGCCCCACACCCTGCTTCCTCTTTCCCCTGCAAAGCTGGACCAGAGGAATTCTGGGACTCTGCTCCAGTGGGAACTGGAAGGTAGGACCTGGGAAGCTACCTGTCATCAAGAGTCTCACTCCCACCATGACCCAGAGCCCCACCCTTGTCCTCTCTGTTTGGCAAAACTACTAGTAGCACAAGCCACCCATCCTAATAGCCTAGGCTGCCCATCATTGCCAGGGCAGCATTCCAGGTCCACTTTAGGCCAGCTACATGATGACCCTGGGCAAGGGAGTGAACCTTCCCCAGCCTCAATTTCCTCATTTTGTAAATGGGGGAGATAGAACTTGCTGCAAAAGTTTGGGGAGGCAAAAGTGGGTTCAGTGAATCCCAAGGGTTAAATAAGCACTGGTGTTTATTCATGTGACAGATAATGAGTACCTACAATGTACAGTTCAAAGTGCTGGAGATGGTCCTCACTCTGGGGAATCTTCCATTACAGGGTTGGAGGGACAGACAGCGAACAGATCAACTGTATAAAAGAGCATAGGTAGAGACACTGAGGAGAAAAAAGAGTAAAGAAGGTCAAGTAGAGAGATGTTTACCTTGAACAAGACACAGAAGACTTGAGAAGCTTCAGGAGGTGAGGGACTGAGCCCTTTAATCACCTGGGGAGAGTTTCCGTCCAGGCAGAGGGAAGAACTAGGGCAAAGGCAGGAAGGAGCTCTGCTGTGCTGGGGTGAGAGGGGACCTGGATTGCCGAATGGAGTGGGAGGAGAGAGGGGTAGATGACGTCAGAGACTTAAAGAGAGGGGCGAGGGATCATGAGAATGGCCCTCCAAAAAAACCAAAAAAAAACCAAAAGGGCACCTCCAAACCCCCAAATCTCTTTTCCGTGTTGGACTCCAGGGTGCCCTTCGAGTATATTATTTGTAGCCCTACCCTGAACTCCGCCCCCATGTCCACTTGGGTCCCTCCATGGTGACTTGCAGGCCTGGATATCAGGAACCTCAGGGCCAGGTCACTTGGATGATCCAGCCACAACCCCCTCGAACTCATGAACTCATCCTCATGACCTCCATCCATAATTTGGAGAGCCCGTCCGTTCCCCAAACTGCCCGCTAAGTCCTCTTGTGTGTCCGGAGGTGACCTTTCTCAGACTCGGAAGATGAGGGATCCCCAGAGTCGGACGGGGTCGCAGACACACAGACCACCGTCCCCGCGCCCAGAAGCTGCGGTCCCTGCGCCACCGGAGAGGCCAGCGCAGCGGGCGCCTCCCGGGCCGCTGCGGCAAAGGCTGGGCGGCCGCGCCCTCCCCCCGCGGTGATTCATCCCGCCCCCTCCCTCTCCCTCTCCTCCCTCCTCCCTCCCCGGGCCGCCGCCGCCGCCGTCGCCGCCGCCGCCGCCGCTGCAGTGCGCAGGAGACCGCTGTCCGCGCCCCAGCGCGCCGAGTCGGAGCCGGGCCGGGGTCGGTGCACCTGGCGGATGCGCCCGGCTGTGCGCGCCAGCGCAGCAGCCCGAGCAGCGGCCGCCGCTCGCGCGGCGGGGATGCCCGGACGCCGGGCTCCGGGGCTGGGCCCCCGGCGGTAACCGGAGCGGGGGGGCCGCGCCCCCCCTCCTCCCCCTCGCCGGTCCCAGAGCCGCAGCTGCTGCGCCCGCGCGCTCCCGGGGACATTCGAACCTCCGCCCGGGCCCGCCGCCGCTCTCCCCGCTATTAATACCGGCGGCCCGGGAGGGGGGCGCAGCGTGCGCAGCGCAGCGATGGGGACGCTGCTGGCCTTCGTGGTCGGCGCGGCACTGGGTGAGTGCGCTGGGGGCGCGCGCGGCTGGGGGCGCAGCCGGGGCACTGGCGGGATTGCGGGATTCGCTCTCGGGACGCCGGGCGGACGCTCCAGGGCCGCCCCCTGCCCATCCCCCGGCCCCGCGAAGTCCGCTTCAGAAGTTGTGCGCGCGGGGAGCGGGGCCCCGGAGGGCGGTGGAAGCGCGGTGGGCGAGAGCCGGCGGGGACCCGGTTGGCACGGCCTCGCCGCTGCGGGCGCCCAGCCGGGGGCGAGGAAACGCGGAGTCAGCTGCTCCCAGAGCCCCGCAGGCTGCAATGTGACACCCACAGCCGCGGGAGGGGGGGGGAAGGCGGTTCCCGGAGACTGGGACTAGAGACTGAGACTGGGACTAGGGAGAGATGGAGACCGGAGGGAGGAGGCCAGAGACATGGAAGGACATCGAGTGCTCCTCTGGGAGACTGGGGATGTGGGGCTAGAGTGGGAGACCAAGGGATGTGAGAGAGAGAGAGAGAGAGAGAGAGAGAGAGAGAGAGAGTGTGTGTGTTAAGTGTGTAAGCAAGGTAGAGAGAGAAACTTGAGAGAGGCAGAAGATGGGGAGATGAGGGAGGGAGATGGAGACAGACCTGAGAGAGAATGCGGGGTGGAATTTAAAAAGGGAGAAATATCCAAAGGTGGCTACAGAGACCTAACAGAGTGACTCTGAGCCTACAAAGAGGAGAGGAAGTCACGGAGTCAGGACCTTCAGAGAGACCCCAAAGAGGAGCTAGGGAAACCGAGACATCAGGGGAGCAGAGGAGAATCCCTGAAGATACAGAGAGGAGGAGACTCAGGGACCAGGAAAAGACCCAGACCTGAAGCTGGAGAGCACTGGGAGGCAGGGAGGGGGTGGCGGGTAAGAGGGGAAGGAGGGACCAAAAGAGCCTGGATACAGTGGAGGTGCAAGGCCCTGAGGGAGGAAAGAGCTTTTGAGAAACTAATTGATGGGGTGGAGGTCTGGAGGGGAGGAAGCCTGGGGCAGAGGGGACAGAGGGGGTGGCTCACACAGGGGCTTGTGGGAGGAGGGAGCAGAGCTGAAGCCATCCCTTGTCTTAAACCACGACTGGTTTTGCACAGCAGTCGGGTGGTGGAAATGGCTCTGCCGCCTTGAACTTGTAAAGCAGCTGGAATTCTCGTCCCGCCACCTGGATGGATGCTTTGGTGCTTTGGGCAAGGGACCTTCTGAGTGAGGGGTAGTTGGGTGGCACAGGTTGAGTTACTGACCACATTGACAGAACTGTTTTCTGGACCTCCTTAGGGATTCTGCACAACTACTAGAAACAAAGATGAACAATTCTTTTACTAAACAGAGAGGTAAACTGAGGCTCAGAGCTGAGTGATTGGCCAAGGTCACACAGGGAGGGAGAGGCAGAACCTGCTTGGCACATGGGTCCGTCGATCTGTAATCACTCCTGAGGGGAAACAGATGGTTTCTGAAGGCCCTGGGAGTCAGCAGCCAGTGAGCCGGGCATCGCCTAGGGTGACCGGCGCCTCTGCTCGACTTGAGCCTGCTGTCCCCGCAGTGTCCTCGGCCTGGGGGGGCTGTGTGGAGGTGGACTCAGAGACTGAGGCTGTGTATGGGATGACCTTCAAAATACTGTGCATCTCGTGCAAGCGTCGAAGTGAGACCACCGCAGAGACCTTCACCGAGTGGACCTTCCGCCAGAAGGGCACTGAGGAGTTTGTCAAGGTGTGTGGGTGCCTGGGGTGGGCACGGGAGGGCAAGTGACCATGTGCGGAGTTGGTGGGGCTGGCTCTGGAGGCAGGGGTTGTTTGATTGCTTGTCTTAATAATAACAATGTGGCTAGGAGTGATGACCTGGATTCAAATTCTGGCTCTACCACTGACCAGCTGGTGCCTTTGGGCAAGTCCCTGGGCCTCTCTGAGCCTCAGTTTCCTCCTCTGTAATGATGGGGTGGCAGAGGTCTCCTGCCCATAGAGCTGTGTGAGGGATAAATGCAGTCGGCATATGACTGGCATGAAATGAAGGTCCCTGGAATTATTTGGCATCAGCAAAAATGTTGTGAATAGTCATCATCGAGAAAAAACAGAACTTTTTTTCTTTTTCTTCTTTTTTTAACATCCTTTATCCTGTGTTTGGAATTGCCTGTGGTGGGGGCATGTGATACCACTAGAGAACTGGGGTCCACAGCAGCTGGACACTGTGTCCTTCCCCAGCCTCTGGACACTGCCTGAAGTGCGTGTCCAGAGGCTGGGGAAGGATGGCAGACTGTGAGGGGCTTGGGAGGGTGACGGAGGGTGCATGTACCTCAGGACTAGAGGCAAAGTCAAGGTCTCAGCCGTCCCAGATGCGATCCCAGCCCCTCTGCATCCATCCGGCCCGAGGTTAAGGTGACTGAGTCCATGTGTGTGCCATCTGTGTCACGGCAAGGGACAGAATCAAGGGACGGGGCTGGGGGAGACGGGCCCAGGCAGTGACCCCCGCCTCCTCCCCCCAAGATCCTGCGCTACGAGAACGAGGTGCTGCAGCTGGAGGAAGACGAGCGCTTCGAGGGCCGCGTGGTGTGGAATGGCAGCCGGGGCACCAAGGACCTGCAGGACCTGTCCATCTTCATCACCAATGTCACCTACAACCACTCAGGTGACTACGAATGCCATGTCTACCGCCTGCTGTTCTTTGAGAACTATGAGCACAACACCAGCGTTGTCAAAAAGATCCACCTTGAGGTGGTGGACAAAGGTGAGTGGGCCCTGCCTGCCCCTTCGCCCCGTGGCCCACCGGGAGCCAGATGGAGGGACAGATGGCGGATAGGGGCCGGGCTGGCTCCGTGCCTGGGCCAGCCAACCGCCCACAGCAATAGCGGGAGCGTCGTGTCCATGTCTGTGCCTGTCCCCCCCCCCCCGTCCCCCTGTGCGGCCCCCCCAGCTCTGGACTCCACTTCCCCTCACCCCACCGGAGAGGTCACAGTAGGCTCCTCCCCACAGACATTGTAGGTACCAAACCTAGCTTGGTGGCCTGTGCTGTGTGACCTCCTGCAGGTACCTTCTTGTCTCTGGGCCACAGGGTCCTCTCTGAGATGATAGGAGTGCCCCCCTTGGGGGGTGTCCTTTGAGCCATTCCTATGTCCTGGGAGTTATGAGGGTTGAGCACGGGGCTGGAGACCTGCTGCTGTCCTGCACCTGGCTCGCAGTGGGGCCTAGTGCTGGAGGACAAGGGTCGGGTTCTGATGGCCCATAGCCTTGGTCCTGCCTGGGTCTGACCTGGCAGAGGACGTCACCCAGAGGAGAGCGCCCCACATGCTACCAGCGACTTGCTCAGGTGCCTGGCCTGACTCAGCAGATCTGGGTGGGCCCACAGTCGTCTCTAGTGCGTTTTCGAAAGTGGGGGGCGGGTGCCATAGGGCTGGGGGCCCCAGTGTGGGCAGCAGGGTCTCCGGGGTTTGTCCACCGTCTCTAGGGTTCCGCTTCAGCTGCCTGAGACCCCCGCTCTGTGGGGGCTCCACCCCTTCTCTGGCCCGTGCTCTGATTGGCATGAGTTGGAATTTTCCAGGGCCCTGTGGCTCACTGGCTTAGTCAGGAAGCTACTTTAGGCCTGGAGCCAGCAAAGAGCCACGGCAAGTCCGTCCCCTGGGACCGCAGCACACACAGCCTCACGGTCTGCACGCATCGAGCTCCCTCTCCAGGAGACCTGCTGCCCTGCATGCCTCCCTGAGCCCTCCCGCCCACCCTCGGGGCCAGGGGTTCTTATGCCCCCATTTTGCAGATGAGAAAGCAGAGGCTCAGGGAGGGAAGATCTCACGGCCAAGGTGACAGGTGACAGAGTCAGGACCTGGATCTGAACCCAGCCTCTCCTGGGTGACGATCGTTTCTGAACCCAGCCGCTCCTGGCATGAATCACCGCACTCCCTCGTCAGCCAGAGCCTGCGGGACTCTTTATATAATTAGCATTTTTACGTTTCCTATCCAAGCGGATCAGCAGAAGGCAATTCAGAAGATGTACGGGAGCCACTCGGTGGCCCACGTCACAGTGTGGGGTGGGTGGTCAGCCCTGGACATGAAAGATGGAGTCACAGTGACACAGGAGTCTAACAAAGACGCCCGGCCTCCGGGCCTCTACAAAACCTGGCTTATTCCTCTACCAGGAATCAGTGCCAAGGAGAGGGGGAGGCAGGTGGGGAGCCTCCAGGAAATGTTGACTCCTGTTTTTTTCCATCTTGGCCATGGACCCTTGCTTACAGAGCTGTCCTCACCTGCTTAGCACAGGTCCACCCATGCCCTGGGAACAGTGCTCTTCCTCAAATTATCTACTCTATCATGCCGCCTCCCAGAGCCTACGATTTTAACAATATTTAACACAACATAGAGTCCTTTGTGCTGCCTTCTGGAAGTCCATGTTTTCAGCATTAACACCGTATTCTAGTGCTCCCTATCCACCCTATTAGAGTATGGCTTTTTACATCCCCCACCCCCAGGATTTTATTTTGTACTCTCTATGATACTGTTTTTTGGGGGGATTTGTTTGCTTCTTTTTTTTCTTTTGGTACTGGGGGTTCAACCCAGGGATGCTTTACTGCTCATCCACATCCCCAGTCCTTTTTTAAATGTTTATTTTATTTTTATTTCTTTGTTTTGAGACAGCGTCTCACTAAATTGCAGAAGGTCTTGCTCAATTGCTGAATCTGACCTTGAACTTGCCATTTTCTTGCCTCAGCCTCTGAGTTGCTGAAACTGCAGGCACGCACCACCAGGCCCGGCTGGACCGCACATTTCTTGTCACTCTCGATCATGCCAGAGTCTGTGGGACATTTCCCACCGTGATCTCGTGTTGTCGTCCTTGTCCACCGTGCTGTGCTCTGGTGTTTAAAGACATTTCCGGTGACCCTGTAGTACTGTTCAGTATCACCTGTGGTGCTGCCCTGCGCTCAGCACTACCCACGGTGCTAGAGTCAACATGATGACCCTGCTGTAGTGTTTTTCCATTACTGATGATATCTCTGTATTGTTGGCATTCCCGGCCGTCCCATGTCTTAAAAATCATTCCTGCTTTCTGTCTTGCTGCACTTTCAGGGTTAGCGATCAACCTGTATTGCCTCCTGGTAGTGGCCCCTGAGGAATGAACCGAGTCAGGTCCAAAGGAGGGGGCTGCGGGCTGGGCCTGTGATCCCAGCAGCTCAGGAGGCTGAGGCCGGAGGATCGCAAGTTCAAAGCCAGCCTCAGCAACTTAGCAAGGTGCTAAGCAATTCAGTGAGGCCCCGTCTCTAAATAAAATACAAAAAAAGGGCTGGGGATGTGGCTCAGTGGTTAGGCACCTCTGGGTTCAATTCCTGGTACCAAAAACAAAACCAAACTGGGGACCATGTGGCCTGCAGAATTGCACCAGGGCTTCAGATCTGGGGCCCCCTGTGTGGGCAGGGGTGTTTTAAGAGATCAAAGGCTTCCCCAGAGAAGGTGCCTCTGGCCCTCTGTGTGACTCTTTGCCTTGGCTCCTCATCTGTAAAGTGGGCCAGTGGCAGTCCCGCCCCTCTCCTGAGATGTCCGCAGGGGTTCGTGGAGACCGTGTTGGTGCACAGCAGCTGTGACCCCCTCTTTGGTCGCGGAAGGGTTACAGAGTGGAGCTCTAGCCCTGCGTTTGGTTCCACTGGAGGTTGGCTCCTGGCTCCGAGTCCCAGCGTAGCTGTGTGCCCTTGGCCTAGCACCTGTCCTTCTCTGGGCCTCAGCAGCCTGGTCTGGAGGGGGGCTACAGACTGTGCCTTTCCCCGTCCCAATCTGACTGGGAGAGGGAAGGCTGGTGCCTGGTTAACCTAGATCTTCGTGGGCACAGAGCTCCAGGAACAGGGGGGAGATCCAGACAGTGAGGGGCTCAGGTGGTTCCTGCCATGGGGAGCCTGGGAACCCCAGCCTGGGGGCCTTTCCCGGGGGCCAGGGAGGCGCTCAGATGAAAGCAGCGCAGAGCCTGGCCAGGAGCAGGCCATCCTGCTGGACCTGGGTGAGTGCTGGAAGCTCCCCCAGGCTCCCCTGCAGGGGGTGGGGGGGAGGGGAGCGTCCAGCCCGCCCCCTCCCTCCTCTGGCCCAGAAAGTCTCAGGGCCATCTGCACAGGGTGGAGGAGCAGGGGCCGGGCTCTCAGGGAGGAAGACCCCAGGAGGAGGGGGGGGAGGTCCCGGCCACCCAGGAGGGGACCAGGGATGTGCATGGCCACCTGTGATATCCGGCTGAGGACGCCAAAGTGACCTGTGACTCTGGTCCCCTGGCTGAATGTGTTCCCTTTGCAGTTTAAATTTAGGCTCCATGAAAGGAAGCTGGCTGAGGCAGGGCCAGCGCTGCAGCAAGGATGTAGGGCTTCCGGAAAGTAGCCAACATTTTGCGGTGGTTTTGCAAGTCCTCCAAGCATGGCAGGGAGGGGTGTTAACTCATTTCCTCTTCCTGGCAACCTCCGGAGAGGGTATTAGTATCATCCTCATTCTACAGAGGGGGCATCAAGATTCAGAGAGGTGGAGTCACTGGCCCAAGGTTGCACAGCTAGTAAGAGGCAGGATTTGCACTCTGGCTGTCTGTGTCTGGACTCTCTGCTCCTAAGCAGTACGCAGTACTGCCCCAATTGTAACAGTGATAATCATAATAATGATGACTTTTTTTTGAGTGTCTTGATAGGTCGAGGACTAGTCTAAGCATCTTTAAAGCTTATTTAATTCTCACAGCACTTCCGTGGAGGTATTGTGGTTATGGACATTTTGCACATGGGGAAATGGAGGTCCGGGGAGGTTGAGTCACTTACCCAAGGTCACACAGCGGACAAGGGGCCAAGCCAGGGTTTGAACCCAAGCCTTTCGAGTGGTGGATGCTCCCTGAAGTTCCACAGGGAGGCAGTTGAGGGGGATCCCCAGGCCCGTCTGAGCCTCGTTGTTAATCAGAGTAACAGCGAGGACTCTGGGGAAGCAACATGATGGTCCTGTGTGTGGCCCAGGCCCAGGGAGGTCAAGCCACTTGGTCAAGCTCACACAGCAAGTGCGCCACACACTTGGAGGTGTCCTGTCTCCTGAGGTGGAGACAGGTGCCTCAGCTGCCACCTGAACCCCACCTGGTCCCCGCAGCCAACAGAGACATGGCGTCCATCGTGTCTGAGATCATGATGTACGTGCTCATCGTGGTACTGACTATATGGCTCGTGGCCGAGATGGTTTACTGCTATAAGAAGATCGCGGCTGCCACGGAGGCTGCTGCGCAAGAGAATGCGTGAGTGGGGTGGGAGGGGACGGCCAAGGCCACCGAGGCACCTCCAGACTTCCTGGAGTGGGTGTGAGCTGCATGGGAGGGGTGGGGGGCAAGAGAGCAAGCCAGGGTGCCACCTGTCTGTGCTCCCCAGAGCCGGAGCATGTTGTGAGCTTCCAAATCCTTCTTCCCTTAAACTCAGGAGTCCGGCCCACAGCCCCCTCCCCTCTAACTCAGGGGCCAAGGCCTCAACCTTCCTCATTCTCCTGGGAGGGGGGCCAGACTGGTGATCAGGTCACTGTATACCTGGCCTCCCCCCCACAGCTCGGAGTACCTGGCCATCACCTCTGAAAGCAAAGAGAACTGTACGGGCGTCCAGGTGGCCGAATAGCCCTGGTAAGGCCGGTGGACAGGGACTCAGGGTCCCCCAGAGTTTTGGCCTGCTGGGTCCCTAATTCCCTATCTCTCCCTCCCCTCTAGGTCCTGGGCTCCGCCTCGGGCTGGGGGACAGCCTGCCCCCCGAGGGGGCTGGCCATTCCTGGGCCTCCACGAGCCTCCGAGTCCTGCCAACAGAGCCGCCAGGGAGGGAGGGGGCAGGGGGACTGGCTCGGCTCACACCCCAACTCGGCCTTCTTCCTCTTGCCCCTTGCCCACCCACCGCCATGCATGATGGGTAAAGCAATACTGCCGCTGCCCCTCCCCCCGCTTCTGCTGCCTGTTTGGGGAGGGGTCGGTGAGGCGGGGGCAGCGGCTCCACACCCCTTCTTCTTGCTGATTTGCACACATCGGCCGCTTTGGAGGTGCACTGCTGGGCCCACCCTGTCCCTGCCCCGTCCCTGCCCGGCCCTGGGGGAGGGGTCGTGATGGGCTGGAACAGTTGGGGCAGGTGGTTCTGGTACCCACTGCGACCCCAGCATCATTTCCCCTCCTGCTTCCTCCGGCTGGACCTGGGGTCCCCTGTCCCTGTGATGCACTCTCGCCCCGGCCCCACCCGCCCTCTCTCACCAGCCTTGGATCGTGGCCACTTAGAAAGGGGCCCATTCTGCCTCGTCTCTCTTTACAGAAGTAGTTTTGTTCATGAAATAAAGATTCTTGGACTTGATTCCCCATCTGTCTTGTGAGTGAGCCCAGGCACCCGCTCTGCCGGGCCCCCCAAGTTAGATGGCCCCGGGATCCTCCCTCCCAGGAGGCAGCGGGGACCTCAGGGAGTTAGGGACCCAGTGGGGAGCCTGTGGAGCCACTTAGAACTTGATTAAAGCCTGGTGGAGGGGAGTTGTTAGCTCAGTGGGGGCTGAGAGGCGGGGGAGGAAGCCGGAGCCAGCAAGGAGGAGCCTCTGAGCCTTGGGGGTGCAGGGAGAGAGATTGGGGGCCAGCCCCAGGCAGGCGAAACCAGTGTCCGCTGGGCAGGGCCGCGGCTGGGGTCTGTGGGTTGGACTGGACAGGGGGCCTGTGAGGGTGAGCAGGTGGACCTAATTGTGCGGGGACGACCCATCTGGGGTGAGCCGTCCTGGTCTGACACTGGCAAGTGGCTGCTGGCGACCTGGCCCGTCTGGGTGTTGATCTGGCCTGGGGTCTGACGTGGATGGCTCTTGGTTGCTGGCGGGACAGCGTGTATCTGCTCTGGCCACTTCCGGCCACTTGGCCTGGGCCTCAGCACTCAGTGTAGCCTTTTCCAGGCCAAGCCCCCATCCCCCTACCTAGGACTTTCCGGGCTCCAGAGGTCACCGCGGCAGGCGGCAGGGCGGCTGCCAAAGCAAACGAGCCCCCGTGACTTGTAGGAAAGCAGCTGGGGGAGGGGGCTGGCGGGAGCAGCAGGACCATGCGGCAGAGGCCAGAGGCCGCCCTGGGCCCGGGACAGGGAAGGGGTAGAGGCGACAGGTGTTGGTGAGGGGACGGAAAGGGGCTCCGAAAAGGGAGGGGGCTGAGGCGGGAACCGGGAGAGGGACAGGGGATGGGCGGGGCAGGAGAAGTGGCAGTGGCCAAGTGGGCTTGGGACACCAGGCCCTTCCACCTGGTTCCCTCGGACCCGGGGCCGTCACCCCCGGCCGCCTCGCTCCCTCGCCCCTGCGCCCCTGTGCAGCTCCAGTCCGGCGGGTTTGCTGGGGCGGCCTGGTCCAGCCCCTGTCCGCCCGGCCCCACCAGCCAGGTGGCCTCTGGGGCTGCCAATCCCCGGGCCCGGCCCCTCCCCGCCCCTTCCCCCGCCTCCCGCCCAGCCCCCTGCTCCTCAGGTGAGGCCGCCTGGCCTAGCAGGCCCCACGCCACCGCCGCCACCGCCTCTGCCTCCCGGGCCGCCCGCTGCGGGGCCACCATGCCGCTGCCCCGGCCTGGAGACTGACCCCCAACCGCACCATCTCGAGGCTCTTCCCCCACCTGCTGGACCCCAGGGTAAGGACCAGGGACCCCAGACTCAGTTCCCATCCTGAGGACAGGGGTCCCCTCGCCTCTACCCAATTCGATGCCCACGCCCCATCCAGGGGCTCCCAAGGACCCCAAATATGACTGTTGGACTGCTTCCCAAGGACCCAGGACTCCAGCACGCTCTCCCATCAGACTTGGAGATGGGGCCCCCAGGTTTCTCCATGTCCAGACTCTGGAGTCCAGCCCTCAAATTCTTGCTTCCCCTCCGCCCTCTCTTCCCTCAGACCCCATGGGTTCCAATCCCAGTTCCCTCCCATCCGGGTCCATCACACCTGGCCACCTGGCTCCCACACCCCTGCACCCCAGGCTCAGGCCTGGGGGTCCTCAGCCCTTCAATTCCAGGAGTCCCCATGGCACTGGTCAGACACTGACCCCATCCTTGAACCCAGCCCAATGTGAGTCCGTGATCATGGCATGCTCTGGCCAGAGCCCAGTCCCTCCAGCTTCCCTGGATGGACGCCTGGGACTGGGGGCGCCAGTGCTGGGCTGGGCTGGGCTCCCCCAGGCCCTGCCTCCCTGTTCATCTCCCCACAGGTCCCACCCCGGCCCAGGAGGTCAGCCGGGGAATCATTAACAAGAGGCTGTGACATGGCCGAGAAGGAGGGTGAGTCCCCCCCTTTCCTGAGCCCCCACTTGGGCTCTGCCTGGTGCCCTTCTGCTGTGCTCTCTCTTCAACCTTCCGCCCCCATGGAGCCCCCATCTCTGGTCCCCCCTCCCAGGCCCGTCCCCACCCCCTTCTGCAGCCTCGTCCACCTGATTAACCATTAACTCCGTGTTCTGTGCACTTGTGCCACCCCCTGGCTCCCTGCTACCCCGGATGACCTTCCTGGCACCTTGCCTCAGTTTCCCCTCACCCCCAGTGATTTCTCAGCTCACCCTGAGACTGTCCTCTACTGGGGGGATGGTGACATGGGGACAGGACGCTGCTCTGCTGCCGTGGTTAAGGGCCCAGATGTTAAGGTCAAACACACGGGGCCTTGCACTTGAATTTGCTCCTGCCACTTTTCTGCTGTGTGGTCTTGTGCAACTGACAGCATTTCTCTGCACTTCAGTCTCCCTTTCCCCTGCCCCCGGGGTCAAGTGTGGGTCCAATACTCCCTCCCTGAGCTAACAGGGAGCAGGGAACACACCAGGCACCCGCATGGGGGCTCAGGATGTAAGACGCGTGCCATAAACAGCAGCCGTGGGAACAGAGGTTGGAAGACTCGGAGTCCCAGGGACTCAGGCCCCCCAGTGCGTCCTCACGTTCCTCCTGCCGCCTGGCTCTGTGGGCAAAAGAGCAGAGGGAGGACTTTGGACTCAGCCCAGAGGGATGGAGAGAGAAGAGGAGCTGAGAAGTCACCCTGGGGATGCTGGAGAGAAGCCACCCCGCGGAGTGGATGGCATTCAAGGGCTCTAGGCAGCCCGCCTCCCTCTCAGCCTCTCCCACACTTGGGGACCCAGCTGAAAGGGCAGTCTTTTCTTCCAACCCTGCCCCAGTTGGGATTGACTCCTCCTCTTCTTCCTGGAGCCAGGCTACCTGCATTCAGGCCCAGACAGCAGCGCTTTCTAGCTGTGTGGCCCTGGGCAAATAGCTTACCCTCTCTGGGTCTCAGTTTCCTCTGTAAAATGGAGATGGCATTCATATACCTTACGGCATGGTGTGAGGGTACTGGCTGACATGACTAGTCCAGACTCTGGCCTCCTCAGGTCTCAGTCTCGTGTAGATAGCCACTCAGACCCTCAGATCCCAACCATTCAGCTGCCATTCAGAGTGAACCAGTTCTCTGTCCCTCAGGAGAAAGTGCTGGGCCCGGGTGGCAGACTGCCCCGCGGCACAGCGAGCGCAGCTAGTGCTGGTGTTTCTGGAGGTGACGCAGGAAAGGAAGCTGTGGGGGAGATGAGTGCTGCCACCGGACCAGGCTCTGTCCCCGCTGGGTCAGGAGCAGGGGATTCCTTGTCAGTGCTGGGTCTCTCCACAAGGTGGCGCTGGCGGCAATGCTTCGTGCCTCTAGTTGGTGGTGTAAGTTCTGTGCTCCCCTGGCTCTAGGAAGCTCTGGGAGGTGTCCGATAGGGAGCCGAGCACTGCTTGGAATTTGGGGAAACACATCCAACCCTCAAGTCTCAAAAAGCCACACTTATATCCTACAGGGCTGGACATGTCCGGCTGAGGGACTTAGCCTCCGTTCTTGGGGGGGCACTAGGGAGTCATGGATGGTTCTAGATTAAGAAGGGACGGGTTGGATTTGGTATTTTAGGAAGGTTTCCCAGGCTTTCTTGTGGAGAGGGACCAGAAGGGGAGACAGAGCTCCGTGGTTGGATGGGGCTGAACTGAGGCGGGACCAGGGGAAGAGAAGGAAGGGTGGACAGGAGGGTCACTTAGGAGGACTGGCCAGGCTGGAGGAACTGGCCAATCTTTAGGGAGAAGGAAGTGTCCTGCAGTTGAGGGCCAGTCCTGGGGAGGAGGGCCTCGGGACCTGGGAGGAAGAAGAGATCTGGGGAGGCCTTGGGGCCCTATGGGACCTGGGGGGTGAGAAGAAACTAGGGGGTTTCAGGGGAAGATGCCCAAGAGGCTGCAGGACCCCTGACCCGGGGCTCAGAACACAGTCCAGGGCTGAGGACAGAGAGTGCAACCCGAGGCCACAGAGGCAGGAGGAGAGAGAGGGAGGAGCTCGCGGCCATCTTAGGAATCTGGATTCCAGGGAGTGGACAGAGAGCCTGGAGCAGAGCCTTGGAGGGGTCCCGGGAACACAGTGTGTGTGTGGTCTCCAAAGAGGGGGCATCAGGCAGGAGGTCCAGGTCATGTAAGAGAGGGGTTTCGACAGATTCAGATTCAAAGGTGTCACCTTTGGTGGAGGCAGAACCGTCCCTCGAGAAGCTGGGGGACGCCCCGAGAAACAGAGCAGAGAGTCTCAGGGAACAGTGGGTGCAGGAGAGGCCTGACCCGTGGAGCACAAAGCCCCATAGCTTCCAGAGATTGTGATGTTGAGGATGTCACCTCTCAGTGGCAGGAGCAGAGAGCATCTTGTCCCAGCAAAGATACCCAGGAAGGGTGTCTCTTTCACCAGGGGACCCAGGTGAGGACGCAGCCTGTCCCACCAGAGGGACCTGTTTTGGAGGTGCTCAAAGTCCTAGCATGGAAGGAGGTGCTTTCTTGTCACCCTAGGAGACACAGGTGGCATTGCTTGCTGTCCCCCCACCCAGATGCATCAGAGCCTCTAGGTCTTGCGTAGACTGCAGCCCTGGCAGGCACACCCCGAGACAGAGGGCCCGGAGCCTGTAGATGCAGGAAGCCAAGACACTCCCCTGGAACCAGGAAGATGTCAGAGGCCGAGCTGGGCATGGGGACAGGCCCGAGAGCCCTCCCCACCCGTCACCAGGACAGGCAGGGGCTAAGCTGGGTGGCCTCTGCCCATGGCCTCCTGGAGGGATGCAGCATTTCCTGATGCTGGTGGGAGCCGCGGGGCTCTCAGATTCTCAAGCCACCCAAACAGTGACTCCCCCCGGAAGGTCCTGGGCCACTCCCGGCTCTGTTCCGGGTACTGACCTGGCACTCTGCCCACCAACATGCCACCCAGACACGGACGAGGGAGCTGGGAGCTCTGAATCCCTGTGAGAACTTTCTGGCAGCGGAGCCCAAGACAGGGCCAGGGCAGGGCCATTAGTGGTCTTTTTCCTTTGGTCCTCCTAGAATCCCTAGCGGGCGAGTTGGCATTGGATCTCCAGGATCTCTGTGCACTGGAAATACAGTTCTTCCTTCCTCTGGGCCACGAGGCCTCCCTAGCTGGCCCGGGCCTTGGTTCCCACTGCCCTCCCTCAGCCTGTACCCTTCTGGCCTCCTCCAGGGCCTCTCTAGCCCTCTAACACAGTGAGCTTCTTCTTGCCTCCTGGCTTTGCCCATGCTGTTCCCTCTGCCCACCATGCTGTTCCTTAATGTCCTTGCATGGCTGCCTTTGCATTCTGGTCTAGCTCCAAAGTCTTTTCTCCTCCTTCTCCTTCTCCTTCTTCTTAACAGGGATTGAACTCAGGGCACTCGACCACTGAGCCACATCCCCAGCCCTATTTTGTATTTTATGTAGAGACAGGGTCTCACTGAGTTGCTTAGGCCCTTGCTAAGTTGCTGAGGCTGGCTTTGAACTCGGGATCCTCCTTTCTCAGCCTCCTGAGCCACTGGGATTACAGGTGTGCAACACTGCACCTGGCTCAAAGTCTCTTCTTCGGGAGCCTCATCCCCCTTGAGAAGCCCCCCACCTCCATTATTTTCCTCATAGCCTTTGCCACAATCTGGAAATTATCAGGTTTGTGTTTAGTTGTGGGCATCCCCGCTCCCAACTCACACCCCGAGAGAGCCATCCTCTTGCCTGTCTGTCTTAACCTCTGCTCCCAGAGCCTAGAGTGGTACTAAGGACACAGAGGATGCTCAGTAAGACAGAGGAAGGCTCAAGCTCCCTTTTGCCCAAGCAAACAGAGGCTCGGGGGGTGAAGGGCATTGCATGGACCACAAAACTCTAATGAGGTCTCAAGCAAGCACTGAGCACTTGCTGTATGCCAGTGACACCATGAGAGGCTTTGTGATTATGTACTTTGGATCTGGCACCCAGTCTGCCCAGGGTTCAGATCTCAGCTCTGTCTCTTGCAGGCTGAGTCATGGTGGGCATGTGACTCGACTTCTCTGAGCCGTAGGAAAAGTGGGCATCGCCATGCAGGGCTGATACGCAGACTGAATAGTTGATGTGTTTAGAACAGTGCCTGGCGCACCGCATAAAATGAGTTGGCTCAGTATTATTTAAAAGGACTTTAAAGTGTTGCTTTTTAGAAGTGGGTGCTGGGTGGATGCCCGCTGAACAGATGAGGAAACCGAGTCTCAAAGAAATGGTGCTTTGCCCAAGATTCCAGCCAGAAGAGCGAGGCTGGCAACTTTCCAAACTTCAGTTCTCAACTTCCAGGGACCACATTGGGTTTGGGGGCTGGGGGGGGGGGTCTCCCAAGCAACAGGGGAGGGGGAAATCAGCGTCATGAGCCCCGATGCTGCAGGAGCCCCTGGAAAAGTCAGCCGAAGAGAGAGGTCAGGGGGCACAAAGTGACGACAGAAATGCCAAAGCTCAGTGTCACCTGGGAGGAGGAGTCCTCTAAGAGCCAGAAAAGTGCCAGGGTAGTGGCAGCAGGCCCAGCCGTGGCCCCTCCCCAGCTGGAGCCTTTGGGGAGCTGGACACCTGGTTGTCCACCTGGCCAGGGAGGGACCGCCCTGCCCATTGCTCGGCCCCAGGAAATGGCCCAGGGCACAGCAGGCTCAGTGGTGACAAGTTAGCCCTGGGGGGCAGGGCAGCTGGCCCGGTGCCTGGACCCTGCGGCAACGGGGACAGGCCTGGCAGTGGCCCAGCATGGTGTCTGTTGCAGGTGGCCGGACTGTGCCATGCTGCTCCGGACCCAAGGTGGCAGCTCTCATTGTGGGGACCCTCCTCCTCCTGACGGGCATCGGGGCAGCGTCCTGGGCCATTGGTGAGAGTGGTCCCTGTGCCTCTGACCCCCCCTGGCCCTGCGGCCCCCGTTGCCTGCCCTCACCTCCGCCTTCTCTGCAGTGACTCTTCTACTCAGGAGTGACCAGGAGCCGCTGTATCCAGGTGAGTCCAGCAGCCGGGACCCTCTGGGGGGCCCTGGAGGAACCTGCGGGGACGGTGGCTCAATAAAAGTATTTTTGAGTGAACGTATCGGTGCACGCGGAAATGCTAATGATCAGAGTGCATTTGTATCGAGTGCCAGCTGTGGTCCCAGGCATGTTTTAATAAGTCCGTCCCTTGTCCAACCCAGTGTTTTTCAGGCTCCAAATGGCTTACCCCTGAGTGCACGAGGGATTTAAATCAGGGAGCTGGAAACTCCCACTTTTTAAAAGTGATTAGAAGATATCAGGGTGCATCTCTCCCAGTAGGAAAAAGTGTGGTTCATTTTCTTGTTTGGGTTTCGTGTATTCACCGACATGCCATCCCGTGGCCTCTTCCAGCAGCCCTGTGAGGGTGGGACTGTGATTCTCCCCAGTTTACAGATGGGGAAACTGAGGCTCCGTCATGTAGGTAGTCTCAGACCGCAGAGCTCCCGTGGGCCACGTTGCGCCGTCGGGCCTGGTCAGCACATGTTCTGGAGGCACAGTGGGAATTCAGGGATCCTCTAGCTCCCCTAGGAGGCAGGAGAGCGAGGTTTGCTCAGGCTACTCTTTGCCCATTTTCCAGACGTGGGAAATGAGTACTGAGAGGACACAGCTGGTGATGATGGGCCCAGAGTGGCTCACCTGGGCCGGATGTAGCCATGGCTGCAGGCCCTCGGGGTGCCCGCCACAGCACTCAGGAGATTCAGAAACGGACTGTGGGATGGGGGAGTGAACCTGCCCTAATGCCTTGTGGGACCCCAGGGCAGCCGAAAGAAAGGGGGGCTTGCTTGGGAAGTGTGTTTTCACATCCTCAGGCCGCCTCAGATTTCTTAAAGAATTCAGTTCACACCAAGAGCCATAATGAAGTTCCAGACCCAAAAAGCCAGCATCAGCGTCCCCTCTGTTGGCGGGCACTTAGGTGATGTTTGCCTGGGTCAGGCGAGCACCTTGGGGCTGGACCGGATCAGTTTTTTTTTGGTACCAGGAATTGAACTCAGGGGCACTCAATTCCTGAGCCAGGTCCCCAGCCCTTTTTATTTTTTATTTAGAGACAGGGTCTCGCTGAGTTGCTTAGGGCTTTAATAAGTTGCTGAGGCTGGCTGTGATCTCAAGATCCTCCTGCCTCAGCCTCCCGAGCTGCTGGGATCACAGGCGTGCGCTGCTGCACCCAGCTCGAATCCGTTCCTTCAGTCCTCCCAAGCGCCCCTGTTTGTAGGGGGGAACCGAGGCACATTTTGGCCAAGGGACTTACTCCAGGTCACAGAGCTAGTAGGTGGCAGGGCTGTGACTTGCACCCAGGCAGCCTGGGTGGCCACTGTGGGTGACTCCTACCATCTATTGTGTATCAAGGAACTGCTGAATTCGTTGCCATGGTAAAGGGTCACCTCTGCCAGGTCCCAACCACAATCTTTACCCAACAGGCCTACGACGGGCTGGGAGTTGTCATAGGTCCAGAGTTTTGTGTGGGGTGTGAGAACCTGGCACCCAGTGAGGTGAACCGACTTACCCGAGACCACTCATTGGCAGAGACATGAGATCAGGCCCTTGCAGAAAGCCCCGGGGGGTCGCAGGATGAAGTACCCACCTCACAGGCTCCTGGGCTCCCAGGACGTGGGACTCAGTCCCCCTCACCTCCCCCTGACCTCCGGCACTCTCTGGGCTCCAGCCTGTGGGGGCTCCCCTGCTCCCCCCGATGTCCCACTCCCGCTGTCCTCGTGGACCCACCTCCTGCTCCCACTCCTGGTGTGCTCCAGGCGGGAGGGGCATTCTGTTTACTGGTCAGGCAGTGCTTGGCGCACAGTAGGCACTCGGGACATCTTGGCTTAATAAATAGCACAAGGATAGATCACCGAGGTGAGCCAGGCTGTCCTGGGCCTTCAGCTGGACAGTCACCTGGATCTGGCCGGTTTCCAGACCCCCCCACCCCCGCATCCCTGCCTTGTTTGGTGGATTTCCCACCTCGGTCCGTCGATGCAGGAGGCCCACCAGGCGACCCGGAACGCACTTTTGGCCTAAAATAATATAAACAAGAAGAAAGCATTGCAGAGTGAGACTCGGCGCATAGACTGTGGTTTTAAAAATAACCGGACGCGGCATTCTGTCCCCCTCCCCTCCCCCGATCCCCACACCTCCCGCCACACCCGTCCAGGGACTCACTCCTTTTTTCCCAAACCCCACACTGGCTGGAAATTTCTGGAACAGTGAGGCGTCGTTTAAAAGTAAGACTCCACCTCCACCCCACCGCCCCTGCCTTGCTGTCCCAAACTCTGTTCTGGTCTCAGAGCTCAGGGAGCCTCGGGCACCACCCCGAGGAGAGGGGCACCACGCCCCGGCAAGAGGCCATCATGACACCAGACCAGCCAGACAGCTCTTCAGTCCAGTGCAGCCAGGGAAGGGTCAGGCCCCGTCCACATGGAGCGGGGACTGAAGGTCGGCACGTCTGGGGTTCAGATCCTGGTTCCCCCAGTTCTTTGCTGTGTGTCCCCGGGCACGAGTATCCTTCCTGGGCTAACCCCCGCCCCCGACTGGTTGGATGGGCATGGAAGTGGTCACTAGGCGGGCCTGGTTTCCGCCCTGTCCTTGCTGCTCACTGGCTGGGTGGTGTTGGGTGTGCCAGCCCATCTCTCTAAGCCTCTCCGTCTTTAAAATGGCAGTGATTTGGTGGCTACGAGGCCTGGGTTGATGGCGGGGCAGGGAGAGTGTGGGCATAATGCCAGGCACACAGTAGGTCCTCAGCAGGGCAGGTGCTTGTTGGAAGTCCTGCCTTCCCTGGTTCAGACCTGTGGGTACCCAAGCAGGCCCCAGCCTGGGTGTGGCCTCACGGGGCTCCTCTTAGAAGAAGGCAAAGGCCAGTTATCACCAGACTCGGTGTCCCAGAAGGTGCCATCAGGCCATGCTGGGGGCTCCTGAGAGCACACAGAGGCCCAGGGCCCATGCTTTCACAAACCCGTCCCCTCCCCCGGCCTGTCCCCACCTCTGCAGCTCCATCCTCCTGGTGGCTCTGAGGGCTTGTCCTTGACCCCTCTCCTGCCTTCACATTCACAAGTGGATCCAGAGCAGACTGTCAGCTCCACCTGCAAAACTCATCCAGAATCGCAGTCTTCTCCAGCCCCCTGCCCCCGCCTGGGCCCAGCCCCTGCCCCCTGCCTGGGCTCCCCAGCTCTGAGCCCCCTGCTGCACCAGGTTCCAGCTCAAAGCCCAGCCTGGCTCCATCCCATCTCCGGTTGTCCCCACCCCCACAGCCCCCACCCTGCACGGCCCTGGGTTCTGCGAGTCCCTTGGCCTAATTTGCTGTCCCCTCGCGTATCTTTGCCTGTCTTTCTCACCTCCCTCAGATCCTTAGATGCCACCTTCTCTGCAAAGCTGTCCCTGCCCACCTACTGAGATGTGCCACCTCACTCCGTCCCCTTCCCCTCCCGTCAGCTTCCTTTGTCTCCGTAACCCCTTCTTCTGTTGTGACATGTGACATATTTTACTGCTTCCTCCTGTTTATTATCTCTCTCCCTGACTGGGCTTTGGGCTGCACCAGGGCAAGGGTTTGTCTGATGTGTTCGTTGCCTAAAATAGCTCCTGGCACCTCGGCGTGTTTGGTAAACACAGGAAATGCACCTGAGGGCGGTGACCCGGCTCAGGTGCTATCAGGGATCCCCTGATGCAGGGGCTGGATCGATGGGCCCCTGGGGACATCAGTCTCCACACAGACTGCCCCCCTCCCCCAGCTCAGAACAGAACCACCTCCCAAGAGCTTGCTCCCCTCTGGCCCTCCTGGGTAGCTTAGCCCTGCGTCCTGTCAGGGACTGCTTTTCATTCCCGTCTCTCCAGACTTGGTGGCTTGGTGACGGCAGAGCCCAGAGCCATCTCTTGGGTCATCCTTGTGTCCTAGCGCTACTGGGCTTGGAGCCTGGTCCATGTCTGATGCGTGAAAGAATGAATATTGCTTTGCCTAAATGGGAAATCATGCATTTTAGCATTCAAAAAGACAGAAAAGCCAACCTTCTTCTCCCTCTTCCTCCTCCTCCTCCTCCTCCTCCTCTTCCTCCTCCTCCCTCTTAACCCTAGAATATTTATTTAAATGTTTTAGGAACCTGGTGTATTAGTCAAGGGTCTTCAGACTGCAAAAGACAAAACCAAGTAATCAATTGGCTAAGCAAATGGGAAATTATGAGCTCACCCAACTCTGGGCTTTCTTTGGGGCCTTTAAAAATGTCCCCAGAATCCTCTCCGCTCTCCCCCACATGGGAACTGCCCTTTTTTCTCATGGGAGCAAAGAAGGCCCTTAACATCTGAGTGATGGGTGCAGCCACTTTGGAACACTGGGGGCCTTGGTGGGAGGACTCCCTCTCCCGAATGCTCCAGTTTCAGGGGCCAGCTTCGCAGTCCCAGGGCCCAGCGGCTGGTGTCCCCAGCTCCTTGCCCTTCAGAGCCTGCGCTTGCTCCTGGGCCCTGTGAGGCCTGGGGCTGGAGCCACCTGACCTAACAGGCCAGGGGGGCTGTGGCCAGGGGGGTGGGTCGGGAGCATGACCGTGGGACCCAGGCGGCCGGCTCTGTCACCCTGCAGTGCAGGCCAGCCCTGTGGACGCCCGGCTCACGGTGTTTGACCAGACAGAGGGGACCTGGCGGCTGCTGTGCTCCTCGCGTTCCAACGCCAGGGTGGCCGGGCTCGGCTGCGAGGAGATGGGCTTCCTCAGGTACCAGGGAGCCCCAGGGGGTGGGGCTGGGGGGGGCGGGAGGAGCAGGTCTGACCCCCGCCCTGCCCAGGGCCCTGGCCCACTCGGAGCTGGACGTGCGGACGGCAGGCGCCAACGGCACGTCGGGCTTCTTCTGCGTGGACGAGGGCAGGCTGCCCCACGCCCAGAGGCTGCTGGACGTCATCTCCGTGTGGTGAGGAGGGCAGCGGCCGGGTGGGACAGTCCCTGGCCCCGGGCTCCTCCTGTTCCTCTCGTCTGGACTCATTGGTGTTTCGTTTCTGGGTCCTCATCCCTCTCTCCATCACAGCGACTGTCCCCGGGGCCGGTTTTTGGCTACCGTGTGCCAAGGTGAGACCCCCAAACTCAAGACTGTTTCCTTTAGCTTCTCCCCGGGGGGAACATGGCCCCTGAGACTCTCCCCAGGGCAGGGCTGTGGCCCTGCAGGTCCCCCAAGGGGCTGTGTCAAGTTCAGACCGCGCAGGGTGGGGCAGGGCTGGGCTGTCCCCTCAGTCCCCAGGGCAGGTCTTCCTGTCCTCAGGGCTCTCAGAACCCAGGGCCAGACCTCTGTTGGGCTCCCACCTCCCCCTGGCACCCCGATGCCTTCCCCCACAGACTGTGGCCGCAGGAAGCTGCCCGTGGACCGCATCGTGGGGGGCCAGGACACCAGCCTGGGCAGGTGGCCCTGGCAAGTCAGCCTGCGCTATGACGGCGCGCACCTCTGCGGGGGGTCCCTGCTCTCCGGGGACTGGGTGTTGACAGCTGCCCACTGCTTCCCAGAGTGAGTGTCCCCACAGCACCCACCGGGGGAGAGGCGGTGAGGCCGTGCCTGGCCGGCCACCACCCTCCCTCCTGTCCCTTGGCAGGCGGAACCGGGTCCTGTCTCGATGGCGGGTGTTTGCCGGTGCAGTGGCCCAGGCCTCGCCCCAGGGCATGCAGCTGGGGGTGCAGGCCGTGGTCTACCACGGGGGCTACCTTCCTTTCCGAGACCCCAGCAGTGAGGAGAACAGCAATGATATCGCCCTGGTCCACCTGTCCAGCCCCCTGCCCCTCACAGGTACATCTCGGGGGCAGGGATGACTTGACTTGGGAACTCCAGAGACAGACAGGACAAAGGAGGGGGACAAGAGCAGACTAGCATGCATGGATGATCCAGGTGTTCGTGCATCAGGGGAATGAGTGATCCTGAACTCTGGGCAGCGGGTGCAGCCACTTGGGAATGTTCTGGCAGTTGACCATGTGACGGTTCCATATCTGGGGTGCACATCCAGGAGGGACACACACGTGTCTACACAACTGTGCACAAATGTTCACATCAGCATTATTTATAAAAGCCCAAAGATGAAAACAACCCACATGCATATCATCTGACAGATGGATAAACACAACAGAGTGCGTCCCTACAGCAGACTCCTATACGGCCATGAAAAGGAAACAAGACAGGGGTTCACCCGGCACCACGGGTGAACTAGGGAGTCCTTCTGCCCATGAAGGAAGCCCGTCTTGCGTGATTCCATTCCTACGAAATGCCCAGAACAGGCAAATCCATAGAGATCAAAAGTGGGTTCATGGTTGCCAGGGGCGGGCGGCGGGACTGTGGAGACTGGGAGGATTGGTAAAGGATACAGGGTTTCTTTTGGGGGTGGTGACATGTTCTAAAGTCCAGAGTGGTCACCGTGTGTGTCTGGGAATACACTGAAGCCCTGGATTTGCATGTTCCAAGCTGGTGAGGAGGACGGCCTGGGAGGTGTAGCTCACGAACGTGCTGCCCAGAATAATTAAATGAAATATGAAATCTGAGCAGGGAGGGGACAGATCCGTGGAGAGGTCACCAGGAGTCCCTCCTTTCACAGTTCTCTGGTTAGACCTGGGTCCCAGCTCTCGCAGGCCCCAGTGCGATAGCAACGAAAGTCATGATGCAGGGACGATGCAGTTATGGGCCACAGGAGATGGTTTTGGTCAGTGACGGACTGTGCAGGGGACATGGGCCCGTGAGCTTATGTGGCCTCAGGCATCTCAGGTCGCGTTATTTGCACAAGGTCACGTCACGATCCATGTCTCAGATACGGACCCCACCCTTAAGTCACGCCTGGCTCTAAAGCCATGAGGTGACTCCGTGGTGGCTTTGCCGACGAGCCTCCAGGCTGGCGCGGTGCCTGCCCCGTGCCAGGCTCTGTCCTCAACCCTTGCTCACGGTGGCCCCGGGGAGCATCTCACAGAGCCCGTGGCCCACCTGCACTCGGTCCCCGCACAGGGAAGGGAACGGCTCCAGGCTCCACGGCTGGCAAGCGGCAGAGCCGAGCTGGGGCTGCCTGGCGCTGCCCGCGGTGCCAGCCGGGGGCCAGGAGGTCGGTACCCGCCGTGGCCCGCAGCATGTTTATTGTGGTCATTTTCTCTTTTGGGCTCTGAGATCCTAGTCTTTCACTTAAGGGAGGGATGTACGTCTTTTTCTTCCCTTCTCCTGAGCGAAGAGTGGAGGGTTTACAATGTTGAAATGAGGACTGGGGGGGGGGGGGGGAGCAGCCGGGTTTGAGACACATGGCTGAGGGCCCTGGGGACAGATCCGGGGATTTGTCCACGGTGGGATCTGGGGCACGTGGCTTCACCGTACTGTGCCTGTTCCTCAGCTGTAAAACAACTTCCTGGGGTTGTTGAGGCCATCAAAAGGTTTCAAACGAGTAAAGAGCTTTGAGATTTAGCAGCCCAGAGCAAGTGCTCCCAAACTGTTAGCAGTTACTGCTGTGACTGTCACTTATTACTGTGACTAGTCACCAAGTACTTGCTGTTTGATTCCAGGCATATGCTGCCTCACCAAATTTTCAGGGTGCTTCCGGTGGGTCATGATCATTATTTTGATTTTACAGCTGAGGCCTCTGAGTCTCAGGCAGGAAAAGTCAACAGTCAGGCTGCCAGGACCGCTTGCGTAGGTTGTGCACTGCACAAGGGTGCCATATCTCGGAGGGGCATTCTTGGTGTAGGGCTACGTATTTCTCGTGATGACAGGTGGAAGTCAAACATCTCGACACAGGATTCTTCCCAAAGGCGCCCTTTGGGTTGGGGGTAGTGCCATGGCTGTGGTTAACAAAACAGGCTTAGAAATTGGGCCAACCTAGGTTCAAATTCTGACTTCATCATTGATTCATTATGAAACTTTGGTCAAGTGACTTGGCCCTTCTCTGGGGTCATGGCTGCCCCTACCTCCCGGGGCTGATGGGAGATGAGATGAACAGGAGAGCACTTAGCACACTGAGAGCTCGCCTAGACGGTGGGTCACTGTGGCCATCACAGACGGTCAGAGGACAGGGTCTGGTGGGGGGGACATGGAGGCAGCTGAACGGGCTTGTGCTGGGTGGGGCGGAGAAGGCCAGCAGGGGCTGGACCGACGGGGTCTCTGTCACAGAATACATCCAGCCCGTGTGTCTCCCGGCCGCGGACCAGGCCCTGGTGGACGGCAAGATCTGCACCGTGACGGGCTGGGGCAACACGCAGTACTATGGTGAGTCCCGTGCCCTGCCTGGACACCGTCATTAGGGAGACTGACCCGGGCAGGGGAGGGGCAGACCAGTGGGCTGGACAGCCACAGGCCCTGGTGTGTAGAGACCTGGGGGTCGTGGGGTAGAGGAGGGAGGGGTCGTGCATGCTCCTGGGCTCTGGCCAGCCTTGCCCCCGCACCCCCAGGCCAGCAGGCCCGGGTGCTTCAGGAGGCCCGAGTGCCCATCATCAGCACGGACGTCTGCAACGGCCCCGACTTCTACGGGAACCAGATCAAGCCCAAGATGTTCTGTGCCGGCTACCCCGAGGGTGGCATCGACGCCTGCCAGGTGAGGGCTGTGTGGGGACAGCCGGGCCCCTGCTGCCCAGGGACGGAGACCAGGGCAGTGGGCGGTGGGGCTCCCTGCCTGAGCACAGAGGGCCTCCTGGCCTCCAGCCGCCTTGCCCTTCCCTCTCCAGGGTGACAGTGGGGGTCCCTTTGTGTGTGAGGACAGCATCTCTCGGACGCCACGTTGGCGGCTCTGTGGCATCGTGAGCTGGGGCACCGGCTGTGCCCTGGCCCAGAAGCCAGGTGTCTACACCAAAGTCAGTGACTTCCGGGAGTGGATCTTCCAGGCCATAAAGGTGAGGTGTCCCCTCCCCCCTGGGGGGACTCTGGGGAGCTAAGGGGAGGCTGAAATTTGGGGCACCCTAGAAGAAGGCGCCCTGGGGGACAGAGGGGCCTCCAGTCTTCTGGGGAAGGGAGATGGTGCTCGTGGGACTTTGGGGGCAGCCCCTCGGACCTCAGAAGCCCCAGCTGTCTG
This sequence comes from Urocitellus parryii, assembly GCF_045843805.1. Taxonomy (NCBI): domain Eukaryota; kingdom Metazoa; phylum Chordata; class Mammalia; order Rodentia; family Sciuridae; genus Urocitellus; species Urocitellus parryii. The sequence continues at coordinate 17,129,988 of NC_135545.1, read as the reverse complement.
TCCCCAGACTCACTCCGAAGCCAGCGGCATGGTGACCCAGCTGTGACCTGTGGCGGCTCCTTGCGGCACACCTGTCCGGGCCCAAGGTTGGGCGGCTTCAGCTCCACACGACAGGATCCACGCTGAGCCCAGGAGGGAACTCTTCCTCTGGGACCAGTCCACAGGCCCAGGGACGCCCTCCTCCAGGTCCTGTCTTCCACAGTGGGGGGCCCACTCTGCCTCACCCTCCCGACCCTTGTAAATATTGTTCTGCCCTCTGGGGGCTCCTGTCTGGAGGCCCCTGAGGACAGGATGCTGTTTAAATAATAAAGATGGTTTTGATTAATGCTGCCTCTGAGTTTGCAAGTGCCAGCAGCAACGAGGACATTTTGCAGGGAGGGAAGAGAGGAATTAGGGCCTGGGGTTTATCAGGTAGAGCATGTGATCCCCCACTTTCCACAAAATTAAGATTTCTTTTTCAAACACAGTGACACCCACCTGTAATCCCAGTGACTTGGGAGGCTGAGGCAGGAGGATTACAGATTCAAGGCCAGCCTCAACAACTTAGGGACACCCTGTGTCAAAATAAAATAAAAACAGGTCCTGGGATATAGCTCAGTGGTAGAGCACTTGCTGAGCATGCTTAGGACCCCCAAGTCAAATCCCTAATATAGCAAAAAAGAGAGAAGATTTTGACCAGTTTGCTTAAATGGAAATACCCTGGGGGCATACTGGCTTCAGGTACTGCTGGATCCAGTTGCCCTCAAATCTACTTTAATTGATCAGCTTCATTTCCAAGCAGCCGCTCCTACCCACAGAGACAGAGACCTCCACCTAAACTCCAGGCTTAGACCCCTCACCCAGCTTTGTAGCTCCAGCCACAAATGTTTCTTCTCTAATAGCAAAACAACAAGTCCTAATGAGGCCCAGGTCTCTTGAACAGATTTGATGGTATGTTCTCATCGAATCACTGTGCACCTGGTGCACATGGGGGTGGGGGGTAGGGGTGATGCACAGGGGGTTGTCCTTCAAGAACAATGTAAGCTGAAATGAAGACTTGTTTCCAGAAAAAGTGGACATCAATGCCCAGTGAGCAAAAGCACATCTTTTGGACCAACACAGAAAACAGGGCCTTTTGGATGGAGGTGGGGTGCAGGCCTTGTGATTGCGGGCTGAAGCCCCCACCCCTACATCCATGTGGGCTGGGGTCAGGTCCCACCTTTTCTTGGAATGGGGCTCCCCAGCCCCCCACCCCCCCCACCCCTCTGGAGCATCTGCAGATCTTTGTGATGGCCAAGAGGGCCACCAGAGGGCGCTGTTGCCTGTACATGGCAAGAACACGTTTCCAGCCTAGTGCTGTTAAAAACCAGCAGAAATAATGTGTCAGCTGGGTGCCTGTTTCTCAATATTTTAAAGGATAAAAATTATAAGGGATCAACCTCAAGCTCCCAAGAAATTTCCTAGAGTATAAATAGACCCCCTCCCCCAAAAAGTCTCCTTTGAAGGACTAACAGAACATCCATTTGGGAAATGCTCCAACCATGTGCCTGTCCCCGATCCCCAAGCCTTAGAGAGGCTGGTCTCCACCATTGCCAATCAGTGGAGTCTCCCAGCCCTGTTTCTCAACTTGCAGAACCTGTACACAGACTTTCCAAATGACTGCATGTGGCTGCACTGTCCTAACCACGGTATTTGGAGTGTGATTTGAGATTTGACTTGCACATTGGTTGTTAGAAATGTACAGAGTTAGAGGAGATGACTGAAAATTTTTCAGCTGGAAATCATGCTGTACATGTGTTTAATGAAGTTTGGGGGAATGTGACTCACCCTGGGGTGATGGTCTAAACAGATATGTCTAGCCCTGGTTGGGGGAGTGGGTCTGAGCAGCCAGCAGGGAGCACTTAAAAGGTGATGGGCCTGCCCTGGTGGATCTGAGGGGATGTGACCCTATTCTAGGGGATTTGACAGAAAGTTGGACATGTGGTAGTCTGTTTTCTGTCGCCATAACAAAATACCAAGACTCGGTGCTTTATAAAGAAAAGAGGTTATTTAGCTCACAGTTTCAGAGCTGGAAGTCCAAGATTGGGCAGCCGCATCCACGTAGGCTCTGGTGAGGGTCTCACAATGGATGCTTCACGATGACAGGGAAAGATCACATGGGAGATAGTGAGAGACCAGGTGGGGGCCAGTCTTGTTCTTGGGGTCTGCCAGCACCCTTGCTTTCTTGGAGTGGAGTGGAAGGGGGTTGGACTCCCTCAAATCCGTTCACTAGTTTTCTTAGGATGCCAGGAGTCAGTGGGCTTCAGGTTCTCCTCTGACTCCCAGCTACCTCGCCACCCCCCGCCCCCCAAGGAGCCAAGGAAAACCTAAAGATCATTGTCATGACAATCTCAGCACTGCTTCAGGGTTCTGCTGGGATCTTGGGCTTCAAAAGTCTGAGCGTTAAAACCCTTTCTTCTATGTCATGTTGTGCCTCCCGAGTCCGATATCGATCCATCTACAGAACAAGTGTAGCCACATCGGGACCACAAGCAAGGCCTGGCCATCACATTTCGCATTTATATCTGACTATCCCCTTTCAAATATAGAGAAGCCTTCTGGGTGTCCCTTGGGGTGGAAAGCTCTGTAGGGAGGGTTGGTTAAGTTGGCATTTTTGCAGTCAAGTCGAAGGAGAAATGTATAGTTACTCTTTCATAATAGTTATTTAACAGTGGAAACACTAAAAGATTAACAGTGGTTGTCAAGGCCGGTAATTTTATATTCAGAAATAACCGCTGTGAATGTTCAAATAGTGGTGTAAGTAGGGCAATGGATTTTGGTTTCTGCATGAGAGGTAATGCTATTTCAATTATTCAGTGATTAAGTGAGCTGCTGCTCTGGCTCTATTTCAGCAAAACAAACCGCCCTAAACCTAGTGGTGCAAAGTAGCAACCATTGTATTAGGACTCATGGACTCCACGGCTCAGCGTTGGATAGAGGGCGGAAGGGACGGCTTACCTCTGCTCCATGAAGCTCAGGTCCTTAGTAGGAAACCTAAAGGATAATGACTTGGGGAACAGGGACTGGGCCATGGAGGCTTCTTTACTTATAAATCTGGTGCCTGGGCTAAAATGGCTAAGAGGCAGGGATCCACTGGGACTTCCAATCATTGTCTGTCCAAGTGATTTGGGCTTCCTGCTGTTATGGCTGCTTCCAGACCTTTGGACTTCTCACGAGGCAGCTCCGGGCTCAGGCAAACCTCTGCATTTTTACACCACGGCCTCACTGCCACAAACTTCCCAGACTCTATGATAGGGGCAGAGACCCCACTTTTCATTGGAAGACACATCAAAAATCAGGGCCATTTCTTAGAACTGCCATTGGGACTTATAGACCAGAGGAGCAAGTTGAAAGCTGACAAAACAGAAATGATCCCTCACTAAAAATTTGGGCCTGAAAGATTTGCGTGCTAAAGTTGCAGATGACAAAAATTATATTCTTTATAAAGTAAGCCGTCTCAGTATTTTGTTATAGCAAGGAAAACAGACTAATACAACGCCCAACCTAGCAGTACATGGTCCCATTTGTTGTTTGGTTTCAGAGGTTCATTCTATGATAGGAATGTTCAGCTTCAGGCAAAGCTTGATTTTAGCACTTAGTCAGCATTTGGCCACAGTATCTATTTGTTGTACCATATATAATAATTTTTATACTCTCATGAATATTTTTTTAGCATTTTTTCTGTGCTGGCATGTACCGGGAGCTCCTCTGTATGTTCCTTCAGTATTTCCTCAAATTCAGATGTATGAAGGTGCTGATTTTAATTTTTGCTCTTTCATTCATTCATTACATTCATTCAATTAATATTTATGAAGCACTATTATGTCCAGGCACAGTTCTGAGTGATGTTGTTTCATTTATATTTCTCTTCCTTTTCATATTTCTTTTTCTTTTAACCTCGACTCTGACAGTAACAGGTACAAAAGTGTGGATTTCGTGTGGTAGTGCAGATACATGTTTTCAGTATATATCAGAAAAAAAAATGCAAGTGAAGGAACAGATATTAACAAACGTCTCCTGTACTCTCCGGGGTTCCTGCTCCCAGGGCGCCACATCGGCGGGAATCACTTGGTGCATCCCTTACAATCCGGGAGGCAGGGCCGTGGGCTCAGCCTCCTTCAGGGGGCTTCGTCATCTGTCCCAGGTGCCAAGCTGAGCCTGGGACCCATGAGGAGAGCAACTCTGCCGAGGGCCCACCGGAAGGCTGACGCCCCACACGTCTCAGATGCGAAACTGTCCCAAAGATGCCCTGGATGGGCAGGAAGCAGGACCCTGCTCAGTTCGATGGGGCCAGAGGGACCCTACAAATAACCTGGCCTAGGCGTGCCTCTGTCCCACCTGGCGTGGCCATGAGAAAGGCCAGCTTAGGTGGGGGAGCCGGATCCGTGCCCTTGGGACATCTGCTTTGGAGGTGAGTCCCCACTGCCTAACCGTGAGCACCTTCTGGAGGGAGAACCTCTGCGAACCTCCGCAGGTGCGCAGTCCTGAGCCCCGTCCTGCTCCCTGTTCACCCTCCAGGTGAATGTCCTCCTGCCACTGTGTCCCCTGCAGTGTCCCCTAAATGCCTAAAGGCTCAGCCCCCATCATTCTCTGGGGAAGCCCAGCCCCAGGGCCCCGGGGGGGGCCTGGTCTTCGCTTCCCCACCCGCCCCCTGTTCCCAGGAGTCTGTGAATTAATCCTGAACCTGCAGGAGTGGGAACTGGCAGGGTCCCTGGGGAGCACAGGCGCTGGGCGACCTCAGCCTCCCGCCAACCCTTCGCCAAGTGATGCCTCGGTTCTTCCTCCTGCAGGTGGCTTGACTGGCCTCGGCCGCTGAGGAGTGTGGAGGCCGCTGCGGCCCCTGGGAGCCTGTGGCAACCCTGCGGCTGGGGAAGCCCTGGGCACCATCGGTCCCTCTTCCTTCCTGGCTGCACCTGTCACCTCCAGGCCAGCCCAGCCCCAGCCACACAGGGTGGGCCCAGCATGGCCCCCGGAGGCACGAGCAGTGGACCATGGGGCAGAGCTCCCTGCCCACCCCAGTCTCCACCTGGGCCCCACCTCAGCCCTGGGACATGCCAGTCTGGCCACCCAGTCCCGGGTCCACCTTGAGGCTGTGCTGTTGGGTATTCGGGAGTGCGGGCTCAGGGAGTGCCTTGGCGGGTGGGCTTGGCTCTTAGCTGATCCCCTGGTCCCCTCTTCTCAGTGACATGGAGCAAGGAGATCAAGGTGAGGCCAGACACACTTCCTAACCTGGAGAGTGACCTGGGCCAGGAGGGGAAGGCCCTAGGGGTTAAAGGGATGTGGCCCCACCCTGGAGTCCCCAGGGAACCTGACCCTGTGCATGAGAACTAAGGGAACACAATTGACCCCGGGTCCTGAGAGGCACCGGGTGGGACTGGAGGAGCCCCACTCCTGATCCCCGTGGGGTGCAGCACGGGGCGGGGCGGGGAGGCCCTCTCTGCAGAGGATGGTGGCTTCTCTGAGCTGCTGCTGCCGGACCCCTTTGCTCTGAGGTCACACACAGAACAGTCTATGTGAGTCCCTGGCCACGGTGCCCTGGGCTCTCTTGTCCTCCCAGCCCCACCTCCTGACCCTGTACCTATCCATGTCTTACTCCCTCCTGGGCTTCATCCTGGGCCCTCCTGGGGTGGGGCCTGTCCCTCCTCTGCCCCCAACCTGAGGACACTCCCTGCCAGTCTCCCCCTCCCCCAGGCCTGCACCAATGGGCTGGTGTCCTCTGGGGAGCCTGTGGCCCTGTTCACGCCTGGGGCAACTTCCCCTGGAGACAGGCCAGGCCTCTGCGGCCCTGATCAGGGCTGTGGGTCCACTCTGAGAGGGGTCCATGTGTGGTCCCAAGGAGCCTCCTGCCAGGGGCCAGAGGGACCCTACAAATAACCTGGGCCTAGCTGTGCCTCTGTCCCACCTGGTGTGGCCATGTGAAAGGCCAGCTTAGGTTCTGGGGGGCTGGGGCAGGGCAGCTGAAGACCTGGCCTTCCCTTCCCCAGCCCCCCAGCCCCCCAGCCCTCGAGCCTCGCTGGTGGGCCTCCTGGGACCAAATTCCTTTTTTAAAATTTTATTCTGATGAGTTATACGCGACGGCAGAATGCATTTCAATTCACCCGTACACAACTGCAGCACAACTCTTACCTTTCTCTGGTTGTTCCCACCATATGTGCGCTCACCAACCTGTCCCTAGGGTAAACGGTGTCCTCCCACTCTCACTCC